>NW_004955455.1:1380691-1530992 GCF_000276665.1 Chinchilla lanigera | reverse complement strand
TTTTCTGAGATGGAGCCAGGGAAATGCAAACTTCATTCCAAGGCTGCTGTGGTGATCCCAGGAGAGCTGGCAGGGTCCCCTCCATGCTGGAAGCCGTGCAGATGCGGGAGAAGGTCAAAGTGTCCACGGGGTTTGGAAGCATCGTGGAGAGCGCATGTGTCTGTGGAGGAAGGAATAAAGGAGGCGACACTTCTGGCTCTGGTGCCCTGAGCACCCGCGAGGGGTCGGCCCCACCCTGTGGTGAATGCGGCTGCGAACAGAGTGGGGAAGGTCAATTCCGTTCCGGGCGTTCTCGCTTTGAAGGGCACGGAGGACCCTGGGTGGAGTTGACCGGTGGGCTGGACCTTCCATGTGGACACTGCTCAGAGGGGCGTCTCCTCCTTGTGCCCTCCTGGGCCCTGTAGAGTCTCAGTCCAGACAGAGCCTTTCCCTGAAAGCCACCCACTCATCCTCGTCCTCCGGAGTCTATCGAGCTGCCCTCCCCCGGCCTCCTGGGAACCTCGGCTCTTCTTCCGAGCCACGGGCCTTTTCACAATACTCCTTTATCAATATGATTCCAATAAATGTTTCAGTTCCGCATATAAATTCCAGTGCCCGGCTGCCCAGCAGAGGAGACCTGCTCAATGAGCAGCCCATAAAGATGTAATAATGCAATTAAAAGGTATGGCCTGTCACCCCCATAAAGCTGCAGATCAATGCGGGAGGAGCAGAGGCGGCAGGGAGAGGAATCTGACTTCCCTGCAGTGTCTGAGGGGTGAGGACCCTGGGCAGACTGGCCGCCGACCTGGGGACAAATTACTTGGGCCTGGGAGAGGTTCCAGCTTGGACCTCTGTCCCGTTCTCATGGAATGGATATCAAGATATCTGCTTTGTGCCTCCAGGCCAGACTCTGGGCCTCTGAGGCTTTGAACAAGTCCCTTCAATTCTTTACGCCTCAGTCTTGCCTTTGCCAAAATGGGTATAATGACAACATTATCTTCTCCCCCAGATGCTGAGATAGAACAGACTCAGAATTTTAATGCTAGAGGGGTCCTGAGTCAGGAGGCCGCAGAATCAAACACCTATGAGACCACACAGATGGGAACTCAAGGGAGACAAGGGAATGGCAGAGACCGTGGCAAAATGGGCAACCAACCCTCGCGGAGAGGAGGCAGCTCTGCCCTCTCCCTCCTGCCACCTGCTGCCAGGCAGGAGTGCCAGCCTGGGGTTGCCAGCTCGGGATTTTCAAGAGAAGCAGAATTTCTGGATTCGGATGTGATTTCAAAATTTTCACAGCTCTGCTTGAGCAAAAAGTAATCACATCTGCCGGCCACGTACTGCCTGGGGCCTCCCGTTTTCAACCTTGTGCTGCGCCAGCTTGCTTGGGGGTTCATGGGGTTCCGTGATCTAGGCGCCGCCCTTGGCTGTCTCTTCTCGCAAGCGCGAGTGTACAAAGGAAGCCCAGCTCCCGATCTGTGGAGCGAGGCCGCCTGAGCTTGCCACCCCGCTCTTCCCTTTGCTGGCTGTGCGGTCTCAGGACAGTCACGGAGCCTCTCTGGGCCTCAGCATCCTTGAGTAAAGGTGAGTCCAAGTTCCCACTGACAGTCCTGCGAGAGTCAGTGAGCCCTCCCTGCGGACCCTCAGGACAGGCCCTGGAGAAGCTGAGGAGGGCGGTCCTGGCCCTGAGGCCGGCTTTGCAGGGATGCACAGGTCTGCTGGGGTTGGGGTGAGGTCACGAAACGCACTAACGTCCCAAGATCAAGGTGACAACCTGCAGTCCCTTCCAAGTCCATGCGTCTTCTCTGGAGGGAAACTGCCCTCCAACCAGAGACGCACACTCCCCCCTCGTTCCCATCCCTCCTCCATGCAGTCATCCTCCTCAACATCCCTGTGTCCCGTTCCCTCCTCCTCTCTACCAGCACCAGGGTCTGCGTCAGTCTGTCTGCTGCCTGCTCCTCCTCCCTTCGGGCCCCCCACACTGTCTCCATTGTGGCAGCTGGAGGGAGCTCTCTAAGGGCGCATCCGTTGCCCCTTTGCTGGATCTCATGGCTTTGCTCTGGCTGTTTGCCCCTCCCGGAATTCCTCTCTCATTCCATCACCTCTCCTTTGCTTGGCTAACTTCTCGCCTTCATGAGCAGCCTGAATCACACCTCCTCCAGGAAGTCCTCTCTGCAGTCCTGATTGTGTTCAGTCCCCTCGCTGTGCCTTTTTCTCCTCCAGTTCCACCCTGGTCCTGGAACTGATCACAGTGAACTGCCTCTCTCTGTTTACGTAACTGCATCTCTCAGCAGCCTGTGCCTGGAAGGGCTGAGACTCTTTCCTATTGGTCCTTATGTATCTCCTGTGAGAATGAACGAATGAGTGAATGAATGAATGAATGAATGAATGAAAGGACTCCGTGCTTGCTCAAGGTGAGTCTTCATTGTCATCACCATTCAGAAGGCTACTTTGAAGCAGGGGATAACACTCATGTCAGAGACACTCCCTAGAAATTCTGGATCCTCTGAGCCCCCCACCCTGAGTTCAGCTGGCATTTCCATGAGTGGGACTCATCCCTGGAAAGAGCAAAGACTTTCAGGGATGGGAGATCACTATCCTTGGAGTAGTGGGGTTCTCCCAGGCAGATCAGCAAGTGCAAAAGCCCTGTGGTGGGAGGAACTGTGGAAGTGGGTGGAAGTAAAAGGTTGGGTGCAGGAAATTTTCAATAGATACCCAAAGGCTTTCATACCCTTTCCTACCCTGTTTAGAAGCCTCATGTCTGAGCTCATGATAGGAAAGCTGTGGCTTTAGGTCCACTTGTTCAGAAACGCTGGCCTCTGATGTCACCCCAGACCTCTTCAGTCAGACCCCCTAGAGGGCCCCCAAAGTCTGGATTTTGCAGGAGAATCAGATTCACCTTAACGCTTGAGAACCTTGGAGTAGACTTCCCTAAGGCACTTGCCCCCTCCTCACCGACCCAGAAGTTTAGTAGCTGTTCCTAGAGAATAAGAACTGATCTTTCGTACCTGTTATGTGTCACCCCCAGGGGCACTTTCCTTTGTATTCCTCACATGGGTCTATTTTACAGGGGAGAAGACTGAGGCTCAGAGAGGGGCAGGAGCTGAGTCAGGCCGTTGCAGACCTGGCACACTCCAGTCTAGGGAGCGTCTGAGCCCGAGCTCCTTGCTTCTCTCCCCTCTGTCTCCCCGCTCCAGGGCAGGGGGTATCTGTGCCACTCCCATAAGGACTGAGAGCTGAGTCCAGGGGGCACTGGGGTAACAGGGAGGGGCCTGCCTGATGGGTTCTCACGGTCAGAGGTCAACCCCAGCATCACAGCCAGCTCTCCTGAGGTCTCTATTTCTTCACCTATAAATAGTAATAAAAATTCCAGTACACCTTGACGCATAGGCCCCCATGAGATGCTGTGCAGAAAAGAGAGTTCTACGGAAAGAGTAGTATTTACAGTACCTGACATTTGTTAAACCCCTATTTGTCATTTAATCACTCAGTAATTTTGAGAACAGATAAAGTAGAAAATCAAAGCTCAGTACATGTGGCAGAGGGGATACCGTGCGAGTGTCAACCCCGAATCTCAAGTGGTCCTGTGCACTTCTGCTCCATAGCCTTCCCCATGAGGAAAAGCCCAGGGTGGCCGAGTGGAGGACAGGTAGTGTCACTTGCCCAAGACAGCCTAGGACTGTCTAGTTCCAGAACTTAAGCCTGCAAGTCTCTGTTGACTCCAGAGCTTTATCCTGTAGATGTTTTCCTCCATGGACCTTTTAAGGCACGGGTACTTCCCTCAAGTTGCAAGGAGGACGGGAGGAATTTCAGCACAGCGTGGGCATGAACTAGATCACTGGACTTAAAGAATGCTTTACCACTCAGAGAATCAGTAAGACTTTGCCCCAAAAGAACATCAAATAGAATCCTCTCCATCTTACTCGGGACATAGGTGTCTGAGCAAGGTAAGGGACTGCCTGAGCCCCCAAAAGGACATTACTAACAGAGATAGGGGCAGAACTCAAATATGCTACTTCCTGATTTTGTGTGTGAAATACTATCTCATAAGATGCTCAAGGAATGAAAGTAGACAGTGGGAGTGAGAATTACTGGAGAGAGGAAAGGTGAGCCAGAGTTTACCTGCAGAGAGGAGAGGGTCTGGGGAAGATGGATGGACAGGGAGACAGATGGGAGGACGGGAGACACGTGTCTCTGCAATGAAGGGTTCCCGTGGATGGCCCTGGACACTTTGGACTTGAAGGTGGAGCACTTAGTTCAAGTCTCATGTGATGCATACTTGCAAAACTGGTGCTAATTTCCCCTTTCTATGTGTGCATGCCATTTACAAGTGCTTACTGTTCCCTCCATTAGGAGCTGGCATCTGCCCTCACTGCTTCCATTTGGGCTGGCACAGGGCATGCTTTAACAGGAGAAGGTCTGGAAGAGTAGCATGCCTTTCCCAAGCTGCATCAGAGGCCTCATGCCCTTCTGCTATTTTTCCTGAAATTTGCCAAACCACCATGTCTCTACCAGAGGGTGGGAGACACATGTCCCTAACCCTCATCATCTGAATCCAACAGTCAACCAACCACCAGATGAAAAGAAGACCTATCCTGGTCACCTTTTTACATAAATACACCCAACTATGGCTAGCTGAGCCCAGCCCAGATCAGAACTGCCCAACTCACCTGTCAATTTATAAGTAATACCAAACACAATAAACATACACTGTGTAAAGTCACTGAGCTCTGGGATATTTGTTCATCAGCAATAGCTAACAGATACATCTTGGTTATCTTACTTCCTAAACTTATCATCTTGGGAAAATCACTTCACCTCTTCAGATCTCAATTTCCCTGTTTGCAAAATGGCAGTGTATAGTGATGATCATGATAAAGCCACCTTCCAAGAGTCTTTGTGAAAATTAAATAAGAGAATAATTCAAGGTTAACAGGATAGTTCCAAGTATGCAGTGAGTGCTCGATACCTGTTGATTTCTTTCTTCCAGGGCTCATACCAGTGCTATGATCCACTGGGAGATGAGAGAATGTGTCTGTCATTTGCTCCCAGGCACCATTTCAGACAGACCTATAATTAAATGGTGACAGGCCAGTAAGCCTTGGAGTTCCAAAGCTTAATCCATAGGTGCCTCTTGAACCCCCGGCCCATGGGGCAGTCAGGCAAGGGCAGTGCCAGAGTAGGCAGCCCCAATGCAGGCTGAGTTCAGCAGTGCAGCTTGCTCTGCTTGCCAGAGCTTGCATGTTTACATACATCCCATAATTACCATCTGCACAGCCAGCGGCATTTGTTGCAAATGGGCCGTTTCCATCTGTTGAAGCAATTTCCTCAGAGGAATTTGCATTGATCACTTTTTTATGCAAAGCTTTTGTATAGATCATTTTTCCCCCCAATGGTTTTTAATAGGTCTAAATATTTGCAGGGCAAGGAGGGGCCTCGGGAGGAAGGAGGCTGAGGACTGGGGAGAGTCCTGATGGGGCACAAGGATGGGGGACATCACACTTGCTCACAACTCCGCCTGTGCACCTTCTCTGCTGCCACCTAACTGCCCCGCTGTTGAGTACCCCAGCCTCGGCGACGCCATTTCAAATATTTATTGTTTGCCTTTCTACTTGAGCTGGTTGCTCATGGTTAATGGAGAGGCCTCACAACAAGGGAAAATGGGGCGTGGTAATTAGCCAAGCAACTGGTGACTCCAGCTCACAGCTCCGTACCTGAGAGGACCAGATGGACGATTTTGCATATTTTTGACAGCTGTAATGAACAGGGCAGCTCCGTATTGATTAAATGTCTGGGAAATTAGTGCAACCCTCTGGAGCTTCATTATTTACTATTTCTGCTCAAATTCTCAGCAAAGTTTACATAAGCAGAAGTCAGCAGTAAGAGAAGAGGGGAAAGAGGAGACAGTCGAATGAGATGATAAATGCTTTACAGGGCCCCAGCCCAACAGATGTAGAATGAAGGACAGACTGTGGTTTTGACATTCAGCTCCTGGAGGGGGACACTCTTGATGGATTCATTTCTGCATCCCAGTGTCTGCCAGGGTACCTGACACATAGTAGGTGCTCAGAAAATGATTGTCCTTGAGCCAAGAATTTCACAAGAAATCCAAATTGAGGTCCTCAGCTCATGCAGAGATGTAGGCCTCAATAGGCGGAGGACAGACAGTGCCAGCAAACAGGTGAAGTTTTGCCCTTGAAATAGAACTTGAGGCCTTTTATAAACAAAACATTTGGGTGCGGGTAACAGCTACCCCTGCCAGTCCTGCAGCCTCACTTCTGTTCTTTTGTCAGTATCTCTCACATCCTTCAGATGCTGAGTGGCCAAGGACTGCTGCAAAAGCCCTCCGCAAACACCCCTCATGGGGCCCAGCTGGGGTTTGCCAAAGATGCTCAGCAAAACCTGTCTCCAAGAATCAATAGGCCAAATGGGCTCACAAGCAGATTCTGATGTGCTGAAGTTGGGTAACCAGGAGGGACTCTGGGATTCTAGGTTTGAATCCACATCCTGCTTTTATCATTCATGTGAACTTACAGGGTGTGCCACAGTGCCCTTCCAGTGCCCGTGTCCCTTTCCTCATCTGTAGCTGGATAATGGGATTTGCCCTTAAAAGTTTGCTGTGGGACTCAATATGGAAAGAACAAGGTATGGCACGCAGTGGGCATTCTGTACATGCCACTAAGGATTGCTGCTAATGGGCAGATTATTTTAGGAATTGTTTTACAGAAACCAGAGTCATCCAGATTAAAAGTCATGACGCTGTCCCTGGTTCTGCCTTGGCCTTCAGCCCTTGAACTCATGACCTCTTTATTCTGTAAGCCATGTTCTGTCCTTTCCAAGCTAGAAGACCATGTCCCAACCCCTGATGGCCTCAGACCTTCTCTCCAGCTCTTTTAGATGTCTCTCCTACTCCTGACCCCACTGATCTGATCATCCTCCACCTAACACATGTCGGTTTTCATCCTTGGTGATACCTTTGTTGTGATGGAATCTCAGTGCCTTCAAATCAGAAAAGCGATAAATGTCTCTGTGGATAGAAGTTGAGCATTAGAGAGATATTCAGATTGGTGTAAGAGACTCTTTGAGCTATATCTTTTCTTTCACCATATTCACAGAAGTTAATCAGGCCTTGAAGATCTGGTCAGCCTTCAATACTTATGGAGGAATGGAATATGTGAAGATAGATTCAGTAAATGACAGAGATAATGGTGACAAAGATAAAGAGGGTGGTGGTGATAGGATGGTGATATTCACAATGGCTCCATTTTGACTCAGACCCCACCCAGACTTAATCAATTATATTACTGACTCTTGAAGACATTTGTGTTTGAAACTCTAGTTTGGTAACTAGATGAAATAATGGATGGACGGATGGATGGATGGATGAGCAGAAGGAAGAAATGGAGTGAGAAAGGGAACAAAGAAAAGATAGATTGATGGATGAATGGGTCAATGGAAGGATGGATGGATGGGTGGACAGGCAGATGGAGGGAGAGGTGGATGGATGGATGGTAATGTACAGACAGAAGAGAAAGACGGAGGGAAAAAAGAAATAAAAATAAGATATAAAAGGAAGGAAAAGGAGGATAATGAGGACTAAAGAAAGAAACAAAAGGGAAAGAAAAATGGAGAAAGAAAAGATAGCGTAATTTCTATTGTGCTGTAAACACTCATCAAGACCAAGAGAAAATGAAGTCAATCCAGGCCATGCATCATGGAATATTACTGTACTTCATTTGCTTTGCCTCCAATTAGGTAAAAAGCCTATTCTATTAACAGCTATCCTTGCAGATCCAGACAAAATTAACTCCTGGTACCTCATCCTGGCAGCAGGGCAATTGATTCTTCCCCATAATCCGTTTATTTCATTAGCAATACATTTATTTGGTACATGCATTTTGCCATGCCGCTGCAGTGAAATGGCCCTGCAAGGTGTGGGGCATGGGGGAGCGCTTGGAATATTAACCAAATCGCTATTACCGCCATGGCAGTGCTTAAAGATCATATGTAAATCAAATGTCAGGGGAGAAAATTGTAGCGAGGCCTGTCAGGAAACAATTTAGCGGTGGTTAAAGGCACAGCTCATGGCTGGGTGAATTGTGAACTTTGCAAATGGAAAATCAAGCTGGCTTGCACCGTGGGAGCTGATGAGACCTGGAGGGAAAAGACTAAGGAGGCTAGGAAGATGCTAGATATTTGTACTCTGTGAAAATTAAAAACAAACAAACAAAAATACATTCACTTTTCAATATTCACAGCCAGCTGCTGTGGTGAGTTTCCACTGAAACGGGAGTTGGCCTGCAGAAGAATTCCACCACTGTGTCTGTCCAGTTCCTCTCAAAAAGATTTAATCACATGGATAAAGCAGTTGTTTGGGGAAAAGGAGTGTGGGGTTTCTATTCCTAGGCTTCCAGAAACTGTTCCAGAAGTGGTGTCCATTGTCAAGCAGGTATCACTGTTAGTAGTATTATTTTAATAGCGTGCGCCACCAGAATGTGTGACTGGTGATTGCTTTCCTGGGAACTAACCCTTGTCCGTGGTCCTCTGTGTATTCGTGTGTGCGCCTGTGTGTGTGCCTGTGTGTGTGCCTGTGTGCATGTGTAATGACTGGCTGGGTGCTTTGCAGTCGGGTGGGCTCAGTCACTGCACTGGGTATTTCAAACAGGAAGGGATCTAACACAGGGAATAATCAGAAGGATCCTGAAGTGTTGGGAAGACACAGACAGCAAAGCTGAGGGAAGCTTCAGGGTGATCCAGAAGCACAGGATTTGTGGGGAACACCCATGGGGAATGTTAGCAGGGCATTCTGGAAGCAGGCTATTCCCAGGAGGTGCCAGAAGCCCCCTGCATAATGCTTGTCTTCTTTCTGTCCATGCTGTGACCCTGCCCCTAGTACCTCTGTAATGGGAAGATTCCGCCACCCTTCCAACCCTACTGAAGGGCTTCTTCTTCTGGACAATCTCTCTTTCTGAAAACTGCATTGCATGAAAAGCAATGGGACCCTGGACAAGTCAGTTCATCTCTCTGAGCCTCTGTTTCTCCACTTTTGAAATGGACTTAATTGTGCCTTGGTCACAACCGCTGTCACAAGGATGAAGTCACATCGCACGTGCAAGATGTGTATGAGGTACACAGTAGGTGCCTGGGTCATGCCAGTTGCAGGTTGTCTTCTTCCTTTGGCCCCGTGTGTCTCCCTCGGAGGGTCGTTGACAGCCAATTCCCTGCGTGCAGGGCTTACCACCACACAGAGTGATTTCCCAGGGTTCCCAATCCCCCTGGGACAAGTCCTCCCCTAAAGAAAGCCATTAAGGATTTAATTTCTTATCATCTTCTGTTCCAGCTAGCTAGAGTGTTATGAATAATATCCTATTAGCCGGAGACATTCAAACAATCACCCGTTAACATGTTCTTACGGCGAAATGATGAAGCGTCCTCCGAAATCAGGCGCTTATCTGTGGCCCACTCAGCAGGCTCTCCATCACTCCCTCCAACGACACTCCCGTGTCGCTGTCTGGGCTTCCAGCTAATCACCACGGGGCAAGCAGAAAGCTGGAGCAGAACTCGGCGCCTCCCACAGCTGTAGGCTGTGCGGGCAGAAGGAGCCTTGACCCCTCTTGCTCCACGGGGTAAGGCCAGGTGCCGGTCCCAAAGTGTGTGGGAGCAAGTTCTTGAGAGATACGGCTAAATCACAACCCACAGACCGATTCTGTAACAGGAAAGCGAAGCCAATAAAACCCTAACTGCAAAGCCCATCCAACCAACCCAAGGCAAGAATGAGGAAGACATATTTAAAGAAAAATATAAAGTAGAGGCATCATTTTGCAAGAGTTAGAAGAGCTGTAGAAATGGGGTATGGAAGTTTTTAATCCCTTTGCCCGTAACATAGGCGGTCCCTAGAGGATCAGAACTCAGGCCACAAAAGTTAGGGGAGATGCTGAATAACCTTGGTCTCTCTTGTTTTGCAGGGCATAGCACAAGCCACAGTGCCAGCCTACTCACAGGAGAAGCACATCTACTCTGAAGAAAAGGAGAAGCGCAGTGTTACAATCCATTCTCAGTCTGCCAGAAGCATTTCTGAGCAGTAATGGCTCTTTCTACCGGGCAGGGTACATGCTGTTTCTTTGTGGTTAGTCTTTGCAGATGAGTATATGCAGGTGCACATGCTTGTCTATCAATATAGATGTCTCATGCATTTTTATCCTGGTCAGACAGCAAATGGAATGGTGGTGTATATATCACTGATAGTATCTCTGCTCCGAGGACAGAGGAAAGAGAGCCAGTTGGCCCCGTGTTCCTGCAACCTGCTCGCCACCTCAGAAGCATGGCCCTGCTTCACCCCCACCATACAGCCCTGCATACACCCATCATTCCTTCCCGGGGAGAACACTGAGTTCAGAACGTGCAGCTTAGGAGTCTGACCTCCCTGGTCCAGGGACGGGGTGTCTGGATGCTGAGTCCTGGCCCTGAGCATGTTTACCTCCATGTGACATGCACCCTGGGCACTTGGCAATGCCAGGGATATTGGCAGTGCATCAGGACTGGGTCAGTTTGCAGGGACAGGCACAGAAAACGCACATTTGTCCCACTGAGGTCCGGGATGATGGCCACCTCTGATTCCACCTGCTGAGACTGTGGCTGGAAATTCTGCACAGAGGTGGGCAGGCGAGGGAGGGGTTTCCTGTCCCTCCTGCCAACTCATGCTGTGAAAAGAACAAATCATTATTAGGACAGCGAGATCCAATCCTTCTGCGGTCCGCCTGGGGCCACTCCAAAGTTCTCATTCATCCCCACCTGTTATTGTGCCCACCTTCCAGAAGAGCAAACAGAGCTTGGGGAGGTGGTTAAGTTCACCCAGAGGTGAGGCCAAGTAGAGTTTAAGGAGAGAAAACACCTTGGAAAGAAGACCGGAAGTGACAAGAAGCGCCCTCGCTGTGTAGCATGGGCTAAAGATCCTTGCGGAAGTGGGACCTAAGCCGGGACTGGGCTGTCTCTTTCCAGATTATTGCTGAGAAGTCAGAGGCTTCCAGTCACTCCTGGACCTCAGCTAAGGTTTGTGCCCAGGCCTGGTGCAGCCCTGGCCTCTGCTCTCCCCGTCCTTTCCTTGCCCTCTCTGAGGGAGTGCAGGGACTTCTCATCCTGGGGGCTGTGGGTGCCGGAGCCCAGTGGCCAGTGCAGGGCCAGCAGGAGGAAGGACGCTCCTATGGAGGCCACTTCCACGCTCAAGTGCCTCCCTCCTGTCCCCTCTGACCTTGGTGGCTGCGGTCCCTGTAAGTGCACGGTAATATAGTCTCCGTCACTGTCCAGTGCCCCAGGGAACGGTTTAAGGCCCTCCACTGGAGTGAATATTTTTATGCAGGCTATAATTTCTTTTAAGACCTTCACAGCGTCCCCGCAGCCTCCACCCTGCCCTCTCCTCCGGAGAGCGTGCGACAGAAAGCAAAGCCGCCTTCTAATGAGCGGATCGTGAGCTTCAGGCGGAGGAGCTGGGCGGAGGGCAGGATTTCCTTTCTCACTGCCTTTCTTCCTCCGCCGTCTAAAATCCATCCTTAGTAACAGTAATTATGGCAACAGTTCTAGAGTGCTCGCTCCGGGTCAGGGCTGTTCTAGGAAACCAGCACAGATTATCTCACTTAATCTTCTCGACAAAACGCTAAGAGGCCCAGAGCCCGTTTCACGGGTGACTGAATTAAAATACCAAGCAGGCGAGCGCAGTGTGACTTGCCTAAGGTCACGCTGAAAGAAAGGCAGAAGCCAGGTTAGAAACCAAGGAAGTCTGGGTTCTATCCATAGCACCAGACTGCCTTCCACCCAGCAGCCAGGGGATCCCACCAAAAACAAACCTGCTGGTGCCACCCAGCGGTTCCAAACTGTCCAGTGGCTCCCTATTACGTTTAGGCCAGAGACCAAGTCCTCCCTGCTGTGAATCCGGGCCCTGCTGACATCTCCTCCTTGTTCGGCCCACGCTCTTCCTCTCTTAGCTTGCCAGTGGCAAGCTTGCCAGGGAGGCCTGCCCCACTGCCCCTCTGGCTTAAGAACCACTGCTGCCCTTGTGCTGCACACTCTTCCTTTGTTCTACGCTTGCATTTCTTTGCATGGTTGTTTTTGTTTATGCGATTATTGACTCAGCTCTCTTTGCAAATGAACTGGGAGTTCCAGAGGGAAGAAACCAGGCCTATCTTGTTCCTTGCTCCTAGGACTGTTCCTGGAATCCGGGGCATTCCAAAACATCTGCTGAAAGGATGAAGGAAATGAGTAGAGGCGAGGAGGGAACCAGGTGTCCAGGCTGGTAGACTTAGAGGACTGAGACTAGGACAAAACAAATTGCATACATGCTTCAGTCACAAAATTTAAAGGACACCACAAAAGTCTCAGTATCAAGATTAAATATTTCAGTACAATATTTTTGAAGAATCAAAAGTAATACAAAAATAAAATGAGTGATGAACTAAGTCTAAAAGTTTTAAATAAAGTGCTCCAAAGAGACATCTTAGAGCCTGAGGCAAAAGGGAAAATGGGTAATACTAATGCTGTCTGTCTTTGTTTAAAATTTTGATATCCTGTCCATCAGGGATCTGTTTGCATTAATCTTCATTTGAAAAAAAAATTAATTAAAGTGGAATTTATCATGGTTCCCGAGTTCTTGGACATCCCTTGAATTTTGCACCCAATGCCAGCCTCATTCCAGTCCTTGCTTTGCCCACAGACAGCTCTGTGACCCTAAGCAAGTCATACGGCCACACTGGTCCTCTGATTCTACCCGAATAAAGATGGAGCAATCAAGGGGCAGCAGCCAGCAGTCAACACATTCATCTCTGAATTGGTAGCCACAGAGCTTCAAGCACAGTGCCTCAGGGCCTTTGTACTTGCCACTTGCCCTGCCTGGAACACACCAAGAAATCACAAATAGCTTCTCCATCAGCAGTGCCATTTCCGTTTCATGGAGCAGGAAAGCAAAGTTTAGGAATATTAGTGTGTAGCTCTGAGTAGCAGATTTTCCAGGCTGAAGGGATGGGTCTTGAATGCGAATCTTATGTTCTTTCTGTGGCTTCCGGAGGATCAGGCCCACTGAGTGAGCACAACAGAGCCAGGGAAAAGGTAAGAAAGGACAGCCAGCCAGCAAGGGGCAGAAGCAGCACCCAGACCCTGGCTTCCTGGAATAGGCTGAGATGCTTCCCTCAGTGCCACTGTGCACCCAGAACTCACTAAGACTTTTTAAGGCTCTGTACTCTCCAACAAAAGATGGGTGAACCACAGAGCTCCATAACCGGGCATTTGAGGCATCCTCCAACGCTGGCCCCCAGAGGGTCCTCCCCTCCTAGTGAGCCAGCTTCCTCTCCTTTTTGATGTCCAGGAGCTGCCCACGCACTTCAAGGGACATGTGCTCTCCCGGAAGAGGTCTTTTGGGAAAATCCTATAAAAACATCCTCTCTCCTGACTCCCAGTTTACTCTGCTCTCCTAAGAAGAAAGTACATACATGGAAGTAGCACAAGCTGTATGGTTGGGCGGAGGTGATCTTGAACCAAGCTGCATGGCCTTGGAAACACAGGTCACAGGGGCATCATATCATTTGTTGGAAGTGTACAGGGAGCAGGGTGTAATGGTGCGTATCTGTGATCCCAGCTACTGGGGAGGCTGAGGCAGGAGGATCACCAGTTCAGGTCCAGCAATTTAGCAACTTAGCAAGATCCTGTCTCAAAACAGAAAAGTAAAAAAGGGTTGGGGATGTAGCTCAGTGCAAAGCCCCTGGGTTCAGTCACCAGGACTGCTCAAAAGAGTGTCCTGGGATGGTGTGAGGGTTACAAAAGGCCATACATTCATTTGTGCACCTGCTTACATGTCTCCAACTTGTACATACATAGAATCATCCTGGATGTGTTTGTCCATAAAGGGCTTCTATTTCACATATTACTTCTTGTGCATCTTAGCAAGGGGGCTAAGAATGCATACTTTAGAGGCAGATCACTTGGGTTGAATCTCAGATCTGCAACATGCTGGCTAAACAAGTATCCTAATGTCCTTAGAGCTGACATCTGTAAAATGGGTATGTTAGTAATGGCATGGTTCACCAGAACAGCAGGAGGGGCAGCTGGGCTGTGGGGCAGACACAGAGACCCTACTGGGCTCTGTGGACACTGGCTAGTGTCACTACCCAGGTTGACCTGGGGTCTTCGGGTCACTGCACAGTCCTCTGGAGCGCACTTGACCTCAATGCTATTCACAGACTCCGGGGCTCTTGTCTGTATCTGCTGTGGAGCTGCACATCAAGTCATGGGATGCAGGTTCCTCTTGACATTGGTCGTGGCCTTTACTGTTAAAAAGCTGAACAGTTATGAGGATGGGAAGATAAATGAGCAGTTAGTTTCGAAGGCACATGTTGGTGCTCACAATGAGAAAGTTCCTGTGGGCGGCTCATGAATGTTAAAAGAAATTTTAAAAAGGTAAAGAAAGAAAAAATGGAGACATAAAGGAGAGAGAAGAAAGAGGTGGAGAGAGGAGTGACTGGGGTATAAATTCCAGACACAGGATCTAGAACACACCAGTGCCCCTGGCACAGCAGCCCTTCCAATATCATCATGCCCATCTCAGTTGTCACAGGCCCAGGATTACCTGGGGGTCTGGGGAGCCCAAGAGAATGAAAATTTTCAGCTCTTTGATATGTGGACTGGCAGCGTGCACACATGCTTGTGTGCATACGTGTGTACATATTTACAGGCACACGTGTTCACGTACAAGCCTACGGGAGTCCACCCAGGCACGGGCACCAAGCGTGTGTATACTGTATGCAGTTTTCTGCAAAGTGGTTTTTTCACTTGTTGCTGCTTGAAAACCTTAGTACAGGACTTACGGCATGAGTAGTCTGTGTACATATACACACATGAGTGTCTGGATGTGTCCTCATGCACCTGTGCACATCCGTGTGTGCACATATGGCGTAAATGCTTCCTCTTTCGCAGGCAAAATGTTCGGTAAAGTGAGGCACAATGGCTGTGAAGTCGTTTTGAAAACCAGCCATCCCCAGACACACATAGCCAGGGAGTTAACACTCACACCCAGGGTGAGAAGCAGCCAAGGTGGATCCCCTCACATCTTCCCCTTCCCCTTTGCTTCCCTTAAATTCTCTAATTGTCAGTTCTGTGCACACAGAGAGTGGTGGATCCTAGGAGCACGTAACCCGCCCTGACCTAGTCGTTTGAGAAAGCCAAGCCTTCCGGCTGATGGACGATCGTCGGTCTTTAATTGCCATTTTTAAAAACTGCATTTTGGAAGGAAATCTCTGAAAAACACGCTGTGCTCTTTGATAGTTTGGACAGGGTCCCTTGAACTAAGTCTCAGAGCTATCATTACAGCATCACTTATTTTCAGTGAGAAAGGAGAGATTCTATGTGCCGTGTAGACGTGCCTGCCCCTTCGCACCCCAGCTGGACGGCTCCATTGCTGACATCAAGGAGGTTACTTCCAAGCCTGCGTCTCTCTTCCTACTACATTAAGGAAGCAGCAGCCACCTTTATCTGCTTTTCTTAATTGCAGCCATTCCCTCTCCTTTTTAACTTGTTGCACCCGACCTGCAGCCGGAGAATAAGCTCACTATCTGCGTTACTATGACGTATAAGCTCACAGTGGCCAGGCTCTGGTGAGAATCAAGAGCAGCTAGTTGGGACAAAGGATTAAAAAAGATTGATATTTTTGCTCTGATTGGTTGCTGCGTGGACAGTAAAACTCCTGTACCAGGCTGAGCAAAGGCTCACTCATTCATTCATTCACTCACTCACTCATTCATTCATTTATTCACTCTTCAGGTAATGAAGTTCCAGTTATGTTCCAGGTACTGCTCTTTGCACAGCATGGTCTCTGAATGAAGCATGGTCTCTGCCCTTGAGATTTTGCTCACAAGAAATTTATGTCCTCACTGGAGATACACAAGGGTAGCTGTCGGTGCTCAGACAGGAACACATTAGTAGGCACACGTATGTGTTTGCAAACACGTGCCTCAACCAACAGGCAGTACATCCAAGAGCTAAGTGTGCAGCAAGGCCGTCAAGCCCTTGAGGCCCTTCAGTGGGCTAGGGGGGACCTCCGTCTGTATCCCCTGCTCTATTCCATGTGTGTATCTCATGGCAAGGGGCCAAGACAGATGTTAGGAGCCCCTGACTCCAGCTCCTGACCCAAGAGATTCTTGATGCGATTGCAATCTTAAGGAAGGTTCTTCCTCCCTCTGGATATTGGTACCTCAACTTCAGAATGATGAAACTAGATCCCAGGCTCTTCAAGCCCTATTGGAGCCAAAGTCACTCTAACTCTTGAAGTAACGACACTAGCCACAGCAGGAATCACTGTGTGTTGAGTGTCTGCTCATTCTAAGAGATCTACATGTGTGATTTCATCCTCAGAACCTGCTGGGGGAGGTGGTGCTTGTCCAGGTATAAAGAGCTCAAAAAAGTTAGACCCCCTAAAATAACAGGCCCAGTGAAAAAACAGGCAACTGAAATGAGCAGACAATTCACAGAAGTACAACTGGCCGATAAATACAAGAGGAAATGTTCAACACTGCAGGCCAGAGAAACGCGAATTGATACAATATGGAGACTCTATTTTACTCTAGCAAGAATGGCCATCATCAAGAAATCAAATAATAATAAATGCCAGCAAGGCTTCAGGGGAAAAGGAATCCTTCTACACTGCTAGTGAGAATGTAAACTAGCACAACCACTGTGGAGATTCCTCAAGAACTAAAACTAGAAATCCCATTCAATCCAGTTATTCCTTTTCTAGGGGAACTCTTCCCCAAAGAGTTAGAGACATCATATTACAGTGATACATGCACACCCATGTTTACAGCAGCACAATTCGTAATTGGTAAATCTCAAAAATAGCCTGCATACCCATCAACAGATGCCTGGATAAAGAAAATGTGGTATTTGCACACAGTGGAGTACTACTCTGCCACAAACAAGGAGAAACTTGAGTCATTTGTAGCAAAATGGAGTCACTTTGAGGCCATAATCTTAAGTGAAATAAATCAAATGCACAAACTTAAATACTTTTATATGAGAAACCCAAAATATAAATAAAGAGCAAAATAAAAGGTAGCTAAAAGGGAGTAGGGAGATAGATTTTGTTCAAATGGGAAGGGAATCGAGAGATGGGCCAAGAGGGGATGAAAAAAGAGTTAAGGTGTCGTATGTCCACGTGCCAACTCCACACAAGGAATGCGGTCATTGTGTACTGCAAACATGTACTAATAAAAAATAGACACAGGGAAAAAAAAGAACTAAGGTAATGAAGTAGCTGGCCCAGGTCATCCCAGCTGAGATTCAGGCCCATTCCACTGGACCCAGAGTCTATACTCTTAGCCACCCATGCTGTGCTTCTAGGGCCCTATAGCTACGTTCCTGCACTCCCGGGTTCCTAACCACGCACCCCGGTGTCTCTGCTTAGGGCCCTTCTTGGTGTCTTCCCAGTGTCACTGCACTCATGGGGGTGTGGGAGAGCAGAAGAGGGGAACTGGGCCTCTGAAGCCTTGGAACCCGAGGCAAGCTGGCACCCTGAGGTCCCCGGGCACAGATCCCCTGCACGATCATCTGGCGCCGGCGGGCAGATGGGCATGCTGACCAGTCTTGCCAGCCTGCCAGCTGGCCTGGAGCACCCAGTGGCTGGAACCTTGGCCCCTCGGATGGGCTCCAGGCCCACCTCCCACAGGCATGCAGCTGGCAGCGAGGAGCAGATGGGCCGGCCGTCGGGCCGTTGCCTCTCCGTGAAGCTGCCAGCTGGCTCTGCCACGCTTGGTGTCTTGGCACCTCTGGGCTGGTGTCGTTGGGCAGGAGGCTGACATGCTGGCTGCCTATGGACGGGCAGCTGGCACTGGCAGCAGAAAGGAGGGATCCTCAGTCCCCTCCTGGCTGCTCCTTAAATGTCCCGGGGTTGGTCCAATAGGGACTGAAGCCAGAGTCTCCACTGTCACCCTGGGCGTTTGCAGTGAGGACAGACTTCCTCTCCTGCCTTGCTGAGATTTACTTGGTCTGTCACAAGTGCTGACCACCTGGGGACAGGTCACAGCCTTGCCCTTGACTCCTGACCCTCCAGCCTCACTCATGTGCCAGGGAAGCAGAGTCCCCTGGCAAGCACCCCAGCCCCCGCCAGCTCCTCCCTGGCTCCCTCGACGTCTGGCCACCTGTTCCTCCTCAACTTGGCTGCTTCAAAGGCTCAGCTTCCGTGGCTGCCAGGAGACTGGGCACAGGGAGGGCTGAGATCCCAGCGAGGTGCTCTGGGAAAGCCCAAGAGAGGTAAGTTCCGGTCCCACACATTCCTGCACAGGCATGAGGACACATCTGGGACTTGGTTTCCCCGTCTGTTCTTCACATTTCTCTCTGTCAAGTGAATAGGTCAGAATCAGATGGAATCCTAGAGCAGCTCCAAGGCTCCAAACGTAAAGAAACAGAAAGGACACAGGCATCCTAATCACCTTGATTGAATCAGTGCACCCTGTATACAAGTACTGAAATATCGCCCTGTGGCCCATAAACATGTATGTGATTGGCAAATATGAACACATAAATGCCCTGTAAATATCCACTGGTCCAACAAGGAAAATGAAAGAGATTATCATTAATAATCAATACATTTACCTACACAGCCAGCCCAGCATACGGACAAGGGTTGGTGTTGCTGACGTTCTGAGGAACTGAACTCTGGAAGGCACGCTGGGCAGATGTATAAATCTGTACAGCAAGCTGGCCTTCACCCTGGGCCTCTTTACATATTTAATTGAGGTGAAATACACAGAGCACAAACTTAACCATTTCAAGCAATTGACAAGTGTCAGTGACTTTCAGTACATTCACAGTCATTTCAAAGCATTTCATCACCCCAAAAAAGAAATAGCACATCCATTGATTGGTCTCTCCCCCAGACCCCTCCCCCAGACCTAGGCCACCACTAACTTACTTTCTGTCTTCACAGATTTACCTGCTCTGGACAAAGTCACATGATCTTTTATGCCGGTTCTCTTTCCTTCACATTTTGATGTTTTCTAGGTTCCTCCATGATGCGGCATGTGCCAGTGTTTCATTCCTTTCGTGGCTTAATAATATTCCACTTTCTGTACCTGCTTTTTGACCCATCAATTTCACTTCCGGAGATGTATCCCAGAAATGACCTTGAAGTTGCACAAATAGCTACTGGGGTCATTCTGATGGTGTTCTTTAGATGGCCACAAGATGAGACTAGGGAAATTAATTATGATTTATCTATAAGATTAGATGCTCAGCTCGTCAGTTATATCATACAGTGGAGCACTTCATAGTACTGGAAAATACTGATGACATGTTAAAACCTTTTCCAAAGCAGATGATATAACTGTAAGACCCATTTTTCCTGCTTTAAACCATTCTTTCCATTAGATAGAACGTTTGTTATTCACAGACCACCTGCTGGGTGCAGCACTGTGCTAGGTGTGGACTATAGCACACTGAATCTAATAGAAGTCACCAGCTTCAGGTGGTTTGCTGTGCTGACTGTTTGAGTCTGGGGGAGGATGGTGCTAGTTTTCCACCACTGGGACAAAATACCTAAGAGAACCTCCTTAGAGGAATAAGTTCATGGTTTCAGAGGGTTCAGTCCCTGGTCACTTGGTGCCATTGTTTCAGGCCTGAGGTGAAAAGAATACTATGGTGGGGAGAGTGTGGTGGGACAAAGCCACTCACCTGATGGCTCCCAGGAAGCAGAGAGTGGGACGCTGACAAAATATACCCTCAAAGGCACTTATGTCCCCAGGGACCTCTTCCTCCAAGGAAAGAGAGCCCACTCTCTAAAGCTTCCACCCTCTGCCGACAGCATATTAAGCTACAAATCCTTCAACAGATTAACCCACAGATGAAGTCAGAGCCCTCAGGATCCAATCATCTCTCACCTCTGAACACTGCAGCAGTGGGGACCAGGCCTTTAACAAACAAGACCTGGGGGAGCATTTCTGAACCAAGCTGCAGCAGGATGATGGGCAGAGGATAAGGACCCATGCACAGCAGACGCAGGTTAGTACGTGTGCTGCTAAGAGTCCAGGTACACAGAGCAAAGTCTGAGTGGGGGGCATACAAGTAAACTTTCTTTCCTAGTCTTTACCTACCTGTAGTATCCACACTTTCTTTAGTAAACGAGCATGTTACTTTTAAAATCAAGAAAAAGAAAGCTGCCTTGAAAGTTGTGGGCTCGTGAAGTGCTAGCTCCACAGCATCACAATTCATATAATGGGAATCTAAATAAAACTGCAGAATTTAAATTTTATAGACTCTATGCTTACAATTATGTTTACATATATATATATAAATAATATATAAAAGCTGCATAGAAATCCAGTTTCTTTGTGTCATGATTGGCGTACAGTGATTGTTCAATAAATACCTGTTGGATGAATGGATTATTTGTCCTTTTACTTCTTATTTTTTGCATTTTCCACATTTTCCCCAGAGCATGTGGCTCCTTCCTTTGTGAAACAAAACACTGCAGTGATTAATTTTTTGTGAAATTTTAGGCACAGAACATGTTTGCAAGGTAAACAAACTTTAGTGTAAGGAGCTTCGTGAGGCAGATTTGTGCAGAGTGACTTCTGTCTCATAATGGGCTTTCTAGTGGGGTTTGTCCCCTCTGCTGTCACTGGAGTTCTGTACATGGGACCCTGTTTGCAAGAACGCTCACAGAGCATGGTGGTGTACCCTTGTAATTCCAGCACTCTAGAGGCTGAAGCACAAGGATCGAACATTTGAACCCAGCCTGGGTAACTTAGAGAATTCATGAGATCCTGTCTCAACATTTTTTAAAAATTAAACTTAAAAAGAGCTGGAAAGGTAGCTCAGTACAAAGTCCCCGGGTTCAATCCTTAATACCACAAAGAAAAAGCAAAAAGACACTGATTCCCACACAGGTGTTTCTCTTCGGCACATCTAGGATGGAAACCGTAGCCTTTCCAAAGGATACCTTCAGGGCCTGTAAACGCTTGGAGAGGACCATGAAAATGCCCCCTTCCTGTTCTCTCCCACCCCTTTCCCAATGGATAGATGAGCAAACTGAGGCCCAGAGAGGGCGCGTGACCCACCCAGGGTCCCAGAGACCACCAGTGACAGAACAACAGGGAGAACCCTTCCCACCCCTTCCCGCCCAGCTCCATCCTGTCCAGCTGCCCCTGCTGGTCTCAGCACAAAGGATGCTCATGATGTCAGAGAGCTTTGCGCTTCTTGATGAGTGTGTTGGCCTTTGGAGACCCTGCCACTCGCACCTACACACACATCTGCATAGAGGCTGCCTTCATCCTGGCAAAGAGACAAGCTCCAGCTTCTAACGGAAAGCCCTAGAAGGCTCCTCCTCTACCTTTGCGGCTGCTGTGCTACAGTGAGCACAGACCTTTCGAAAAGAGACATGCCTAAGAGTGCATCTGGCATTCCCCTAGGGCTGCCCTGGGCCAGCTCCTGGGTCGGGCACCAGGGACACAGAGATAGGCACAGCTCCCCTCTGCTGAATTCACTGCTGCAGAAGACAAAGATGCATAAACACAGGGAAACAGAGGCCTGAGTCTTGGGGAGACCAGGCTCTGGAGAGGGGTGATGCTGACTCTACTCAGCCAGCCTGGAGAGCTGTTTCCAGGAAGGCTCCAAGTACTTCAGGCAGAAACGCTTAAAGCAGAGTTTACAGATGTGGCTGCTCACAGGTATCAGGGAAACAGTGACATTGCATTTAAATGGTAAGAATGTTTTGGCTCCTGGGAGACAGTGTGCAGTTTTTCATCTGGTTATCATGAGGGGTTTTGGTTTTCCCTCATGAGGAATTCAAGAGCCACCATCTTTGACTAAGGAGGCATCCCAGGTGAAGGGGACAGCTTTGCAAAGTCGAAAGGGTCAGATGTGTGCAGTACACTGGAATGACGGGGTCCCAGCAAATGGGGCCCCGGGAAGGTGGGAATTGATGCAGGGGGGAAAACGGAAGCCCTCTCTGTCCCAGGGTTACATAAGGGCACTTACTGGACACAGCACAGAATGCTGGGTGTTCGCATTGCAGGTTTCTTGAATCCTCTGTTTGCTTTCTGTGCTCTGCTTTAAACTGCTGCTGCCATTTCTTACAACCTTGGGGCCCCCTGCCCGGGCTCAGGTCATCACTGGTATCCCAGGGTGCACAGGAGGAAACTGAAGCTGGGAAAGGGGATGGGGACCATCCAAATTCCCAGGGTTGGTAGAGCTGGGAGAAGGTCCTGACCACACTAGCTTGTCCGTCACCTTCAGATGCCTTTCCCATGACCTTGAGAGAAGCACCACCTGCCCACCTATCTGGCACACCTGCGCGCTGCCCCCTCCCACCCCTGCTAGGGCGGTGCAGAGAGGGAGCGGTCCCTGCCCTCCCTCCCTCCCTCTCTGCCTCCCGCCCTCCTACCACCTCTGCATCCTTGCAACTCCCGGGTCATGTATAAAACATTCCCAGAAACCACTTATTCCTCATGAATTTTCCATGAGGCCGGGCCCAAGTTAAAACATATAAACATAAAAATATCAAGAATCACTTTTTTAAAAAAGGCCGTGTTTCATAAAATACCAAGGGACCCATTTCCGCGTGTGTCCTCCTCGCGGGCTGGCCTCCCAGGGTCACTGGCTCTCCTCATCCTGCTCCACTCCTCCACTTCTCTCTCCTCTGCTGACCTTGCCCCTGCTCCCTTTCTCAGCCTCTGCCTCCCACTTGTTTCCTGTTTCATTTTTCTCATCTCTCTTCTTTCTGTCTCCTCTGGACCTGTTTCCTCCACCCGTTACTTCGCTTTCTGTCTGAGTCCCACCAGCCTGTCTCTATTCTCCTCTTCTTCCTCTCCTTATCTTTTGACTCTCTTTCACTACAAGGCTCTGAGTTAGCCTCTCTTCCCTCCCCACTTGGTCTCTGCCAGGGTTTCCTCTTGTTCTTCCTCCTCTGTGGTTCTCTTTTAGCTCCAGACAAAAGGAGCTAAAAGTAAGACAGATGATAACGATAAATCAAGAACTGGGAAACACGTGGCGTGCCTGGACCCCTGACACTGTGGTGGGTGTATGAATGGCTGCATCCACTTCAAGAACTGTTTGGCAGTTTCTGCGAAGGTGAACGTGTGTTTACCCATAACTGCATATCGGCTTCCTGGGTATCTCCCAAGGAGCACTGTGTGTCTCTCTCCCCGAGGGTAAGTAGAAGGATGTTCACGCCAGCTCGGTGCAGAAGGGCCCAAACTGGAGACAGCCCATATGGCCATCAACAGCAGAACAGATAGTTGGATTGTGGTATATTTATACATTTGGAATACCAGACAGTAATAATAAAAGTGAACTATAACCACAGGTGATAATGTGAATCAATCTCTAATGCTTAATGATTTGCAAAACAGAACAAAAAACCACAAATATATGCTCGATGATTCCATAATGTTCAAGAATAAGCCAAACTAGTCTTTAGGGCTGGAAGTCAGAAGATGGCTGTCTTTGGGGAGAGGTGGGTTGGCTCGGGGGGAGGGGCAAGAGAGATCCATCTCCGATGTTGAAATGTCTGCTCTTGATTCAGGTAGGGCATGAACATGGGCTGTGCAGGTAAGATGTGTGCAGTGTATTGGACAGAAATTTGACCACAATTATAAATATAATGGAAAAATAAGAATATGCAGCACTGTTTATAATAATAACTGTTATTTCTGCCACCATTAGCAAATGACTTGGACACACTCAGCTGTGTTTCAGATCCCGTGGATTAAGATGGTGGTGACATCTATCTCCCCCATGGCTGAGAGCCCAGTGCGAGACCTCGGGCGGATCCTGGGACTGCAGAACCCCACAGATATAGCCATGAGCAGGAAAGGAACCTTCCTGAGCTCCTCTGGAAAGGCTGTCCCTAGAGGCACTGCTGCCATTCCATCCCTCTTGTTAGGGACTCCTCCGAAGCTTTATTGTCTTTTCCCTGTCTCGTCTCTATCAGGTTATGGTTTAACTCAGCACTGGCTCTGAGGACCAAGCAGTTAGTAAACAGCACAGAACCTGAGCTCAGGTTAGTGGGGATAAGATGGCCTAGTAGAAACCTCAGGGAGCTGTCCCGCCCCGAGCCTGCAAAATACTAGAGCCAGTAAGGAAGGCTGGAGAGGGACCAAAACTCCAGCTTAGGGACTCTGAAAAGGCCTTTATTTATGTTTTTCTTCTTTATTCTTATCTTCCCAGGAGGGGAGGAAAACATAGAGCCCAATTTTCCTGCTTCAACAGCGTGGGTGTGAGCCCAACACACACAGCCCTTGAAGGCAAACGAAAACCCCACTTATTTTCATGGAAGGGGAGGGATGGAGACCAAGGGGACTCCGGCACTATTAGTTAAATAATGGTGCTTAAAAATGCATTGAATTTAGCCACCTCTTCCCCTCCCCTAAAAAAAAATCTGGAATTTTCCTATTGAGTATACTTTTTTCCCTCGCCCATGAATATTAATGCTCCTCTCAGAGAGATCTACTTGAAAAAAACAAGAATAAATTAAATACCTACAGATTTTTCTAATTCCTCTTTTTGGTGACATGCCGTCATTACATCAAATTACTGAGATGGGCTCTCTCTCTCTCTCTCTCCCTCTTTCTTTTTGGGTGAAAATTATGGAATATAAAGTATATGTAAATGGAGCAAAGGAGGAAAAAAACTGTGAAAGGAGAATAGGGGAAGGAAAGGCATTAGGTATTCCGCCGGCGTAGTAGTCAGCCAATTAATCAAGCAGTGGCGAGAAAAAGATGCAGAAGGGATGAGTTCGCCCTTCATGTTGATGGGGCCGGCGCAGGGCAAACGCTACAGCACCTGAGCTCACGGTGAGGCATGCAGAAAGGGATCATGGGAATATCTTCCCGTCTTTGTCTTTCTCGTGAAGGATGGAAAATGTCAAGCTGTTGTTTGGCTGGATTGAGGAGGGCGGGGTGGGGGAGAGTCAGGGAGAATTCACAGTCTGGCAAGGCAAGGTTTTAACTCTTTGAGGACCCCTCTGCCTCCCCTCCCTCCAGCCTCCACCTTTGTCTCCTTCTCTTGGCCCCCAGCACATCTGTAGGGGAGTCTGCCTGCAAACAGCGAGTGGGAAGGGGCTGACGGATGGTGACATGCAGGCTGGGGCAGACAGTGCGTGTGTGCGTGTGTGCATCCATGTGTGCACATGGGTGTGTGTATGTTCATACATGTGTATGTCAGAGGAGAGGACTAGAGGAATTTTTCCTCTCCCCCAAAAGCATTCTTTGTTCACCTTATAAAGAGGGTGTCCGACCCCGCTTCCCTAACCCTGTGACATTCCCGGGAGGCGAACTTTGCCTTGAAATCTGACAGTGGGGCAAAGCTCACAGTGGTGCTGAGGTTCTAGGGCTGACACAGAGGATCCCTCTCTGTGGCCTGCTATGTGCTGACCCCACACAGGAGAGCAGCCCACTGAGTGTCTCCTGGAACAGTCAGAGTCCCGGTGTCACTCTGCCACAGCTGGCATCCCTGGGGCTGGTGCTCGAGGGGGGACCTTGGCCCAGGGGTTTTGCACTCATACAAGTAGCGATGATCACAATACTGGCAGGAGTAATTTGCCAACTTTATCAGCAAAAACTCACCCCAATTTCTTCAAGTTCTTGTATCATTTTACTATTTTTAAACTCTCAAATCCATGGTCCCAAGGAAGGATGTGCCATTCATTCACTTACTGGGAGGGGGAGTGATTCTCTTCCGGGACTCCGGACACAGGGCTGGAGGGTGCTGCATGGGCTACTGGGCTGCATGGCCACGATTTGCTGAGAGTAGAGATGGGAGAGTTTGGTCCAAGCCAAGCAGTGGACACAGAAGGGACTCAGACCACAGGCCCTGCACTCCCTCAAGGCTCACTGTCCTTTGGTCAGAGCTGGGTGGGTGGAATGGTCTTCCCTCTGCCCCACCACTTTCTTCAAGGCCAGCATGGGGCCAGTGCTGGCTCATCCATGAGCTGAATGTGAGCTCTGGATTTTGGAGCCAAGGGAGTCTCAAGAAGTGGTCCATGGACCACAGCAGATCCTCCTTCCTGAGAGCCAGCTAGAAATGCAGAATGTCCTGCCCCAGAACTAGAGTCAGAATCTTTATTTCAGTCACGTAACTGGATGATTTGTGTACACACAGCAGTTGGGACAACTTGTTCTAAGACAAACTTATTGTCTGAAATCTGCACAAGTCTGACAATACAAGGCAGCTTCTACCCCATGCAATACAGAGCCAGGTGGTACCTTGGGCGGCTGAAGGTGGGCACTGACTTCGGGGTGAACAGAGACCAGAAGGGCAAGGAGCTTGGCCTGAGGACACACAGTCAGTGAGTAGCACAGCCATCATTTGAGCTAACCTCTGGGTCAAAAATTCTCAAACTTGGGGCCGGGGATGTAGCTCAGTGGCACAAATGCCTGCCTGGCAAGTGCAAGGTCCTGAGTTCAATTCCCGGCACACAAAAAAAATTCTCAAACTTAACCTTGCATTAGAAGACCTAGCCAGAGGTCTTGATGAAGCATAGATAGCCCCGGCCCAAAGTGTCTGTCTGATTCTAAGGTTTTCAGCTGAGCCCTAAATGTACATCTCTTACCAATTACCAAACTGTACTGCCGGTGGAAAAAATTGGGAAGCCGCTCTTTGAAAATTGCTCCTAACTAGAGTGATCACTTTCATGAGAAACCAACTGATTTAATGACTAACTTCCACCAAGTATGACTGAGATTTGAGTCAGTGCCTGGGCTCTAAAAAGAGAAAGAACAGAGGGGTGGTCTGCACCGGAAATCCCAGGTAACTATAAACAAATGGGAGAGAAAGGCTCACAGAAGGAGAAGCCACCTTCCAAGGGTGACCTCGACTTGCTGGCATGTGTGTCCTGCCTCTCCTCCTCACTGTGGCTGATTGAGGGGACACTGTAGCATCCTCACTGCAACAGTCCTCTCTGTTTTGCATCCTATGCAGCACATATGTGCTGGCCAGGTCTGTGCAGGACAGCAGAGCCCAGGGCACTTGGGTGCTGGTCTTGTCCCCACACTCCAGGGCAGCCAGCTGCACCCCACCCAGGGATGTTCTGAAGAGGGTTCCCGGCTGAGGTGACCTGGCCAAGGCCGGATGCCACTTTCCTACCGGAGTCTGCTTTGGGGGAAAATTATATTTCTTACTGGACCAAGAAATCAAGTAAGTTTAAAACACACAATTGGAAGTAACATTCCTAAAGCCCTTCTCCTCCAGGATGATCACCGTACATTTCCTTCTGGCAAGCACTCCGAGATATTTCCCCCCCTCTTTTTACCCATCTGCCTTGCTCCCCTCTTCCACTCCACTCCCCCCTCTCCCTCCTTCCTCTTTCTCCTCTCTCCTCCGTCTTTCCTGCCTCCTCCTCCCTTTGCCTCTTCCCCTTTCCTCTCGTATCTGTCTCTCCCTCCTCCTCCCTGCCTTCTCTCTCCACTCCCTTTCCCTCTCCTTCACTCTTCTCTCCTTCTCTTCTCTCTGCTCTACTCTTCTCTCCCCTCTCCCCTTCCTGTTCCCCCCTCCCCATTCTGCTTCCTCTGTCCTCCTCTCTTCCCCTCCTGCCCTCCGCCTCTCTCCCTCTGGGTCTCCGTTGCCTCCCCCACCCTTCCCCTTGCCTCTGTGTCAAATTTGTGTCCTACGGGAGTAAACTGAACTCGGCTCTCTGCATCTGAGAGCAGGACCACAGTGGGCAAAACCTAGAAAACCCTCTGGGCCCAAGGGCCCCTGTGTGTCAGAGCAAAGGGGGAAGTGGATGCCAAGACCCAAAAGTGTAAAGTTAGCTCTGGGGCCAGGCCTGGTGATTGTGTGGGGTCTGATGGTGGAGCGGATTTGCAGTAGCTGAAGCTAGGGAGTTGGCAAGGCCTGGAGGGCAGAGGACTCTCCAGGCCCTGGTGTGCAGCTTGAAATTTACTCAGAAAGAAATGGGGAGCTACAGAGGGTTCCAGATAGAGTGCACACTGGGTCATTTTTGCCTCTTAAGGAAGATTCTCTGGCAGCAGCTAGTGTAGGGCCAGATGAAAGGAAAGAGGCCGAGGGAGGCTGCTACCTCTCTTTCACCATAGCTAAGGGATTTTTAAAAAATTATGACAAGATGCCCATGAGGGGTGAGATGCACGGCATGTCCTGACCGAGTGAGAAAGGAACCCTGCCTTGCGACATTTATATCTGCACACTCCAAGGAGGTGCAGTGCAACATGCCCAGTTTCGCCCTGTGCAAGTCTCCTCACCTTTCTGATCCTCAGTGTCCTTACCTAAATTGGAGTTCAAATTCCCAGGTAGCAAAATATTCAGATAGCAAATGGGCACAGGTGAGTGTTGCAAATTGTAAAGTTCTTGACCAATAGGCCTTTGTGGCTGTGGCTGCCATGCTGAGGCAGAGGGTGTTTGTAGCTCTCTGGATCTCACAGGGCTTCTCACAGCCTCCGTCTGTCCATCTGCAGAGGTTTCTCAGCTTCTGCCTCGTCCTGGGCAGCACCATGCATTTCCAGCCATGATGGGAATGTTACAGACCTGCACTGTCCGGTGGGAGGCTGCTAGTCGCATAAAGAGCAATTGAAATGTGAGTGGTGGGAGGGAGGCCCCACATTTTAAATTTTATTTCTTTATAACTGATTCATATATAGATGTTCTAGCCACACATGTCTGGTTTGTGGGACAACACAAGCTTGAAGAGAGATGTCCCTAAAAATATGGACCATATCTTTTCTACTGTGCAAGGAAACTTTATGATGGGTGGACGGATGGATGGATGGATGGATGAGTGCATGGATGGGTGGATGGATGGGTGGATGGGTGGGTGGATGGGTGGATGGGTGGATGGGTGGATGGGTGGGTGGATGGATGGGTGGATGGGTGGATGGGTGGATGGGTGAGTGGGTGAAGTGGGTGGTATATGGGTGCATGAGTGGGTAGATGGATGGGTAGGTGGATGGATGGGTGGGTGGATGGATGGATAGACAGGTATAACAGATGTTTACTAGTACAGGTGAAAGGACTCCTACATCAAATTCAAAAACACCAACTTGAGGTCTTTGCTCCATCACTTACAAATTAAATGACCCAAAGCAAAGTACAGTGCTACCTCATTTCACAAACTTAATTATTTTCATGATTCTGATCACAAACTGAATTGGACAAGAACTAAATCAAATTCTCTGTAAGATCAACACTGAACCAAACCATTGAATTTAATTGGATTCTCATCCAATTTTTTTATGACCAATTGTGGGAGGAATTAAGTTTGTGAGCCGAGGTACCATTGTATTTCATCTCTTAGTCCCTCGGTTTCCTCATCTTTCAAATGGGAACTGCAGTAGATGTTGTGATTATATACTACTGCGTACAGTGGACCATGCAAACATGGGCCAACTCTATTGTTTTTCGTGTCCGTTGAGCAGTTGAATGAGTGGGGCAGTGGCTCCTGGTGGATGGTAGAGTCTCCACTAAAATTTGACAAATAAAGGTAAAAACGAGTAAACCATTATTTACAATAGGAAACACCAGCCAAGAGGGAGTAACCGGTTTCTGGGAACAGTTGGAGGCATGTACACTGTACTTAGAGAGATGAGGTCAGGGACTGGGCCTGGTGATCAACCTGGGGGGGTGTCTACTGCAGGGAGAAGGCCAAGATTCTGGAGTCACACAGACCCAAGTTCAAATCCCAGCTCCTCTACTTAGTTGCTCTGTGACTTTTAAAAGTGTCATCACTGCTGTTTTCTCTATCTGTACCAGCAGTGTAGGGCATGGGTCCCCACTTCAGGGGATTTTAGGAAGATAACATAAAATATAACCTGTGATGTCACCAAGCTCAGGCCCAGCCACACAGGTGTTCAGGGATCACAGTTCCTTAACCGGCCTCTGCCCAGGCCTGGGCAAAGAGACTGGCCTGGTTAACAGAGGGGCAAAGACCCCCCTTACTCCAGAGGATAGTAATAATTAAGGCAGCACGGCCAGTCATGAGGGCAGCTAGCTGAGCATGCCTGATATTTGACTAAATTTCTTACATGTGTTAATTATTTTAATTACTCTCTGTGAACTTCCTGTGAAGTAGAGTCTATTATATTCCCATTCCACAGAGACGAAAACCTGATAAAGGTTGGTTAACTTGTCCAGGGTTACACAGAGGCTGGGATTAGAACTCTGGTCATCTGCTGCCCCGTGTATATCCTTATAAAGCATGAAAATGCACAAAGCACTGAGACCGAATGGCTTCTTTGTGTTTAGTTGTGGCTTATTTAACCCAGTTGGGTCCCCCCCACATACAAAGTATTTAATGTACTTTATCTACAAGGCTCACCCTACTCTGGAGGAGGCATTGCTGAGTCTGTTCTGTAAATGGTGAAACCCAGGCTCAGAGAGGTGGACCCACTTGCCTGAGGTTACACAAGCAGGAAGCATCAGATCTCAGATCTGGACACAGTGTGTGGATTCCAGGGCCGGGGGCACCACTGCACTGCCATTCTGTGGAAAGGAAGAAAACTGTCTGCACTGACTTTCCTGGGTCACTGTCCTCTCCCCATGAGCCCTTCCCTGGGCAGGGCCTGGGGGAAGACAAACAGTCTCCCGTGCCTGGGTTCCAAACCCTAGCAAGCCACCCCTCCTGGAACATCTCTGTCAGGGCTCCTATGCAGGGTACAGGTTTCTAAAATGTGAATGTCAAGATGACAGGTTCCTGCCTTAGCAGGAGAAAGGTCTCCTCCCTAACCAACCAGCTGACTGTATGGAGAGGGAGACTGGGGACCCACTTCCGGTCACAGTTGGGGCACACGTGAGCCTCTCTGGGTTTCTGTGGCTCCATCTCTGAAAAGAACAGTTTGTCCAGGGGCTCCCCAAGTCCTCTTCTAGCTCTGACTCTACTGGTTTTGCCTCTCAGACTCCAGACTGGACTGGGGCATGTAGTGGGTGACCAGGGCAGGTGCTCTGGGCTCTTCATGTTCCCTGCTTTAAAGTTCCTCATGGATAAAGAACATACGGTGTAGATAGTCGGTGGAATACTACTTGGCCGTAAAGAAGAATAAAACCATATCGCCTGCAGGAAAACAGATGGGATAGAAACCACCATGTTAAATGAAATCAGTCCAACTCAGGAAGTTAAGTAGCATGTGATTTCTCTTATATGAGGAACATCAAATTATGTAAATTAATAAGTAAAAAGTAAAACAATGGAGCTAAAACAGGAAACCGGGAGAGGAGGAAGGGGAGAAGTGTGCGTGGGGGGTGGGGGGAGAAGGATGGGTAATGGGATTGAAATTAAAATGTGTTAAATGCATGTACCAACTTCCCAAAATAAACCCCACTATCGTGTCATGTTAACATACGGTAATAAAAAAGTCTTAAAACAAAACTATCTGGAAAAACGGTGATAGCCCTCACCCGGCCTGAGTGGACCTTGGTTTTGAGGGGCGGTGTGGTGAACAGATGCTGACCAGGAGGGGCTGAGTGCCGGGGAGCAGCCAGCCCTGTCTGGGTTCTCTTGTCCATCCTCACCCACGCCGACCCCTGTCCTTCTTCCTTTCAAGAACAGAAACTCTCAACACTGGGGGATTTTTCCTCTCCTCTGCTTGGTGGTTTGTGAGTGATATTGGAGAAAATGTATCGAGATGACATGATGCTCACCATCAATTCTCAAGTGGAAAAAAAAGAGTAGAAGCGAAAACAGCAGGCTACAGAGTGATAGTCATGGTATGATGCTATATTTTAAAGATACGCACTATTTAAATGTGTATTTGTATATATAAGTGCAAATTTTATGGGGGAATGATCCTGGAAGCACATATAGCAAAATGCTAACGGCTGCTTTTTCTGGGAGGTGGAACGAGCAACTGCTAGGATATATTCTTCCCCAAACTCTGCAACCTGCAAGGCACGGAGATCTGCTCACATCTGTATACTCAGCACCAGGATAGCACTGGCACATAGCAGGTGGATAATAAATGTTTGCAGAGTGGATGGACAGGAATTGTCTCAGACTGTTTTCTGAGGTGGGTTCAAGAACTATGGTGAATGTTTAAGTTTTTAACAATTTATTACAGTCAGAGACACATTGCTATGAATTCCCGACAAAATATTCCCCCTTGCTTTGCACACATTTATCTCATCATCCTGGCTACCTTCTGAAGCAGTTCTGAAGTCCTCTTTCATGAGTGTCTCTATTTGCCCTCTGGGGCTGCCCTCAGTGTCTGGAACTGATTCAAAATCTCTACCTTTCATGGTGGTTCTGACTTTGGGAGAAGAGGCAGCAGTCTCACGCTGCCCGGTCTGGTGAATAAGGTGGAGAAAGACACACCATCATGTTTTTATGCACTGCCTTTCCACTGGGTAGCACTTGGCAGTGCCTTTCTCCATATTTTTGCTCACACCTCAAAAAGACACTTATGAAAGAAGACTTCCAGAACTGCTTCAGAAAGTGGCAAGAATGATGGGATAAGTATGTTTGGAGTGGGGGGGGCATTGAGAGGAATTAATGACAATGTGTCTTCTACTGTCATAATCTTTTAAAATCTAAACACTCATTGTAAATGGGTGTGCCTTGTCCTCTAAAAAGTAACTAAGCACTGAATTGTTAAGTAATACTTCTACAAAATGCAGGCAACCAGTCTAAATAAATCACCCGATGGGGACAAGACAGACATAAGTGCCAGGCTGCAAAACAGCAGAGTAAGGCTAAAGAAGGGGATGACACTTTTGGGGGTGGATGGGGCGGTGTCTGGCACACGTCCTGTGCTGCAGGGGTCTTTGTGAGCACATTTGGGTCAGACTCAGCTGCAGAGGGAGCCACGGACAGAATGTCCAGAGACTGCAGTCACAGCATACTGATGGGGCCGCACCTGTCCTCTATCAGGGGTCAAAGACAGAAGAGCAGGACAGGAGAAAGCCAACTGCCACCATGACCTGGAACTGTGCTGAAGTCTCTCCTACTGGCTACAAGGCCTTCCCCAGCACTGACCACCTATCAGGCCAGGCCTCCCTACACAACCACTCTAGTTTGTGTGTGATCTTGTGTCCCCAGAGGTCCGTGTGTTGGAGCTTGATCCCCAGGGTCCTGGTATTGGAAGGTTGAGTGGGACCTGTAAGGGGCAGGGCCTCACAGGATCCTTAGTTCATTGAGTCAGAGCCCTGGGAACTGGTTAAGGTATATAAATCTCAAGAGATGCTAGGGTCTTCTAACTCTATGCTTTCTGGTCAGTCCCCGATGTGACCACCTGCTCCTCCACACCCGCCCCCCCTGCTGCTGTATGACGTCACTCGTCAGAGGTGGACCATCTCGGACACTTATCCTCCACTCAGATACTTAACTTCCAAAACTGTGAGCTGCATAAGCCTCCTTTCTTCCTAAGTAGCTTGGTTGAGGTATTTCATTACAGTGACACAAAGCTGACTACACCAAACCCATGCATGTCTCACCAGGCCACCTTGCCCAGGAGCCCAGAATGTCCAGGGCGGAGGCCGCATCCTGACTCCCACCCAGCTCCGGTCGGATGTGCAGCCGGTGGTAGGCAGATGCTCAGGTTTGGGGCAGCTGTGAGCATCGGGTGTCTGGACCCATGAAAGCAGCTCAGCACAATGCCAGTCTGTCTCCTGAACCCATCTGAGGAGGGACAGATGGGTGTGGAAGAGAGGCATGTGTATTACTTTTCTACTGCGCTCATGCCAAATTTAACTTAACAGCTTAAAGGCACATGCACTGATTGTTTCAGCTTCTGTTAGTCAGAGGGGCTGCAAGGTGTCAGGGGGTCAGGTCCTTGTGGGGGGCCGGGGCTAGGGTTGTGGGAAGAATTCAGAGCCACATGGATGAAGGACTGAGATCCTGTTTCCTTGTTGATGCCCGCAGAAGTCTAGGAGGGTGGGAGATCCCTGGGGGTGACTATCTTGCCCACCGGCACACACATCAGCATGGTGCCATTCCAGGTCCTCTTCTAAGCAGGATGCCTAGGTAGGAGCCAGCGATCTGTTTGTCACAGAGACATTCACCCAGCATGCCCTGCTGCCTGGTCAGGGATTCCTGCTCGGGTTGGGGGCCTGTGCTAAATTGCCCCAATGGAAGGAAGTAATAAAAATAGAGAAGGATTAAATTCCTCATGCACTGAGCACCTACTGTGTGCCCGGTCTCCTGCTGAGAGGCTGCCTGTGTATTACTGATCATAGCATCTTTCAGCCCATGTTCTATAGATCAGAAAGCCAAGGCACGGAGGTGGGGCTGAAAGGAGGCCCCGAAAACCTCAGAGTAAATAACAGCCACGTAGGACTCGAATCTGGGTCTTCTCTGCTCTGCCTCCTACAAGTTGCCTCCAGCCTTAAATCCACGACTCTATGTGGAAAGACCCACAGCCTGCTGTCCCCAAGGTGGCTACTCACAGTGGCCAAGCCACTGAAGAAGAAGGCCCAGGACACTGGCCACCTCCCGGCAGGCCCCTCCCTTGATGCCAGAATCCCTCAGGGGCTCCCTTGCTCTGCAAGACACGATTCCAGGGTGCTCTTCATGGAAGTGACTCTGGTCCTCAGGCACTGTCCAGGGATCTCCCAGAGCCAGCCATGGAGGAGTTGAGAGGAGGTGCTGGGGAGTCACAGAACGCTCACCTGTCTGAGCTCCCTTGCCTGCCCTGGGACGCTGGCTTCTGCTCCTCTTCACATTCCCAGCTAAGATCTGAGTTAGGTCCATGGCTGTTGCAGAAGTCTCCATGCTGCTCCCCCATTTCCCTGCATGACTTTGCCCTGGCTTGGTTTTTTTCTTTGCTACTTCTGTGTTTGCAACTTCAGGTACCTCCTGTGCTGGGATCTGGCTTAGGGTCAGAAAAGCCTGCACTCACTAGACGTTGTGCCGCAAGGAAAATAAGAATTTACCGAGCTATTAACCCAAACAGTGAGGGATGAGGTACCCAAAATAGACATCATCTAGGTGCAGAGGTGAGAGGTCTGTGTTTGGTGTAGGCAGGCTTGGATTAAATCCCAGGGTCCCACATCCCCCCTGTACGGCCTTGTGTTCGTCACTTCACCTGTCAGAGCTTTGGTTTTCTACTCCGGGAAGTGAGAAGAATGATGCAGAGCACTGAAAGCTGTGAGGGCCGGGTGGGAAGCGTCCAGCAGAGGCTGAGGGTCCACCCTGCTTCTGTGACCCCGGTGTCCATTGGGCTTCAGGGCAGTTCAGCAACCCAGAGACAGGACAGATGCAGGACTCTGCTTCCCAGTATTGACCGCCTCTACCCGTTGCCCCATCTGTAATGAGGTGGTGGCCTCAGTGATGGCCAGTGGCTCCTGGCCACCAGTGAGGCCACCACCTCATTACAGATGGGGAAACAGAGGTAGGGGAGGCCTTGGGGTTCCCCTGAGTACCACATAAAAGGCTCTCCGGTTCCTTGGCTTCTGGCTGGACCCAACCAAGGTGAGACCCTGGAGGAGGTGCGAAGAGTGAGGTCAGGGAGCTGCTGCCCTCTTTGGGAATCACCCTGGGCTAGCCGCTCCTGCCACCAAAGGTCACAGCTACCACTGGGTCCTACATGCTCAGCCTCCCCGTCCTGCAGTTCTGGGCACTCCTCACCTCGCCTTTTCTCGGGCTGAGAGATGGCAGCAGCGCCTGCTGTTCCTGACCCAGGTGTCCCCTGACTCCCACAGCCTGTCCCCATGTCTTCACATGGTCGCTTTGGGAATACCCTTCCAGCCGCCCCGCTTGTCTCCACCTGATACACCTCCTTCCTCGCTGCTGCCTCACCCCTCCCCTTGCCGACAGCAGCCCCCATATAGGCCATCCCCCAGCACCCGCCCTGCTCACGTCCTCTCCGTGCCTCTGCGTCTCCTCCAAGTCCTACTGCTTCTCGAGGACTCCTCTGCCTGCTGCCTCCTGCCCATTCCAATCAGCACTCCCACCCTGCTGTCCTCATTCCCTCTGCCATGAACCAGGCACTTCCCACCCACTGCGTAACATACACGACCTCATTTGCTCCTCCCAGCAACTCTGTCACACAGGAGTGACGGCCGGCTCATTGCACAGATGAGGAAGTAACTTCAGCTTCCAGACTCCACCCTCCTGCACTGAGGTCCCTCAGGTCCGAGCAGCTCCTCCTGGCTTATCCACCCATCTTCCGTAGCCCCGTGCCACCTTCTCCAGACACCCTTGTACTCTGGCCAAGCCCCAGAGGACTTCCCTTCCCCTGAACTGACACAGCACACAGCCATTCTCCTTACCTTCAGGGCACTTCCTGTGGGCTGCTGTTAGGAACCGTTGTCTATTGATCGTTCTTCCGCCCACAGGCAGTGGGAGAAGCGCAGAAGCCAGGCTCGGCAGGCTGTGGTCAGGGAAGCCTTCCTGGGGAGGTGACGGTCAAGCTGCAAGCGGATGGACCAGCGAGAGATCTTCAGGAAAAGATGTGAGGAGAGGGACGACTGCAGAAAGGGCAACAAAGGCAAGAGTCCAGGGCGGAAGCCCACTACACACTTGTGAGCACTAACCACCACTTAGTGTAGCTTTCATCGTCAACCAGGGTTTGCCCTCTGGGAGACATTTGGCAATGTCTGGGGATATTGCTGGTTGTCACAGGTGGTGACGGAAGAAGCTGCTGTAGTAAAGACCAAGAATGCAGGTACCCACACCGCAGCACATAGGACAGCCTCCCAGCAGTGAGCTGACCCAGACAGCAAGAGCGCCCGGTTGAACACCTGGTATCCACATGGCCAGGAACTTTTTAGGAATGCAAATTCCCAGCCTGGAGTGGTGGAGCCCTCCTGTAATCCCAGCACTCTGGAAGGCTGAGGCAGGAAGATCACAGGTTCAAGCCCAGCCTGGGCAAATTTGTGAGACTCAATCTCAACAATAAAAAGTAAAAATAGGGCTGGGGTATAGTTCAGTGCAAAGGCCCTGGGTCCAATCTCCAGTACCACCAAATTAATTCATTCATAATCAATTCATTCATTCATTTATTCATTCATTCACTCAAGCTCTGGCTCTGCTCCGGTCCTGCCACACAGAGCCCTGGGAAGAGGAAATCCTTGCTATCACCGCTCTCCGGAGGGTCTTGCATCTCCCTCTAGTGTGGAAACCACTGGCTCCCCTAGAGCACAGTTCCCAGCCCTAGCTGCTCACTGGAGCGTCTCTGTTTAATCCAGGAGCCCAGGCCTCAGTGTGCTTTGAATGTCCCCAGCTGTTTGCTAGGGGAAGCCAGGGGTGAGGGCCACTGAGTGAAGACAGCTCAATCATAGAAGAGAAAGGCTGCAAAGACCACAACATCAGGGCCTGAAATTACCTGCTAAAGGGTATGCGCCATCCTGGGAGACACTAGGGAGCCAGGGGTGGGGGGTGGAAGCCAGAAAGCAGTGCTCTCAGCTCAGAAAGACCTCCGGCTGCAGGAACAAGACTGGAGAGGAGAGGAGGAGACTGGAGGCTGGGAGGCCGGCAAGAGGCAGAGAGACGAGGGCAGCCCAAGCCCCAGCCATGAATGGAGAGTGTGGTGGGTGATCTGTGTCCCCAGAAGGATGTGCTGAAATCCCAGCAATCTGTCCTGGTGATGGTGACCCTACCTGGAAGGAGGATCCCTATAGAAGTAATCAGCTTAAGATGAGATCACAGTGGCCTAGAGTGGAACCTAAATCCAGCGATGGAGATTGGGAGGCACAGAGAGGTGCTGTTGTACTTGGAGGGGGACAGCCGTGCAGAGATCAGGCAGAACTTGGAAAGCTGTGGCTATGAGTCAAGGGGAGCCAGGGCCTCCAGCAACCCCAGGGCTCGGGACAGGCGCAGGCTGCTCGCCGGATCTTGCACGTCTGGTGTCTAGCACGGGGAGAGCAGGTTTTGGTTGCTGTCAGAGCCCCAGCTTGGTTACTTGGGCACAGAAATACTGATGGAGAGGAGGTGGGTGGAGACTGAGGGGCATCAAGGCCTGGACTCCTCCGGGAGGACAACACCACAGACTCGGGCAGGGGGTCAGGGCAGGCAGAAGGCAGAGAGCAAAGCCAGTATGAGGCTGGGCCAGGACACCTCTGCCCAGGGAGACAGTGGCACCCTGTCAGGGTGCAACAGCCATGCCCAAGCTGGACACGGCCTTCTTGGGTAGACTGAGTGCTTCTGCTGACTACCTGGACCAGAGGAGCCCTTCCTGTCCCTCTCCCCTAAGACAGGTACCATAAGGAGCCTTGGGGCAGACGTACCCAGTGTCACCAGCTTCCACGGCCCATTGCCTGGACAACCCAGTGGCCTCCTAACTCATCTTCTGCTTCTGCTGTTTCCCTCCAACACAGCCTCCACATGGGAGCAGGAGGCAGCCCTTCAAAATGGGTGCTTCCTGTGACTCACACCTCTCTCAGCCAAAGTCCCTCTGATGTCCCTCAAGTTTCCCCATAACCCAGATCACACTGTTTCTATGACCTCATCTCCCCTGGTCGCTTCTTTGACCTCAAACATAATGACTTCCTTGCTGTGTACTCTATGGGCCCACACCTGGCCTGCCTCAGCGCCTGTGCACCTACTTTCCCTGTAAGGCCTTCCTGCAGATATTAAAAGTGCAGCTCTCTGCTGCATCACTTCTGGTGGCCTCCACTTGTTCTTTTATCAACAGTTAGATTTGCGTCTTCTGACATTCTGAGTGACTTGTCTGTTCTGGTTGTGTCTCAGCTCCCAGTGGATGAAAGCTCCTTAAGCTAAGGGTTTGGTCATTGATGTGTCTCTACCACCTTGCCTGTCATAACACCCAATAAAAATCCATTATTTGAGTGAATAATAAAATCCATTGCTATTGGATGCTCACTGCCTACTGGATCCTGAGTGAAGAACTCTGCGTCCATAGCAGACTGGATCCTCCAGACCCCGGGAGGATTAGCCAGGGAGGCCACTGTTCCCTTCATTGGACCAAGGCGAGGGACTAAAGCCAGGGACCAGGAGGTGACTTACCCAAGGCCACTCACCTGGCCAGGAATAGGCCACCATCTACACTAGCTGGACACCAGGTATAAGGACAAGTGGACTCGGCCCCTCTCTAGCTGTTGGTACCATGCCGTAGCTGATTCTGCACTTGAATCTGTCTCCCTTGCTTCATTAGCAGATACTGGCTGGGTACCTACTACATGCTGGGATGTGTGTTCAGGACTCAGTAAGAGACCTACGGAGAGCGACACTGTCCCTAGGCCCCTGTGAGGGAGATGGTGGTTAGGGTAATGCCGGGGTGGCGGTGGTGGAGGTAGAGAGACAGCTAACTTTTCCCGAGTGCTTGCTATGTGTGTACCCAGCCCCATGCGAGTGCCTTATCTGTCCTCACTAAGTCCTTCCAGGGCCCTCTGGAGGGAGTACTGTTCTGACCCCTACTGGACAGAAGAGGAAACCGAGGCACTGAGGGGGGTGAACTCTGCCCCAGGAAACCCAGCTGATAAGTGGGCTGGAGAGCCGGGACCCCTGTCCCCACCCTACTCACGCCCCTTGCTGAGCTACGTGTGCGAGGGCACCAAGCCATGTCCACCCACTGCACAGGTTATTCGTGGTGATAAATAATACGCACACAGGAAGTTTACACAAATCGTTAGTGCAGGATTTACGCAGCAAAGTCTGGCGGGCAACGGCCTGTGACCGCTACCTGTAGCTGTTAGCTTCCTGCGAAATAACGGCATGGACTCTTGGCTGCAGCTTGCCGCTCTCCTTGCTAGGGACAATGGCCTGCACAAGAAGGCCGGCAGATACTAGCTCTGGGGCACCCTGATCCCTGCTGGGCTGTCCTGGGCTCCCTGAGAGGTTGGGGGAGGGGTAAATCCCTTCAGGACCATGTCAGCCAAGTGCTGAGGGGGTGGATGGAGAAGATGAAGCACAGAACTCTGAGCCAAACATTCATTTATTGATTCACGCATCAATGAGCAAACATTTACTGAGCACCTACTATGTGCTATGCACTGATCTAAGGGAACTAATGTGAGCAAAGCTAGGGGGGTTCTTTGTGAGGCTTATAGTCTAAGCAGTGATGGTGAACTTATGACCCACATACTGCAATGAGCTGTTTGTATCATTGAAAGCTCCGAACAGCTCATCATCACTGGTCTCGAGGAAGAGACTAGATTAAAACCCAGGTCTACCAATGTTCATGAGCATATGTGAAAACCAGATTTGACCTGGACTAAGGCTTATGGAGGGCCATGGGGGAGACACTTGCAAGAAGAAGAGATGGTTGATCTGAGGTTTGAGAGAACAGATAGTTCTCTATACAGGTAGTGAAGGGATTAGCATGTGCAAAGGTCCTGTGACAACACCAGGCTGCTAAGAGGTAGCTTGCATGGCCAATGGTCAGAGACGGAGTGTCAAAGGACAGAGAGATGGGTTTGAAGAGTTGGGAAGAGGACAAATCTCTCAGGGCTATGGATCATGTGATAGAATCAGCCCTCAAACTGAAAATAAAAGAGAATGCACTGGATCAGATCTGCACTTTTGGAAGCCCCTGTGCTGTAGAGGGGAGGACAAGTGAGTAGATGGTCAGAATGAGTGCAAGGAAACTATCGGATTAATAATATCCCTTAGTTATTGTGGGCTGATCAGGTCCACAATCTCCCAAACAAGTGTACAGTGAAGGCTAAATAAAAAGAGGTGAATGGAATGATTTCAGGGCTCCAGGAGGATCAAAGCCTTCTCACAGAATTTGAGATTCCTCAGGGCTAAGACCAAGACTTTGTCTGGGTGGTCTGTGTTTATTTGGTTATCAGAAGAAAGAAGCAGAGTACTCAACAAGGGTGGAATTACTCAAGGACTTCTCCAAGTAAGGTATTAAATTAATCCACCCAGGAGTGAGATGCCTGAGGCCATAGTCTTTATTTAGTTGAGATCAGAGCCAGGTGTCCTTGGCTGTGATCTTTTCTTATCCTTTGAGGCTTTCTGGCTCCGTCCTCCATTATAGGCTGTAGTAGTAGGGATTAATGACCAACAGAAGCTCACTTACTATGAGTCCACTGCCCATTTCCAGACAAGGAGCCTAGGCCTTGCACAGATTCACAGGTGAACATGAAAAGCCAATTGGTTAATTTAAGTCCTGCTCGGTTCTTCCTCATAGTGGCTTCCATCAAACCACTAGGGAGCCTCCAGCAGCCATCATGGAAGAGGCCAGATCCCTGGGGGATTTGCTTCCAAATGCAGCTCTGACATGTACAGGCTTGGTGACCTTCAGCAAATGACCTCTTCCTGAGGCTCAGTGTCATCATCTGTAAAACTGGGAGCCCACTCCCCACCCCCAAGGCACTGGGATGGTATAAGCTGTCAAAGCCCCTAGCCCGGTGGAGGAGAAGGAATCAGGCCAAGCCGCCATCAACCCTGGCTCTGCACCCCTTCCTCTGCCCTTGTGCTCTCTGAGTTGACCTTGGAACAATCTAAATCCCACTCTCCCATTCTTTCTTTTTTAGGGGGTCTGCAGGGGACAGCATCTCCTAGGAAGATGTGGTCTTGGTGGGCTCGGCCATGGGGAGCTGTCTTCACTGAGAGGTCAGCCCTCCGCTTAGCCTCACATCCTGCCTCCCCATCCTCCAGCCTGGTTACAGCCCCACCCCACCCCACTCTACCCACCCCGGAACATCTTCCCACTTCGAGCACAGCTGAGGACGGCCCAGGACAGGATCCACAGCTGGGCCTGGGGAGACTTTCTGTGTGTCTTCATCTTCCTAAGTGTGGTACGAGGCCAGGGCAGGGTTCTAAAAGGAAGAAGTTCAGGCTCAAACTTCCCAACTCGCAACTGAAGTAGATTCCTCTAGCCTCACGGTGGAGATTGTACTGGAGAGAAGCAAGGCTGGACACAGGATAGACTCAAGGAGGAATCCTCAGAAAAAACAGGAGAGGGAGAAGTGGCTGGAGAGCTTAGGGAGGGGGTCTGGGGTACAGAGCACCTTCCACCTTGGGGACTGAAGAACTTGAACTCCCTGAGTAAAAGACTGTCTTGTTCATCGCAGTATCCACGGCAGCTGGCATAGAGCAAGTTTGTCTTGTCTTGGGATGAAATTATACAATAAACCCCAGGGCTTCCTGGACAAATGTTTCTTATGGGGGGTACCTCCCACAGCAAATTTGGGGCATGTTGGAAGTGGGGAATTCTTTATTACCATAGTCTACTGGTCCTCAGTAGGGGGATATTTTGCATTCCTCCTTAGCAGGAGACATTTGGTAATGTCTACAGACAGTTCTGGTTGTCGCAACTTGAGGGGTGGGAGCTACAGCCATGGAAAGAGCAGAGGTCGGAGACATTGCTCAGTACCCCACCAGGCATGGGACAGACCCCCAACACACTTACCCCACCTCCATGTCCATTGCTCCGAGCTTGGAAAAACTTCTCCCTCTGATTGGGGAGGGGGTTAGGTCAGCAACTCAGAGGATGTTCCCAAGAGACTTGGGAATCTCAAATGCCCTTCAGGAAGTTCATTTACATCAGTCAATTCTTGCTTCACAATTACCTGAGCCTGGCATTTAAATCCACCTCACAGGCAATAGCATCTCTCTCTCTCTCTGTCTTTCTCTTTTTCTCTCTCTCTCTCCCTTCCTCCCTCCCTCCTCTCTTTTTGTGCAGACTTACTTTACATGGGCTTTTCTGGAATGTAGCTGCAGTGTAAATTGGAGGATGGCAGTACTTTGTTTATCTAAAACCTTATCAAGGGCTGTTTTCCATTTTGGCAGCTCCAGACTTGGCCTCCAAGCTGCTTGGGGAACGTGATCTGCCGCCCCAGCACACCTGTGCCCGTCGACATTTGGAGTCTCATTCCTGGTGATGCCACCATACATATGAATATACTAATTTAGCTCTGATTTCAAAATGTCAAATATAAAGAAAAAATGTCGACAATATTCAACTGAATATTTGTCTGAAACTCTCAACTTATTCATTATAAGTAGGTACAAGCACCAGACTGCTTCATTATGTCTCCTGGCATATAGTGGTTTCTTGATAATTTACATATTGAAATAGATATTATTTTATTATAAATTGCTTTCATTTTATTCTTCCTTTATATTACAGTTAGAGTATTATATTGTGTTTTTTTTTAAAATTACGTATGTAGATGAAATGTGTGAATTTCATTTCAGAAAAATGGGAGCTGTAAAATATATGTTATGCAAAGAGGATGTAGGGCCTGATAAGGTAGAATCTCACTGTTCTCTATTAGTTCCCATATTTAAGGGACAACACTGGCATTGAAGTGGTAGACGTCAGAGAGCCAAGATATCCTACGATTCACAAAACAATTGCACTCAATAAAAAGCTGTCCTGAGTCCGTCATGGGTTTTAAACATTCTTCAGAGCAATCATAACTGTAAATCTCTGTTTGCAATCATTCAGCTCTACTTTATTAATCAGTGTTGCTGTGTAACAAACACACACACAATGCTCAGAAGTCAGCAATGAGCATTAATTTCCCTTACTCCTGGATTCTGCAGGTGGGCTGGACTTCACTGTAGTCTGCTGCACTTGCCTGTTCCTTCACAGACCTCTACTGCATCTGTCTGGGGCAGGACACTCTCAAGGAAATAGTATACGCTCAAAAGACCAAGGCAAACCACGTGTATATTTAGTGTCTGCTCACACGTCATTGGTCAAATCAAGTCACATGTTCAAGCCCAATAACAACTGGGTGAGGAACTAAGCCCCACCTCCAGTGGGAGGGTCTGCAAAGTCACATGGCAAAGGCATAGAGACACTGAATAGTGAAAACATTAGAAACAAAAATCAAAAACCCAGGGGCTGGGGATTTAGCTCAGTGGCAAAGCGCCTGCCTGGCAAGTGCAAGGTCCTGAGTTCGGTTCCCGGTCCCGGAAAAAAACAAACAAACAAACAAAAAAAAATCAAAAACCCAGCCTAACTCCATTTTGTATATCAGCATATATTATTGTCCAGTTTCCCTTTCGATGTGAATGAGCTTTGAGGACGTAAATGCCCTCAATACCAAGTTTAGAATTGCCTGAAAGCTTCAAAGGAGTAAAGAAGGGGGCAACAATCCCCCCATCTCAGCCTCCATGATTTTTTTTATTGAAGACCTACTATGCGTCAGACTCTGTGTCTGAGATATTTTTGTCCTCACAGCAACTTCATGAAATGTGTATGACTTGTCTTTGTGTTCATGGATGATGAAATAGAAGCTCTGAGAGGTTAAGAAACTCATTCACTGCCACACAGCTCATTCATTTTGGAGTCCACATTCACACTTCACACACACAGCTCCGAAGACCGCGTGGTCCTATTTCATGGGGACATCACTCGGTGGATCAGAGAGACCAACCAGACAGTTCCTCCCACAAACACCGGACACCGGTCCTGGGCTGTAATGTTGGTTTAAGTTGTTTCTCGTGGAAAGCAAGTTGAGCAACAGGGACATGTGACATTTATTTAGTTACATATCTCTGGTGGGAGGTTTCAGGGGCTGTTAATGTAGTATGTCTGCATGGCTAGTTTACATGCTACTTCTTGTTATTGCTGTCTCTATCCCATGGCCCGCACACTCAATTTCAATTCAAAGTTTGGCAGTCAAGGTGTCAGGGCTAAAAAATGGAATGGCCTCCCTCCGAAATGAAATAATTTTGTTGTTCAGTTCCGAGCGATTTTGTAATTTCATGCTTGTGTATGATAATTTTATGCTGTCCTGCCTCACGTAACTCAGTTCTGGCAGATCCTGACAGGTGATAAATACAATCTTTTCCGCCCCGCGTGCGACAGGCTGGTGTGAGGTGGGGGAGGAAAAAAATGGCAATTTCACATCTGAGGCCAGGGCACAACTGGAGGCACCGCGGCCCCGTCCCTTCATAATTTCACGCCTGGATTCCAACCGGCGCCACCTCTGCTGTGGCTGAAGGACCCACGGGTCAGGGGAGCCTTCCTGAAAATAGAGTGGTGCTGGGCAAGGGCGAGGGAGGTGGCGGGCAGGGAGGGGAAGAGGAGACCGCAGGCGATGACTCTAGGCCGGCCCTGGCCCTGGGCAGGGTGCTGGGGCTGGCAGAGCTTAATTTATGAGACTGCTCTTGGCTCTCAGGCTCCGCTCCGCATGTGCCTGTGAAATGCTCATGTTTTGGAGGGATTATTTTTACCAATCGGTTCTATCTTTGAAAGCTAGCCATTTCTGATGAAAAGAGGGAGGAGAGACGGAGTAGGGGGCAGGAGGAGGGGAGATAGCAACCCTTAGCATTTATCACCAACCACTGTGTCTTTATAGCTGCTCCCTGGTACGGTTCCTGGAACAGAATGTCCTGTTTCCCCGGAGTAAAGCAGGCAGAAGGGTAGGAAGGAAACGGAGACGGCACAGAAGGAGGTGTGACGGTGGCTGAGGAAATGGAGGTGGAGGCAGGGACACTAGGATTGACAAATTGGAAGCAAGTGTCCTTTGTGGGCCTGGCTGACCGAGAGAACAGCCTGCGCCCTCCGCCCCGGGTCCCTCCCTCCCCCAGCAAGGCTGCTTTCTTCCTGCAGTTGGGATGAGAGGCTGCTTTGACTTCAGCGTGGAGAAGCCCAAGACACTGACGGTAACAATAATGACTGCAATATATTGAGCATCTGCCGTGTGCCGGGAAAGGTCCTCAGGAGTTTGCACATGGGAACTCTCTCTGTTTTTCAACACTTCTAGGGAATAAAGACTACATGAACACTCGCCTTATAGATGAGGAAGCTGAGGCTCAAAATCCTGGACAGGCTCGCCCAGGCTGCCATGACGAATGACCACAGCAGAGATAGACTCTTACAGTCCCAGAGGCTCAAAGCTGAAAATCAAAGGGTCAGCAAGGCGGGTCCCTTTGGAAGCCCTGAGAGAGAATCTGTCCCAGGCCTCAGTCCTCGCCGTGGGCAGCAGCTGGCGATCCTGGGCTCATAGCGAGGTCACGCCGGGCCCTGTCTCCACCTGCACAAGCTCTCCTTTGTGATCCTGCTTTCTGCCTTCCTCTTCGCTTGCAAGGAACTTGGGTTTGGGGTTCGTCCTAGTCCAGGCTGATCTCATCTCAAGACTTTTAACCTTGTTACAAAGATCCCATTCCAAATAAGATCACATTCTGAGGTTCAGAGAAGTGCATGTTTTAGAGGAATCACTATTCGCCCCACTACGGCCACATAGTTCTGAATGGCAGGGAAGACATGTTCACCCATGGGACTCCATTCCTCCCTCCACGGGCTCCCACAGGGCAGTGCACGGAGGGTGAATGGACCCACTGCTGGGGAGGGCAGCTGGGACAAGGGACAGGCTACGGGGAGCCAGTGACTGACTCCCAATTCCTCACCCATTTCAAGATGGTGCACTGAACTGTGTCCTTACATGAGACTTCTAAGTTGGACTTGAGGTTCTTTCAAATGGATTTACCGTTGTGATTTCCAAGCACTGGAGTGATGGGAGAGATCTCCAAGGTCTTATAGATGCAGGGACATATTTGCAGAATATGGCACTGGGCCGCCTTAAGGATGCACACAGGACATGGACACTGGTGCTTATTGAGATGTTCCATGCCTCATTCTGAAGCCGCATCTGCTAATCCTCCCAATAGCCCCAGAGATGAAGGCTGTCCTCTTCCTCCTACAGCACAAGGGAAAGTGACAGGGAGGCAGAGCTCCACGCCCAAGGACACCTAGGTGACAAGAAAGAAGGAAAAATGTTTAACCCAGCTCTATCCGAAGCTGGGCACTTTTCTTCCCAATGAAAATGCCCCAGGATCACCACATTCTTAGAAGGTCTGCCTGAATCTCCCTCATCCTGTGCACCACCCTAATCTTTGAAAACATTCCCATAATTCCACATGGGCCTTTGAGACATCGGCTCCCTTCATACTGATGCAGATGATCAGGGCACAGCTCCCTGTGTTGCTGGTAACAAACGGAAGTCGGAGAAGAGCGGTGAGGAGACAGTGGATGGCAGATGTGATGAGGTCGCAGTCTTTATGCAATCTGGTAGGGAAAACAGAAGAAAATGAATGGAGTGCTGATACAGGGAATGTTCTCTCCTGAAGAGGCATAAGGGATTTGCTTAGACAGAATTTTAAAAGCACACTCAGAGAAATAGTGCAGGCCCTCAAAAGGAAGTGGGGGTGCTAGGCCCTGGAACCGGGAGTATCCGTGTGTTTTGCAGGGTGGAAATCTGTGGAATTTGTGAGTCTTGCATAAAAGTTATGGCCCACCCATAGGTGGAGAAATAGTGGGCTGTTTTACAGGTAAAGGATGGACTATTTTAAAGAGAAATGCAGAAGCCTGGTCCATCGCTGTTTTTTGTTTTTTTGTTTGTTTGTTTTTTTCTTTAAAATGGGTGATCTAAGATGTATTGCCTAAAACATTCTTTGGAACCTTTTAATCTTTTTTCTCTACCTTAAGGTCAGGCTTCTGCCCTTTTATCTTCTCAACTAAGCTGATTTATAGACGCGTAGTATCTTTAAGGGATGTTGAGTGTGATGGGGCCGAAAGCAAAGAAGCTTAGGAAGTATAGGTACGGCTAACCGTGGATAACCTCATGTCCTGACATTACAGCCTACTTCAAAGTACAGTGGTGCCTTGGTGCATGAACACTTTTGCTTGCAAAACATTTTATTTTACAAACAAAAGCATTTGGCAAAATTTTCGGTCTGTTTGCAAATTCTATACTGGGTCAACAACCGCAGTCGTCTTTCCCACACAAATACAACTGTGGCCGTCTTTTCCAAAATTGTGGAACGAATTAAGTCCGTGAACTGAGGTATTACTGGACAATATTTAAATAATGATTTTCCTTGTCTCTTTCCTAGCTTTAGTTCTTCCATTTCCTCTTGCTCCCTGTCCCAGACTTTGATTCCTTATTCTTAAGGGATGCAGACAGACCAAAGGTTTAGTTCTCATGGCTGCTTAGGGCAGCAAGGGAATTTTGACCCTGCCCAAACAGGGTTGAATATCTCGTTCTAATTGACCCAAAGCAGACAGATGTAGGAATATAGTGCTCTGATGTTTGAAGAACCATCATTTTCAACAGCCCAAATCATATCCCCAGTGTCTCTTCATATTCTGGATAGTTCACCAAAAGAAACGTCGCTGGATGGTCCAAGGATGCCCTCAAAGCAGAGGTGGGGAAACCTGACATTGCTCACCCATGGCTGCAGGACTTCCATCACAGGCAAGAATTTTTAGAATGTATCAAAGGCATAGAACAATTTATTAGGCAGAATTTTAAGAGTATAGTTTTAAAGCAATAAAGTAGAGATCTTCAAAAGGGAGAGAGGTGCAATAGGAAATATCCTTGAAAGGAAGTTATGGGTAAGCTGAGACCTGAGAAACGAGGTTTTACAAGCAGTGAAAGTTTAAGAGAGAGAATACTTCTACACCACAAGTGAGTAGCATGGGCAAAGGTCCTGTGGTAAGAGAGACCTTAGAATATTCAAGTGTATAAAAGAAAGCCTTGTGCTTAGAACACAGGTCCTGAGGAGAAAGTGGAGCAGAATGGTCTAGGGGATCAGTGGTGTGAGGATTTGGCCATTGGCTCACGGGTGGGAGGTGAAACTCCATCTATGGGAAGCCACAAAGCATTTTAACAGGTGGAAGACAAGATTCAAATTAACTTTTTTAGAAGAGCACTTCCCCTGGATGGGTGGAGAATGGAGGCAGCAGAGGAACCAGCAAGGGGATCAGGTGGGAGACTGGCACATCACAGGTGGGTACGACTGATAGTGAGATGCTGTCAGACCTGAGAGATACACATTGATGGATCTGGGCCCAGAACTGACAGGCTTGCTGATGGACTCATTAGATACTTAGATACAAGGGAATAATTCAGAAGGAAGCCCTGTCCTTCCACTCCTGTGGCCCCTGGGAAATTTCAGTGGTATTTTTCCAGATGCTGCAATCTCATAACATAAAATAAAATGCCCACGTCCACAGGGAGTTTGGTAAGTGATGCAGAGTGGTCAGTAGCTCAGCTCCAGCCAGGACAGAAGGGAGGCGGGACCTGGGGAACTCACCTCCCTGCACTGTACAGACCTCAGAAAGGCTCCCTCCTTGCCAGAATGGGGACCTCAAATCACTTGGGACCTCCAGCAGGAAGCAGCATTCTGAAAACGTGCCTTCAGAGATCTGGAGGAGTTTCCCACAAATTGGACAGGTTTTCTCTTTTGCTATATCACCCCATTCTTGGGATTGCTGCCTATGGTTTCTGCAGTTCCGCAGCCCCACTTGGGGTCACTTCCCCTTCACACTCTAGACATTTAGGGCTCCCTAAGTCACAGTGTTCCGGGTCATTGTGGTGCCTCTCAAAATCAGTCAACCACAGGTGTCTCACTTGGAGAGATCACTGAGAATATGGCAGAATTGAGGCCCAGAGAAGAGACCAGCCCAATGATTTGCCCAAAGTTACACGACAATCACTGGCCCCTGCACAAAAAGGATGAGTAGACATTTGCCTGGGAGACCACCTTGAGAGGCATTCTGCAGAGGCTGCCTGTGTGCACGCAACAGTGACGTGTCATCTTAGGCAGCGCCACACCTAAGACGATGGTGCGGAGGCTGCACACCCCAGGGCCCACCAGTGTTCATTGAATGTAATGCTACCTTTACCAAGGACTTCCTGGTGGGTGTTAGATAAACGCACCTGAGCCTAAGCGAAAGAAGAGGTAGAGCGGCAACTTGAACTCCATCCCTTGGCCCTGAAGTCTGCATTCCCGCCGCCTCTGCCTCACCTGCAAGCAGCGCTCCCCGCCCGTCCTCAGTGTGTCCCATAGTTATTCTGAGTACTCACCGGGGTGCATTCACCACTTTCCATGGGTTACATCCCAGCCCAGTGGCACAGTGTTCAGTGGAAAGGCCACGTGACCCAGTAGCCCTGCCTCCAAGGTATGAGGCACCTTCCTAACCAGATGACAGAATGAAACCCACCATTTATTCTAACTTGGGGTGCTATGATAAAGCCCCTCTGCCCACTGGGCCGTGGCCCACTCCCAGGTGTGCCCAGGTGAGGCGTGAGCTTCCCTTTACACAGGTGGGAAGAGGGGACCCCCAGCTGAAGCAGATAGGGGGGCCAGATTGGAACCTAGGCCATCTGACTCCAGGGTCTACACTATCCATTAGACTACATTTCTTCCCTGAAGTCATTGGCTCAACTGATTTTGAGCGGCCATGCCCAGGAAGAAAGATGCCCATGTCGTAGGCTGGCCCACTTGGGAGTTGCTGCATAGCTTTCTGCCACCTGCAGGCCATAGGAGAGTTTGTAAAACCTGCGATGGATCCTTAAATAGCTTTGTGACAACCCAGGGAGGAGCCACAGAAGGATTTCTAACCCTGACTGCCACTATGCCTGCTGTGTGACTTAAGAAAACTAGCTTACCTCTCTGGGCTCCACGCCTCCATCTGCAAAATGGCGGCCTGAGTGTTCCAGCATTCCCCTGCTTAAAAGGCCCTTGATCCGTGAGCATGCTGAGGACAAACCTGATGCCACATCCAGCCTTTGCCAGAGCCAGCATCCCTTTTGCCACCCCCATGGGTCACAATATCCTCCCCCACCTTCACCCATCTGGAGATTAACATCATAACACCCCACCTCACCGCCATTTCATGACCAACCATGGATCCCATCAGTTTGGGTTGCTTATTTGTACACACTGCCCTTTTAATGTCCCTCAAAAAACACAAACAAAGCATACATAACCATTAGAACTCTCTGAATCCTGAAAAGTACATAAGAATTTATTTGTCTCCATGCGGATCATACATATTGTATTAAAGCTGCATAAAAGAATTTAATCAAATGGCAGAGAGAGGCAGGAGAGCGGCATCACAGCAGCGGGAAGGTGGGAGTGATCTTTCTTTGATGCCTGTTAAATGTTCCAGCAGATGAACCCTATATTCCGCCAGGAAATGAGTTTGCCACCGGCCTATTGGGCCCGTCGTAAGAGGTTGGTCTTGCCACGGTCAGCCCTCTTCCGCGCGCGGCAATACATTACGCCACCTCAATTTTTCATTCCTTGCTGCCCTAAATGCAAATTTCTTCTCCGTTGCTTATATTAGGTTTTCAAATATATGGAAATCCAGAGATCTGGAGGGAAATGCCAGGGCCACGGAGGCACGCGATCTGTCTTTCTATTCTGACTGACTTCTTTCCATCACCTACGTGAGGCGAGATGGGAGCTGAGCATGGGGCACTGCCCCGTTCGCAAGGACAGAGCAGCACCTGGAGTAGAGGGGAGCAGAGGGCATCTTCGACTTGGGGGATTTCCTCTGAGCCCCAAAGGGCTGGAGTGGCTCATCAATTACAGTCAGCCCATAACTACTTTGTGGACAGAGATGAGTTTTGCCATTCCTGCCCAGATGGAGATGATGGGGGATATTCCTGTATTAGGTATCATGAAGATATTGAGCACCTACTGTATACCAAGTGTCCTGATGCAGAAATAGCTAAGACCCTCAGTTTCCCTGAGCTCTTCTTGCTCACCACAGAGTGAAGCATTATGCAAGAGCATTCCCTCCCACTACCCCACCCACCCTGTGGTGTGAATGTATCACCCCACCTTGGCAAATAAGGACAAGTGATTTCACATGCTACGTGCCAACACAACATGGCCGGGAAGGGCGAAGAATCAGTTCTGAACTCTGCTCTTCTAAGTGCAAAGACTCATTGTTCTATAGGAAGGATCAGCAAACTCTTCCCATAATAAAAAGGCCAGATAATTAATACTTTAGGCTTTATGGGCCAGATATTCTCTGTTGAAAATACTCAACTTTACCCTTGTCTTGCAAAAGTGGCAGATCTTAACAAATGGGCACAGCCGTGTTTCAATAAAACTTTACTAACAAAAACAGGCAGTGGGCCAGGCCTGAATAAAGGGCTGTCATAGGCTGATCCCTGCCCCCTGAGGATAGTCCTGATATGATTGGGGCCGTTGATACTTCATAGTGCTTTACCAAGACCATTTCGCAGATCCCAACCTTCTGGGGACGACCTGGATCTCCTAGGAAATGTCATCACTCTGATCATGTTGCACATAGTTCTGATGAAACTTCAAAGCAACCTAACACAGTGTGGATTTTAATTATACTCACTTCAGTTGAGGAAAGAGAGACTCCAAGGACAGCCATGTTCAACTGTGTATCCTGAGACAGTGGCAGACCCAGGATTCAGACCAAATGGGCCTGGTCAGAGAGGTTGGGCAGCAGTGTGACTGTGACCAGAGGCTGCTCCTAGTGGGAGCCAGGACTCTCTGGGACACAGGGGCAGGGCTCAGGTGGCATCATAGCAGGAGGGGCCTCAGGTACAAGGCTGTGTGGCCGGAGTGAGTGTGGGAAACCCTCCCACCACCCATCTCATGATGACTGCACACACAGGAGGAGTGCCACATGAAGACGGCAGAGAGATGGGAGTGATGCTTCCACAAGTAAGGTCCACAAAGATTGCCAGCAAAACACCAGAGCCTGTGGGAGAGGCACGGACCAGATTCTTCCACAGCCCTCAGAAGGAACCAGGGTTGCTGATACTTTATGCTATGGTTTGGATCCTAAATGCTCCCCCCATTTAGGCACCATAGGTTGAAGAACCGTGAAACCTGTGGTGCTGTGTATTGGGAAGTGGAGGACCCTTTAAGAGGCGGGGCCTAGTGGGAGGGAGTTAGGTCATTGGGAACATATCCATGATGGGGAGAGTATGACCCCACCTCTCTTCCTCCCTCTCTTTTTGCTTCCCAGCCACAGTGAGAGGAGCAGACCTCTCTGCTTTGTGCTCCCATCATACTGTACTAGCTTGACACAGGCCTTAAGAATAATACCAAGTGACCGTGGATTGAAACTTCTGAAATTGTGAATCTAAATAAATATTTCCTCCTTTTAAATTGACTTTTTCAGATATTTTGTGACAATCATGGAATTCTGACTAACACGCCTTGGTATTCAGATTTTTAACTTCCAGAACTATGAAAGAATACTGTTCTGTAGTTGAAGCCACATAGCTTGTGATGCTTCATTATGGTGACCAGTGCACAGAAACCAAGATATGTGTGTGGCCAGCATCCCAGGCATGAGCTCTGAAATACCTTGAGTTGTCCACCCAGGTGCCCTGCTTTTAGAGGCTGGCTTGTCATCTCTGAAACATTGCCAAATCCATCCAGACCAAACTTGTCAATTTGGCAATCTTTGGTCATGCTCACCAGCTCTCCACTGAGAAAGCATTTACTGAGCACCCACTGGTGCCACACGTTCCATTGATTCACTTGGTGAAAATTAATTAAACCTACTGTGTGGCAGACCCTCAGAATTCAGAGCTGAGAAACAGATTTGCAAGGTCCCAACTCCTGACCATGGAGAAGCAATGGAAATATGTCTACTGAAAACTAGCTAGTCTGCTTTATCTCCATTGCTGGGCATCATGGGGTTCTCTTATTCCATTTTCTATTGCCATAGCAAAATATCTCAGGCTAGACAATTTATAAAGAAAAGAGGTTTATCTTGACTTACAGTTCTGGAAGCTGGGAAGATGCCAGCATCTGCCCTATTCGTGGTGAAACCATCATAGTAGAGAGTGGGTGCATGTGGAAGAGAGGTACCTAGGCAAGAAAAGGAGGAAGGTGCCAAGCTCTCAAGAGAAATGATCTCATAATGAAAGCACTAATCCTCCTTCAATGCCTCACATCTTTCAATACCTTTACACTGGGGACCCAGCCTCCACCTGACTTTTCACGGGGACAGCCAGATTCAAACCTCAGCAAGATGACAGGAAAGATGAATGGGGCACGGCCCCACCCCTCAGAGACCCTCCCTTCAGATTCCGGGTGGCACAAGCACAGAGTTCTGGAGTGGCTGGGCTGGAGATAAGTTAGCCTTGAGCCCACTCTTCAACGAAGTAAACATCCAGGTCAGGATCATCCTTTCCCCAACTGCCTCTGCCACCAGCTGGTCACTGTGACCAGCTTGCAGGGATACTACACCCCACTCGGGGCCACCAGCACCCCACATTCAAAAGAAGGGGATGAACTATGGAGAGAAATGAGCCAGCATTACGAAGGGTTGGCTGTGGGCCAGAAATCAGAATCCCAAGCCCTCAAGCCCTCCTGTTGATGCTTGTGGGTGTGAATGACTGACCCTCCATTCAGTAAGGAAGCTGGAGCCCAGAGAGGTGGAGCCGCTTGCTCAAAGTCACACAGTGAGGAAGTCAGAGGTGGAGCCATGACCAGACTGGGGTGAGGCAGGGTTCGTAACTGACTGCTCTATGAGTGGGCCAGTGGGAAAGGTTTTGGAGGGAATACATCATCTCTTTCCCTCCCTATACCAGAGTTTGGAAGGAGCAGGGAATGGCCAGAAGGCAGAAGGCTGAGAATTAGCCAGGAATCCATGGTCAGAGTCTCAGCTGAGACTGAGTCCTGGGTCCACTGAGCTCTGGGTCCACTCCTCTCTGGGCCCTATAAACTCTGAAGTGCCGTCCACTGCAATCCTCTCCTCCTGGTCATCTGAGGTCCACACTTCTGTGACCTTGAGGCTAGAGCCCAGCACCCTCCCTGATGAAAGCCCCACCCACCCAGAGTCCTGTTACTGGAATTTGATTTCTGCCTCGGTGCTCTTGGCAAGTGTGGTATCACCCATGGGGAAGGGGAGAGGCCTCCAGCGTTCAGCTCTGTGCTCAGCTATTGCTCAGCACAGGTACAAGTGGGGACCCCCAAAGGCCAGAAGCCCCCTCTCCCCTGGAGCTGGTCATGACAGCAGCAACACCCCTCAAGAAAGCCTGCTTCCCCTCGGAGGGAAACAAGGGGCTGCAGCTTTGCAGGGTAAGATGCTGAGCCAGAGGAGTGGAGGATGCACCCCAGACTGGGGCTTACAGCACCAAACCCCCCATCTCCAAAGCCAGAGGCAGGAGCAGGGAAGGCTGGCCAGCTGGAGCTCACTGTCCTCCACCATATACTGTGTACCTAGTTCAACTCCCCACCCACTGCTTCCCTCCAAGGCACCCTGTACTCCATTGCTTATTCACTCAATCAGCAGGTAGGTGCTGTGCACCCATACAGGCAGACACCACAGAACAGTGGCAGCTGAGGCTTCTGGGGAAGTGTCCAGCCCTAGCCTGGCCTGGGGCGAGCCCCCCACTTCTACAAAGTGTCCTCTAGAGGAATGGTCTCATCAAAATCTCCTGGGAGCGGCCCCACCTTCAGAAATCACAAGCCAGGGCTGCAAACGTCTCTTCTCTTTCTTCCACCCAGGCTCTCTGGACGGATGCCCCCGCTGGGGTGTCTCTGGCTTCTGATCTCTGCGTGGGTCTATCCATCATTAGCCAAGGTCAAGTCGCAGGTGCCTCCCATCATTTCTCAATTATGGGTGGCCCCTGGGCCAGCACCATAAAGCGGGCTCTGCTTGGCTCATATTAATTAAAGATCACAGGCTCCAGGGAAGGAGCTGGGGAGGGAGGCTTGGCAGCTGGCCTCTCTGGGCTTATGGCTCCTTCCAGAGGTGAAAATGTATTCATTCCTTCATCCGACAGATATTGATTAAGTCCCTCCCTGTGCAGGTGCCAGGAACCGTGCTATAGATTCTGGGTACCAGTGGTGCCAAAGACCAACAGGGATTGTGCCTTATGGTGCACACACATCAGCAGGAGGGTCCCCAAATTCCAGTACATATGAACCGGAGCTATGGCTGGATAGGAAAGGTTGCTGGAGACCTCTGTGGCCAGCAAAGGACAGTTCAGGGACAAGTAGACTGAGGGAGGGCATACAGGAGAGTTTACTCACTGAAGAACTGAATAAACAATGATAGAGACCACAAGGAGTGTGGCTTAGGACAGAGGGCAGGACTCCAGGAGTAAGGGTGCGGCTTTCCAAGCCTCTCTCCAGCCCAAACTGCTTCTACAGGCTTTCCAGTCGTCCTTGCCCCTTCCCTTGCTCCTAACTCATCTCTAGCACTCTGTACGTGTCCACAGTTTCCCTGCAAGGCTCCTTTTTTCTATCCTTTTTACTAAGGAAATGATGGATCAGAGACGTCAAGTTATTTGCCCCAAACATACAGTGCAAACTGGAACATTTCAGAAGAGGAAAAGGTGGGCCTTGTCACACCACCTTTGTCGCCCCACCATCAAAATCTACTCACTCCTCTCCCTCCCCATCTTTCTTTCCTTGCTCACCGTGTGAGATGCCAGGTGGTGAGCTCCTGAGGAATGGCCTGCCCCGTGTGAGACTGAGCACATGGTCCCAGAAGAGAACCTGCCCCAAGCGTCTCTGGACGGTGACCCCTGTGGGATGGGCAGTCGGGGCAGCACACAGTCACTCTGATTCTCCCAGCAGCCTTGGGATCTGGGTGTCCTTGGCTCCATGCACAGACGATGGGGGAAGTGAAACAGAAAGCTGTTTGCCAAAGCTCTTCCAGTTTTCAGGGAGCAGAGTGATAGTCCTGGACCAGGTCTTTCTGACTCCAAAGCCATGGCTCTTTCTGCCGCATCACACAGAGGAAAGGCGTGGACCAGGAGCATGAGTGGGAACGTGCCTCGAAGAATGACCTCCTGATCTACAAGCCCATGGTGGGGAAAGGAGACACTTGAGCTCCTCTTCTGGGCATGTCGAGTGTTCCCATTCTATCAGTACCCTTCCCTGGCCCAGCAGAGCAACAAGATGCAGCTAAAGCTCTTCCCACCTGGAGAGCTCTCAAGGAGAGTCATGAATGAGTGGTAAATAATAACAGTTAGCATCTCAAGGATACAAGTGTGATTCTCCATACTTCCCTTGAATTCATTTTACCCTTACAAGCACTCCATTAGTTTATCACCTTTGTTTTATGATGAGAAAACTGAGACATAGAAATGTACGTACCTTGCCCATAATCACCTGATCATTCTGCGGAACCGACAGTATAGACTTGTCTGACCTCTGGAACTTGGAGTGGAGCCCAGTGCCCTACCTTTCAGAAAATCCTGCCTTTCCAAAAGCATAGCAGTAGGAAGTTAACTTGAACCACTTAGGAATGCTCACCCAAAGGAATACTACATAGCCATTAAAAGTGTTTAGAATTACTAATATGCAGAAAGATACATATACAAATTCAGATATAAAATTATGCAATAACAACTAATGTGTATTAGATCTTACTTTAATAATATCTAAAAACATCAAGAAAAGCCTGGAGAAGCTATTTGTCTCTCTGTGAATCCACCCATCTATTCATCCTTCCATGTGCCCATCCAACAACTCACCCAGTCTGCCATCCAGCCACCACCAAACCCCGTTCATTCAACAAGTATTTCACAAGCACCTCCTTGTTCCTTCTGCACTTGAGATGACCACAAAGATAACACATATGGTTGATGAACTACACAGGAATGGCCCTGCACATCTGGAGTATCAGCTTAGCCAGGCAGACAGCAGGCAACCAATATCAAACAGAGATGGCTAGTGGTGATTGTGGTTTCATGGTACCTGTGGTGTAGGACAGGGACCATGGTATCAAATGACAGAGGTACAACCCTGAACTTAGATAGGGAAGACTCGAAGAGGACTGTCAGGAGGAAGTGACGTTTGAACTGCAACCTGGAAAGCCACACAGGAGGTTGGAATAGAAAGAGAAATGCTCAAGGGGAAATCAGCATTCACAGGCCCTTTTCCAGGCACAGAGGTAAAATCAGCACAGCAAGAGCGGGGAGGGAAGAGGTGGGGATGGAACCAGGTGTGGTGCTACACCCTTGTAATCTCAGCACTCTGTGAAGCAGAGCCAGGGGAATCACAAGTTCAAGCCCAGGCTAGGAAACTTAGCAAATTGGTAGACTCTGACTCGAAATAAAAAATAAAAAAGGACTTGGGACATAGCTCAACATCAAGGCCCTGGGTTCAACCCCCAGTACCGCAAAAGAAAGAAAAATATAAAAATGGGGAGGGGCCTTTTTTCCCCTAGAGTCTGAAATTAATAGTAGTATTTTTCTTTCTGTCTTTGTAATGACTATTCCTTCTTTAATAATGAAGGAAAAGGTATAAAGAGGGTTGAAATAAAATGAGTGAAGCTTCCTAAGGAAGACAGAATATCCAGGAAAATGTTTTCGTTACAGAAAAGACACTGGGGTTGGAAAGAGAACAGGGACTGGCAAGGAAGGCAAAGACCTCACAACTCCGGGCGCCCGCTCCAGCCTTCCCTCCTCACCAGGCCTCCTCTGGGGACTTGGAGCAGGGAACACAGGGAGGGGGCTGCTGTTGGAAGAGGCTGGCATGTGGAATAGATATTAATGTCTCAGGAGGGGGAGCCGGGGGGAGGCAGACTATTAAAATTCTGTAGTCCTGAAAAATACATAAGTCTAAAATAAGACTAATGAGACATTTACTGGTGTGGTTTCCTTGCATTAATGACCCTGCTGAGGATAAGATCGCAGAAGGCTTTCAGTGTAATTACCAGGCTAATGATCAGCTGTGACATCACTGGAGACCGGGACACAGACCTTGTTTTGGATTGCTTTCAAAGTCAGGGCACCACTGACCGCCTGGCTGCTGGAGCAACCTCAGGGTACATGCACCCCACCCCCTGCACCTTCCTCCTGCTGCTGCAGCTGCTGGCTTCCAGCCAGCACAATCCCATGGTCCCCTCGACACACCCCTCATGCTTGCATTTCCCATCATCTCAAGAAGGCCTCCGGGACCATGAACTTCAAGCAGCAATTTGTCAACACCAGTGGGGACCAGGGTTTGAATGGCTGCAAAAGTAAGAGCTATAGGGCTATCCAGGAGGAATCTTGAATGAGCAAGTGATGCTTTGACTGGTGAGCGCTTTCAAGACCTTTCTGCCCTGTGAGACCCCAGAAAGACACAGCACAGAGTCTATGATGCTTCATCTCCAAGTGCCATTGGCTCTGAGCCCACTCAGCCTACCCATTTGAACAGATGGGGACCGCCAAGGCTCTGAGAGCAGAATTGGCTTCAGGAACATCCCTCAGCAAGCCTTATATTCTCTATGTGGATTACAGGAAAATAAAAACAGAGAGTGGCAGTCTTAGCCAGCCTCCCTCCTTCTGGAATCCATAGCGCTCTAAATTGCTAATTGCTTTTTTTCAGCACCAAAACACAGAAGGAGTCCTCATTAGCTGCTGACCTTTGAGGAATGCTCACACCTTCCAGACTGGGATTGAGAACAGCCTGGACAGTGGCATGGAGACAGATGCTTCATCGAGACCAGCGGTAGGGAGCTGAAAGAACCGTGCATTTATTTTATGGGTGCTGGGAGTGAGGAAAGGAGTGAAGAATAGGAATCCAGCTGAGAGCACTAGGAATGCATAGATCTTCACAGAAGGCAGCACCTCCCCTTTATGAAGAATCTATCAAAGATCACAGGGCAGAAACCGTCGAGGCAGCAAGGGGAGGAACTGTGGAGCAGGGACCTGGAGAAAGTCGGCCATGCAAGTTAAGACATGGCTCGTACAGGTGGTTCAGAACCACAGAATTGGGTTGTACAGAATTGGGTAATTTTATACCTGAGTTTGACACAGGGCCATGTGATGGCAGCTAATGACTTAGTAAGTCTCCAATGAAAGAGTCCCCAGAGGGCAGAGGACTGTGATTGTGGTGGACTGGGTGAGAGGAAAGGGAGCTGGGATCTGGGACCAAGGAAAGTCATTGAGAGCCCCCTATAGCAATACTTAAATGCAGCAATACCTAACCCAGAGGCAGCTATGAGGTCATGGGGAAAGTCCAGGTGAAGGAAAAGCCCTACCCCAACACATGCCATTGTGTACCCCAGGCTTGTAGATGTGGAAGGCAGCCGTCAATCCTCCAGAAAGCAGGCCAGGTTCACAGTGGAAGTTCACCTTTCTTGGATAATTACAGTCATCTCTGATAGCATCGTATGCCACAATTACCTTCCACTTGCTGCTTCTCAGATTCATTTCAGCCTTTAAGACCATCACCAAGTGGCAAAGCCAGAGACGTGAGTACTCCAGTCTTGATTCAGTCCCTCACCAGCTGCCTTTGGAGGAGTGAGTTAAGTCTTTCAAGATGCTCTTATCATCTCCAGGTTCCCAGACGCCTTATTCTGAAGGGGTCATGGCAGCTGTGTTAAATCCCTAGAGAGGTGGCACCAGAGGAAACCAGAAATTTCTTCCACCACCGAGGTCTTCTTTCCTCAATTTAATTCATGTTTGAGTCTCTGCTCCAAAATCATTTCAGTATATTGTCATGAAGGTAATAAGATCATAGGAAAAGTATACATAACCTTTCATTTCAAAAACTCTGAGCTCTACCACTTACAAACTACGGGGTCTTGGGTAGGTTTCTGAGTCTATCCAACCTCACGTCTCCCACTGTGGACCAGGTATGATAAAGGTTCCATCTTGATTTCTGTTCCTTGTGAGGAGAACCCAGGTCTGGGATAAGAAGAGGATGTGTACATGCCACATCTTGTTTAGATGGCAACGAGGAGCCCGTGTTGCACACTTTAAGGAAACTCTCATTCTTAGGCACAAAGAGTTGCAAGGTTAGTCCCCTGGGAGTCAGAGAATCCTTAAATTTTGTGTCAAGTACATCTCTTGCCTCACCCTGGTCCTATCCCTGAGGCTCTGGACTAGGATCCAGACTCTTATGTAAGAGATTTATTGTGGGAGAAGTCTTGGGAGAAAAACTTGCAAGGATGTTGCTATGGTTTAGATCTAAAATGCCCCCCGAGACGCTCATGACTTCAGAGGATGGGATTTTAGAAGGTGATTGGATTCTGAGAGATTAAACCACTGATGGTGTGATAATTTAGTGGCATTATTGGGAGGTGATGGAAACAGGAGGTGAGGTCTCAAGGGAATTACAGGAGTGGAAACTTGGGGACTGTATCTGGTCCATGGCCTCTTCCTCTCTGGCTCTTTCCCTGTATCTCTTCTTCGTGGAACCCACGACATGAGCAGTTGTCTTCACCATGCCTTTCTGTCATGATGTTTTTTTCTTGCAAGGAGCTGACCATGGACTAAGACCCCTGAAACTATGAATTAAATGAAACCACTCCTTCTTTAAGTCATGTGTATGGGGTATTTCATCCAGCAACAGAGAGCTGACTGATACAGATGAGGGGAACTGTAAAGAAGGGGAAGCCTAGTAAACATGTAGTCTCAGTGGAGCCTCCCCTCTGCCTGATCCCTGGAAGCTAGGAAGCGTGAATGACACCCAAATGTTGTCCTCTGTGAAGACAGGGGAGCTCCTACATTAGTTTGTCACTGATTACGGCTCATCCCTGGCTACGCACCGTGCACCAGGTATTTCTGAGGAAGGTAGCCAAAGTACAAACTTCCAGGAAAGGGAAAAGTGAACCACCAGCAGCCAAAACTTACAGTAACTTGGCTCTGTGTGCACTAGCCATGTAAAGGGGGTTCAGCACCTCAGATTGGGTAATTTATAAAGAATGGAAGTTGGTGTGGTTCACAGCCCTGGAGGCTACGAAGTCCAAGCGTCCTTCTTGCTGCATCATAATACTTTGATTACACAGGTCTCACCTTCTCTTCTTATAAAACTCGTAATGCCACAATGGAGGCCCCACCATTGTGACCATCTAATCCAAACACCTCCCAAAGAAAAGCCTGACCTCCCAATATCACTTGGAGATTAAATACAAACGGAGGACACACTCTAAACACAGACAGAGATGATCAGCAAGGTCTACTGTGAGCACCTACTCCACAGGAAGACTGAGGAGTAGGGAAGCAAGCGGTTACACAGTACATCTTCTGTAGGCGGTGCAGACTAGGTTACGAGAACAAAGTAGTTAATATCACCCTAATCAAAGCAGTAACTGAATGGGCGCAAACTCCATCACCAACTGCCTTTCTATCCCAGTGTCTGGTTCAGTTCTGGGCACACAGATTGTCCTGATGTCTTTGCCAAATGAATGACTTGTTGTCACAAGTACCTATGGTTACTATCTTTGTGGCTGACCCTGACCCTGCACAAAGCACCTGGATTACTCTTGCCATACTTGAAGCAAGAAGATGCCTCCAGCAGAGATGATCCTACATTTTTATCCTGATATTTGTTCCTTTCTTTTTTATTTTCCAGTGAATGAATGCTCAGGGCGGCCTCCTGAATACCGGGATGAGCAGCCCATTCTGGCATCTTATCTGTTCTGCTGGCTCCCTACAGACCACTCACATCCTCAGTTCTTCCCCTCTAGCCAGGCCCAGGTCAGGCTCCTATGTAGGTTGCCATGACTTGGGCTCCTTCTCCTGACATAGATTTTCACACTCCCACATTCCAGTGGGAGCCTCATGACCTTTGTCAAATTCCCATCAAAGTTACATGCAAGGGGTCCTCCTTTCCTATTTTAGAATCCAGGCTTTATTTTTAGCAAGAGATCTAGAATGCTGGGCCAGGGAATTCACACTCAATTGTTTACTGCCTTTGGGATATGACAGGCCTTGTATCACATTCATTTGCTGTGTGACTTCTGAAAATCGCTTCACCTCTCTGTGCTACAGCTTGCTCTCCCAAATAATGAAGAGAGGGCATGAGTACTACCAGCTTGCAGTGAGGATTCAGTGAGATGCCTTAGGGAAAAGGAATCCCTTGCTGAAGAAATTTGAGGAGTCTGAAGATCCCCCTGCTTTGCGATCAGGTCCAATTCTTACTGTGGCTGCAGGCCACACCCTGTTTGTTCCTGTCTGAATCTCAGCTCTCTGGCCCTGGACTCTTGGTGTACCAACCACTCTGAGCTCCTTCCTGTTGTTCATAATTTCCACACATCCCCTGCCTCAGGGCTTCCATCGGTGCTGCCCCCAACTGCACACACACACCCCCACCACATTAACCCTAGCACATGTTCCTCTCAGTGTCACCTCCTCCAGGGGTCTTCCACAGCTCCAGCTAAGCCCCTGTAAGCCCTCACTGCTCCTGTCCTCTTTCTGAATGCTGTTTTTAGTTATGTTTGTCCACCTGGCATGATGGCCTGCTCAGGGCTGAGTTTGGAGGTCCATTCCAGTGCCTTGTCACTGAGTAGATGCTCAATAAACATGATAGATTATCAATTGTCACCCCTGTGGCTCACCTAATGTGGGTGGCCCTGGCATCTTATTCCTGAGCCTTGTGAAGTCAGTTCTGGTCATTATAATTGCAAAAAGATGCTTTTCTTGCCCCACCCCCTGCCTCCACCCCCCACACACACCACCTTCAGCTGTCTGTTTGCTCGAAAACTATATATTTTCAAGGCATTCCCTCATGTGATGTGCATTCACACCACCCCGAGCATTTCAGTCTTTCCCTCCCCAGCGTCCACTGGCATAATCAGCTGGGGGCCTGCCCAGACTCTGCCAAGCTTGTATTAATGTTGGCTCAGGAAGAGATTTATTTCTTCCCAGAATAGCTCACGCTGGTTCTGGCTCAAGCAGGACTCCCCCACCTTGTACCCCTCACTGTACACACACACACACACACACACACCCCACAGGCACTTGTGCACACACATGCACGTGCACAGCCTCGGGGTGAACCACTTCCCCTTAGCTTTGTGAGTCAGCCCCTCACCCCTTGCCAAATACAGTCATCAACCCTGGAGATTTTCAGAGCTCAGCATGGCTGGGCCTGGAAAGCCATTTCCTGCGCACCCAGGGCCACAGAAGTTTGGGAATGTGGCCTCGCTGGAGGTTTGGGTGCCCAGCCTAAGGTCAGACAGCTGCGTGATTCAAGTGGAAATTTGTCTCTCTGGTCATCAGTTTCCTCATTCATAAAGTGGGGATGATGTCTGTGGGAGCCTACCATGGGGCTGAACCTCCATTAAAAGCATCATTTGAAAAGGAGAAACAAATAGCTCCACCCGTGGAGGGAGAGAGGAAAAAGTAGACAGAATGTCGGCTCCCACCTGAATCCAAGATGCAAATCACCTACAGTGTCTGAGCCCTGCTAGTCCCCATTACACAGACCCCGCAGGTAGAAAAAGAAGAGTACCCGCCCTAGAGCAAGACTGCAACCTGATCATCCATTCCTGTCCTTGCCACGTCCCTGAGCTCCCCTCACACACTGCACTCCCCACTCCCCTTGGCATGCGCTGTTTCCACTGCCTGGATTTCTATTCCAACTAGTCTCTGCCTGGAAGGCTTGTATTTATCCTTCAAAGCCCAGATCTAAAACTATCATTTATTTGAAGGATTCCCTGCTCCCTCCAATTCTCCCTCAGCCCTGAGTGGAGATTATTTCCCACTCTGCGGGAGGATCTCATAGTGTGCTCTATTTGAGCATTTGCTGCACTGTGCCACTGTGAGCGGATATGGCTCTTCCACCACAGAGTGACTGCTGTGAGGATGGGAGTCACAGTTATCTTTGATTCCCTAACGCTTATCCCGGGATCCCAGAAACTGGGTTCATGTTTGGATGAAGCATTCTTTGTGTTCCCAAATCTTAACTCCAAGACTGGGGCATCCTAACTACCTAGTGAAGGTGGAAGTAATTCAGTCCTGGTCATCCATCTCTCTCTCTATCACCCCAGAGCCTAGCACAGTACGTAGGTGAGTGAGTGGTCCATGCCCACATTGCTGGCACTCCGTGACTGCACTGACCATGGAAGGCAGCAAGGAAAAGTGTGAATGAATGCTAACCCCACCCCCAGAACTTCCCATAGGCTCTGTATTTCTTCCTCTTAGGAAGTGCAGGATTACCTTATTTATCTGATGGCTGCAGAGGTTCCAGCTAGCAGAAGATGGAGTTGGAGAGGGACCCGGGCTCCCAGTGGCTCTGTTGGTTTCATCAAGTAGCTTTCTGGACCATCCTCAGTATTGACACCCCGCTGGCAGGTAGTGGAAAGAACAGGGAAGAGCACATGTAAAAAGGCTTTATGGGTCAGGCCAGAGACCAGTTCCTATCATTTCTGCTCACATTCTACTCACTCTACTCAGTGATATTCAGTCACAGCTAACTCCAAGGGAGGCTGGAAAATGTAGCTTATCCACGTATTCAGGGAAAGAAGAACTAGGTTTGATGAGCAATTAGCAGTTTTGCAGCTTGCCGATCACCAATAAGTATTGGAATGAATGATATGGAGAATGATTATCAGGATTACAGTACAATGTTTGCATCTAGTACAGGCTCAATAAGTAGCTGAAACAATGCATAGCTGCATCCTCAAAAGCCTTGGATAGTGTCTGGTATGGAGACAGGGCTCTACAGATGAATGAATAGGTGGATGGAAGAATGAATGGATAGATGGATGGATGGATGGATGGATGTACAGAAAGAAGGAAGAATCTCTATAATCCCAGATCCTAATATAACTCTGGACACATATTAAGTGTGTTGGAAGTTTTTCCCTCCATACACTCTTGCAGACTGGAACATCCCTGAACAAGTCTAACTGTGGATCCCTGACTGTAGGTCCCATAGGAGCTGCCCTGGGTGCTGATCCTGCAGTCTACACTGGACTCCTTGCTTATTATGTCATTTGGTGACCTGGATACCTTACAGCTTCTAGGCAGAAGCGAGATTGTCTCCAGGTTCCCAGGTGTGGCAGCTACATCTCCAAGCATGAACAGTGGAAGGAAGGGGGTGGGGAGGCAGAGCAGGGCTTTCGATTCAAGGTCTGCTCCCTGCTTGAGTGATCAACATCATTTCCATACTATAATTACATTGCCCAATCCTCTCCTGATTTTACTGCTATCTTGTAAGCCGTCCCAGTTGTGAGTAATTTAAAGCTATATGAGATGTCAGACTCCGTGAAACAATCACCCCTCAAAGAAATATGGTCCTGGATCATAATTGATAAGTCCCATTAGGCAATGGGGCCTCTTATTTCCTATTTGGGCTCTTCAGAGATGGCCTTGTTGATTCACTTAATGCAGTCTGTGTCCCCAGCATTGCTGAGAAAGAAAGATTCATCTAGATTTGGGGGCATGAGGGCTTAGGGGCTCCAGGCCAGAGAGTAGGATGGAGGTGAGATGGGGGCTCTTCACTAGACCAGATACACCCCAGCCATTTTCCTCTATGTCTGCTTGATTTATCTGGTGCAGGGAACCACTATGGAGACTTTGCACTAGCAGGGTTCAGGTCAAGCTCCACAGGATCTCTTCTTGTGAAGCCTGATTAGGATAACAAGAAAAAAACACAACTGGCTCTGAGTTCAGAGAGGTTCCTCAAGAGATGCCCCAGAACTCTACAGGTGGCTCCGGAGGACACACATCTTTATTAAGGTATTTCTGATGTTCAACGCTGCTCTCCCTTTCCAGGTTCTATCCTCTAAGTCTAGCATATTAGCTGAGATAACGCATGGTGAAATAATCAGGGTAACATTGTACTCTTGTAAAATTTAAGGATGGCTGGTTCAAACATCTTCCCTCATGTTCCTTTCCTTCCCTTTCCTTTCCTAGGTCCAGAGACAAACAGGAAAGGAAGCTGGAGAGAAGAAAAAAGAGCACCAGACTGGGAGTCAGATATTAGGATTCTGGGCCCTACTACATGGTCAACTTGCTGAGCTATATTGGGTAAGTCCCCTCCCTTTCTGGACCTTGATCTCCTCATCTTAGACAAGATCAGGCACCTCCAGGGTGGTATGGCTGTAGGATCTCCCCATCTTAAAATGAAGGACTAGCCTAGAACATTTTAAAAATTAGTTGCCTATTTTTAAGGTCCCGAGATCCCATGTAAAAGAGGCATATAGCTCTGATTGGAAACACTGGTATTGCATTCCCATATAACCTCTAACAGCTGGAGCCGAATGGCTGCTGCCCTCTTTGGGGAAACACTTAACTCTGATCCCCAGCACTCCCTTTTGTATCTTGCTGGCGTTACTAACTTGTAAGTTCGCGTGGTTATGATCTGCAGACATCTATCCCCCCACTTCAGCTTCATCAATCCACCATAAACTCACTCACAGGGGATGCAAGACTGATAACCTTCTCTGTGACGACTTCAACACTAACCCTAAGCAGTGCCGGTTCAGCACCACGGACAGAGCATCTCGAACGCTACTGGAAGAAAGCGTCCTCCACTGGTGCTTCCCAGCGCCCCCCGCATCCCACCATGTGGACAGCTGCCAGATTTCCCACGACTGAGAATATGATGACACCTGGTACCTCAGGACTTCATCCTGTTACCACTCACGCCCTGAAACTCCACTGTTTCTCTTCTCTGCCTGATTGATTTGTTTGTAATTCTGTCATTCTGGGATTGGGTAGAGAGGGTGGGCAGACAGGGTAGGATGGGTGATCTTTCTCTGGCAAGATGTGTCAAAACTGCCTGTCTATCTGTTGGGTGCAACTGCTGTTTCCCGAACGCCATCGTCCATGTTGCTGTAAGAATGACGGATCTGATATCATATATCACTGTTGTGCACTTTCTTGTTTGATATCCCTTTTTCCTTCCAAATTTTGTCGAGTGATTGAGAGGTCGTGGTTGCTTTTTCGAGATGCATCATAAGGCCTCCTTCATGAACAACTTGGCCAGGCAACGTGGCTCAGAGAGAAGGGAGAATTGTCAGATCTTTCCAAGCTGTTTCTTGTTGCCGTCGCTTTGCAAATTTCCCCCATGGCATCTCTCTGGGGGTCCATGGCTGTCGGGAGGAGATCTTAGTGAGGCTCATTTAAGCTCCCTATAATTGCTTGGCATAGCAACCAAATCCTGCCACCTTTTGAAACCCATTCTGTGCCCACTCTATGTCAGTCACTGTGCTAGGTCCTTAGACATAAGAGGGAAAAGATAGCGTCTGCTCTCATAGATATCCTGTATTAGTAAACAAGACAATTTAAAAAACACAAAAAATAATTAGTAGCATTGAGGATTGGGGAAAAAATAATGCTGGGTAAGGGTAGATGAGCACGAGTAGATATTTTAGATTACACCATGAGGGAAGACCTCTCCAAGTGGTGGCATCTAAGCTTAGGCCAGATGAAGAGGCTGCTCTGGCCATGGCAAAGCTTCCTGAGGCAAGGGGAGCATAATTTGAAGGACTGGTGGTGAGCATGTGCTTGGCACTTTGAGGTCAGCAGAAAAAGTCCTCATGGCCAGAGCTGATTGAGGAATAGAAAAGAACAGACTGAGAGTGGCCCTCACTATCTGTGACTGCCAGTGAACTCAGTCCTGAGTTCTCACACAGGCTGTGCACCTGGAAATGGTCTCCCGAGAAAGAGAACAATAGGAAACACAGATGGGGGGGTTAAGGGATTTATTTCAAGGTGTTCGCTCACTCAGTCACAGAGATGATGGGTCCAAAATCTGTAGCGCAGAGCAGTCGGTTGGGCGCTCCCAGGCAAGAGTTGAAGCTACAGTAAGAAGCAGAATTTCTTCACCCACTTCCTCTCTTCAGGCCTTTTAACTGATAGAATGAAACCCGCTTGAATTTCCAAGGATGATCTCTTAGTGAAAGTCAGTTGATGGTAGACGCTAGCCATGTTTACAAAATACCTTCACAGCAACACCTACATGAGTGTCGGATTGAGTAACCAGAGGGAATCGCTTGGCTGGGTAGACACACACTCCTGGGTGTCACTAGATCTTCAAACTGTCCATGCCATTCTGCATCACCACATCTGCTTTCACATCCCTTCTAAACGCAGCACCCAACGAGTCTGCTGTCACCGTAGTAACCAGCATGCGCCTTGCCCTGAAGATGTGTGAAAGGGATTTTGTTGTTATTGTTTTGTCAGCCTTGAAACATATTTTAGAGAACACATTACACATGAAATTATCCTATTTTCATGTCCATGTCTAAGATGCTGAGGTCCAAGAAAGGAACTTACTCTTGCTGGGAATTCCTGGTAACTTGGATGAGAAGCAAGGATGTGTAGGTGGCAAATGTCTTTGCTTCTGGGTGAGGGCCAGGAGTACCAGACCCCCCTCTAACAAGGTCAGTAACACAATGTCTCTGACTCTTATTCCTGGGGCATGGGATTAGCACTCCAATAATCCCAAACATCTGTGCAGTATTAAGTACAAACCATTTTAATTTCTTGTATCAATTTCAGTCTTAAAATCTCCTGTCACTTAAAGAAACTGAGGCCAAAACTGGGGAGAGAACTTCCTCTAAGAAGCACAGCAACAAAATGAAGTAAAGCCAGGACTATAATCCAGGGATATTGCCTGTGACCTCCAACACTTCTCAGGTTTCTGCTCTGTCTCCCACCTCATGAAACCAGGGTTCTTCCCGGACAGAGAACAGCAGGCTTCACCGTTTTCTCCAAGGCCCTCAGAGGGCCGATGAATGAATGATTGGTCTGTGACCCTCTGAGTCATCTTCTTGTTTGTTGAACTTTGACATAAAAGCAGAAAGATAGTGTGCCAGATTGCGGTGGGGCCAGAGAGGGCCGTGACTGTGACATTATCTTTAAGGATGTCATCCATGAATACACCCCATGCTCCATGTTCTGGAGACAGGCACACCATGCCCTATACATGAAACTGTCCGGTTCTGTCTCCCTGCCACCCTCCACCCGCCCCCCTATTCACTCCACCCTGTATCCTCTATCTAAGCAGCTGCATTGGATTTGTTTTCTTATCACCAACTCTGGTCCAACTAGCTCTTGCTCAAAACTTGGACTGAGGAAGGAAGGACTTGAGGTTGACTTGGGGAAGGAAGCCTGAACTCTGCACCTTGATGCCATAAACACCCTGTGATGAGTCCCAGCAACACATACAGCCTTAGACCAACAGGATTCTTTTACACCCCAGAATGACAGGTTACACTTGTTTCCTCCAAACCTCAGCCCTTCCCACCTCTCCACCTGGGCTCGAATGCTCCCCTCCACAGGAAAACCTTGCTTTCTGCATTTAAATATGTTCCAGAAAATTCTATCTTTAAGGGGAAAACATGGCAAAATTACTCTGTGAAATGTAAGGACATCTATGCCATTAAAATGAGAGCGCAACCCACAGAGTGGGGAAGATATTGACAATGGTATATTCACTAAGGATTCCTATCCAGAGTACATAAAGAACACATACTACCTAATAAGAAAAGAGTAGAGAACCTAGAAACACAAGCAATACTGGGTGAGGCACTTCAACAAAAGAAAATGAGTACATGGCCAATAAACACAGGAAAACATGCTCAACAACATCAGTCATCAAGGCAACACAAATAAAAATCACAATATAATACAATCTCACCTTCACCAAAGAAAAATAAAATCAAATGAAAATGTTAGAAAATACCAAATGTTAGCAAGGATATGTTGCTCAAATGCTCACACCCTTCTGGAGGGTGTGTTAATTGGTACAGCCAGCTTAGGAAACTGCTTGGCAGAGTCTACAAAAGCTAACCATATGCTCATCCATGACCCAGCCAGTTCACTCCTAGGTCATGCCCAGTGGAAATGTTCACATATGTTCATGAAAAAGGCGTGTACTAGAACCTCACAGTGGCACCTCCACAATGGCCCAAAACGGAAATGCAGGTGTCCAGTAACAGCAGAATGAGAAACTAGACCATGGTGCAGTCACACTTTGGGATTCTGCATAGGGATGGGAATGCATGAGGTACGACTACACAAAACATGAACGGATCTCACAAACATAATCATAACCAAGAGAAGGAAGACGTAAGAAGGGAGCAAAAGTAACCTATGGTTCTGACTGTCAGGTTGAAGCTTCCTTGGGAGTGGCTGGAGGGGGCTTCTGGCAAGATCTGGAAAGCTGGCTGTATTTCTGTTCAGAACCCTGACCAGACAGGACATTAATCTTTTGAAAGTTTATCAAGCTATGCACTTGTCTGGTGTATTTATCTTCCTAAGAAAAAGAACTTGGAGAAATTACACCAACCTTTGGAGTCTGGGTCAAATCCTCCTTGGGTCAGATAAGCTCTCCATGTCTACTTTATTTCACTCCTCCTACATCTGTCTGGGACCAGCAGGTTGTGCCCGGTGTGTATTTGTCTCCTCATAGTCCCTATTGCCCACTGCTCCCTGACTCACGCTGCCTCTACTACTCAGAAAAGTACTTATTGAATTGAGCATGTGTAGCCCCATGGGAAGAGTGTCCAACGCAGGTGAGTTTATAACTCACCTTGGGACCTCTGTACCGGCTGTTTCCATCCTCTGAAGCATCTTTCCTGACACCCATGTAGCTTTTCCTGTCCTAATTGCATTTTGGTCTCTGCTCAAAGCCACTTTATTAGGAAGTTCTTCCCTCTGTAAAATAACTCTACTCCTCAGTCTTCAACCTCTTCTCCTGATTTTGTTCTTGTTCTTCTTTTCATCTGCTGCATTATGCATTTGTATATTTATTTATTTGCTTCCCCTTCCTCCCCCTACTACTAGGAAGTAAACCCTAGGAGAACCTAAATTTGATCGATTTTCTTTTCTGCTCCAATTCCAATGCTACAAGGGCACCTGACACTTACTAGGTTTTCAATATGTTTGTTGAGTGAATGTGGGAATTAATGAATTGAAAAATCTAACTTATTTTCTTGCTGTGTGACCTTTGGCTGGAGGTGAGCATCTCTGAGCCTAATTTTTCTGCACCTGCAAAGGAAGACTGGTAGCCGGACCTGCTTCCTTATTGTGACATCTGACTGTGATAATTCATGAAAAGCACTTCTCTCAACTCATGTCACAGTGTGTACTTTCAGGAACTGACAGCTGCCATGTCACCTTGGCTCATCACGCTCAGCCACACATCTGGTGTCACACAATATCTCTGAATTTGGGTGCTATTGACAATGGAGGTGGTGATATTTACTCAGCAATGACCATTGTGTTGCACTTTCCTTTGTGCCGACTGTGTCTGGCAGAGAACCAGGCATGTGGATGAGCGGGAAAGAGTGGGCTCAGTCCCTGATGCTGAGTCAGGGACCCTGGGTTCTGCCAGCAACCCTCCACAGGACCTTGTGAGAGTTCGTTTTCTCTTCCAAGCCTGCATGGCTTTAGTGCTAAAATGGGGACATGGGCTGGGTGATGATCAAAGTCTTTTCTAGCTCTGACAGATTGAAATGCCGGCATCAAATTATGCAGCTCTGGTGCTTATCCCATGCACATATATTGGATCACTTCCCCAAACCCTCCTGTTTCCCATCCCAGGGGTTCTGATTCTCCCCTCACGTCTGTATTCAGCCAGTTACCAGACCTCCCCCCGCCAGGCTCCCCAGTGCCCTGGCACCTCTTTCACATCTCTCCTCCCCATTCTTCTCTGGTTCACACTATCATTGCCTTCCTCCTTCCCAAGTAACTAACTCTTAGTCTTTGTATTAAATGGGGTATCACCCAGCTGCTTCCGTAACAAAGAACCCAAAGTCAGCATCCGAAGCCAGAGAGGTTTTATTTCTCTCATGTTTGACCTGTGATGTCGACCATCTGCCAAAGTGGGGAAATGTCTCTCCTCCATTGAGCCATCCAGGACTACAGGTGCCTTCCTTCCTGTTCATCAGAACAGGGATTGGCAAACTCCCTAGAAAAGGAAGAGAGTAAATCCTCTAGGCTTTGAGAGCCATGTGAATTTTCATTCAGCTCTGTTGTTCAAACAAAAAAGCAGCCATGGACAATAGACACATGAATGAGTGTGACTATGTGCCAATAAAACTTTATTGACAAAAATCGATAGCCATGTAGTATTGGCCTGCAGGTAGTTTGCCAATCTCTGGCAAGTTTCAAGGGTCCTAGAAAGTGACCTTCACCTCCATGGTTGGAACTGTTTTCTTATGTTCATGACTACATTCAAGGAAAAGAATGAAAGAGGGACAAGAAGCTTCCCTCTAAGGAGGTAGTGTGAAACTTGTGCTCCTGACATCTGCTCAAACTTCATTGGCTAGAACATGGTCATATGACCACACTGAGTTGCAGGGGCATCTGGGAATGTAGTCTCTAGCTAGGCAGTCTTGGGCCTCACTAAGCTTCAGAGGTTCCTATTACCAAAAGAAAGAAGAGAAGATCAGACAATGTGGGACAACTGATAATAGCCTTGACCGTGGTCTCTAAGAACTTTCTACAGACTCAGCCCATTCCTCTCTTCCTCCTCCAGGCCGTTGTCTACCCACTGATCACAGTGCTCCCATGTTCAAGATTTTTCAGTGGCTCCCCGTGGTTTCTGGAATCATAAAGCCATTCAAAAAATACTTGTTGATTCTTGCTGTGTATAAGATAATGTGCCAGGGAATGGGGTTCCACTGATGAGAAAATTTTTAAAAGCATGATCTTTGCCTGCACAGAACTTTCCATGTCAAAGGAAGCACTGCATAACCTCTTCGTTCACCCTCCAAAGTCCTCAGTGACTTCAGTCCCACCTCACTCACATCTCAGCAGCCCAACCTGCAGCCTCGGCACAAACACACCGTGCCCATAGTAAGTCTCTTACCTGTGCACAGGTTGCTCACTCCTTTGGGGAATGCCATTCCCCCGTTCCCTGCTCTGGCTCCCGTCTGCCACCCAGCTGCCCCTGCACCAACTCACGAACGGCTCACGCATAGTTTTCTCTTGGACGTTTCCTGTCCCTGTCTCAACCAACTGTCCATTCTGGGCTCCAGGCCCCTTCTGCTTCCCCTTCACAGCCTTGGTCCCTCTGACCTTGATTGTCTTTTTGCTAAGTAGCTTAAAAGTCCCCCATCAAACAGAGCTCTGGTTTATTCACTTTATATCCCTATGGTCAGGCAATGTGACTTGTAAAGAGTAAAGAATTAGATAAAAGTCTGGGAGAGAGAAAGGAAGAGAGGGAGGGAGGGGTGGAGGGAAGGAATTCAGCTGCCCTCTGGGTCCATTTCCCATTCTGCAAATAATCCCTGAATTTTGACCAGTAAGAAGAAATTAGTGACGTCTTCTCTGACATCCCTAAGTCTGAGAAATGACAATTTACCAGTAAGTTTTACTTTTTCCACTGTCTCCCCCACAATGTTTTTCCATGTTCCTCTTCCAGAGCTTTGTTGTTTCTATTTAACGATGCTATAACTCACATCCTCTTTTTTCCTTGCCCTTCAGCTCCTGAATTTGTAATGGAGCAATGCAAACTTACCTTTCTGTCTGCCCAATGTGCAAGGTCTTAGGCCCTGACAGGGAAATGAGTGATCAGTTATGCAGCAATGAGCACCTGTCTGACTTCTGTGATGCCCTGAGGGATCATTGTACAAACTATTGCATCCCCAGATCTGGGAAATGTGGTTTTACACTTTCTCAGACATCTTCAGAGAGGGGTGACAGCGGGTTGCACAAGCGGAGGAAAATCGAGAAAACAAGATGGAACTTTCCAGAAGCAGCCTGGCCTGGGCGGCCCATATCCTGTCCCTTCCTTTTATGGATTCAGCTCCTCTTCCACTACTGGCAGAAGGTACTGGTGTCAGCATCAGTGGAGAAACAAAATTTGGAGCCTTCCCATGGTGATGGCCATTTATCAGGCATGACACTCAGTGACTCAGGGGACTGGAGAGGGGATGTGGCACCTCCTGTCTGAAACGGAGAGTCAGAATCCATCTGCAACAGGGGCATCTCCAAGTCACAGGAGATACAAGTCATCAATTCAGTGCTTCATCCCGCTAATACTTATAAAGGTAAATATACATTGTTTCGCTGGTCACTTATGCAGGTGTTGGGCTTGCCAGCCTAGTTTTTGTGTTTTATGCTGAAGACAAAATAAAATAAACTCACAAAGTGAATCTAGCTGTTTTGGTAAATGCTGTAAAAACAAAATAATGTGTTGGGAGAGAGTGATGATGGGCCAGGTGAACAGTTCCTCTTTAGGTAAGACTGGGCTCATCTGTCCCAGTGATGTCTTAGCTGACACCGTCCTGCACTGGGAGGGAAGCTGGCTCCAAGCAGAGGAAACATCAGAACAAAGGCCCTGAGGTAGGACGGAAGCGTTTGTGGGACCAGATAAGTCCGATGGCAAGAAACACAGTGAGAGGCCTTTTCCTAGTGGTCTTCCCAGTGCTAAAGTCTAGCACTAGGGCCTCATCTCTCCAGTGTTCTAACAAGGCTTTTTCTGTTGTTACTTGGGGACCAGAGAATGAGGAGCCACAAGGACTTTACTGGTGGCTCATTTTAAGGAGGTGGGGGGAGGGAAAGGAAGGAGGGAAAGAAGGAAGAAAGGAGGGAAGGAAGGAAGGAAGGAAGGAAGGAAGGAAGGAAGGAAGGAAGGATGGAAGGATGGAAGGATGGAAGGAAGGAAGGATGGAAGGATGGAAGGATGGAAGGATGGAAGGATGGAAGGATGGAAGGATGGAAGGAAGGAAGGAGGGAAGGAGGGAAGGAGGAAGGGAGGGAGGGATGGGGGGAGGGGGAAACTGGCCATACAGGAGATGTGAGACTGACCACACAGAAATTTCAAAGGTTGTCAAAAACATACAGAAAGTGGTTTGTGAAGGCATTGGAGGTGGCAGTATCAGCATAGAGCTAACAATATGATAGTTTATAAAATATTTCTGTGTTTATGACATCAGTACGTGCTCATTCTCATGAACATGCCTATTCTCACAAGCTAGGCCTTTGGCTCCCATTTTACGGATGAGAACCTTGAGTCTTGGTGACATGTACACATTCATATGACTAGTGAGAGGCAATGCAGGAATTAACATCTAAGCATCTTGCCTCTCAGTTCCCTCTGCTTCCAGGCCCCAAAGTCCCCTGAGCCTCATCCTTCAGTGGGAAAAGCTGATGATAGAAATGGGAGCGGTAGGGCGTCCAGCCCCAACCCTGCCCCTCTTGTGCACAGTGACCTTGGCCAAGCCCTTTCCCTCTGTGAGTCTCTTCCTCATTTGTGCAGAGACAACCATGGTGATATCCTGATCACATGCTTGAAGGAGTAAATGGAGACCATGGCCACAGGGAGGTACAGAAATTCATGGTCAAGAGCAAAGTTAGTGAGACACACCCTCAAACTGCAGATCGGCCCTTGCCTGCTAAATAACGCTGAAAATTCTTTGAGCCTCATTTACTCATAAGTAAAATGGAAAGAGTAATTGGAGAGCTGTTGTGAAAATCACACTATGATAATTTATATAAACTACAAGGGAGTACTACTAAGCCACAAAGAAGACACATTTAAGCCATTTGTAAGGAAACAGATGCACCTTGAAGCTATAATGCTAAGTGAAATAAATCAGACAAAGAAGGTTAAATATATAAGAAACCCAAAATATAAATAATTTAAAGAGCAAAAGGAAAGAGAGATGCTGGGAAATAGGGAGGTAGACTTCATGGAGTTGGGGAGGGGATCTGTGGACCAGGGGAGATAGGGCAGCTGGAGGGGGAAGGGAGGTGAGTAGGATCAAGGTGAGCTATGCATATGTACTAATTCCCCATGATAAGTATATTCATGATGTAGCACAAGCATATGTTAAGGAAAAAGAAACTAACAAATAAAAAGTTCAAGAAATGATTCCATCTCCGTCACCACCGTCTCCACCTTCTTCCATCCCATCAGCATCGTCGTCAGCACCGTTACCTCATCATGATCGTACCGTCATCGTTGCCCTCAGCGCTCATCAGTATAACGTGTTATCTAAGCTACGAAGCACAGCCGAAATGAGGAGTCATTATCCCGGCTGAGCTTCCTTGCTAACTGCCAATCCGTCTCTTGAACTTAGCAACATACCCGGGAGAAACACAACCATGACCCTCATTACCAGTCATTCTTCTGCTCAGCCTACATTTATTGAGTCTTCTAGGAGCCAGGCACTTGGGACCCCCTTGTGAGTAGAAAGACACACAATCCTTACCTCATGGAGCTCATGGGCTAGAGGGGAGCCCAGAAGTAAACAAATAAACCAACAAATCAATACCCTAATTACAGGTTGCTGTGTTATTTAATTACAGAGGGTGATTAATGACTTCTGGACTGGGAGGAACCTTTCAGAGTGTGTAGTGTCGCATAGGTTTCAGGCACAGCGAGTTCCTAAATCAACAGAACGTTGGCATGTAGTCAAACAGCCTCTCTTGAGGGTGAGGAGGAGGTTCCTGTTAGAAGCTGGTGAGCTTGGCTTTGCCTGTGGGGGCAAACATCCCACATTCCCAGAACAGGAGTTAGCAGGGGTCGTCACCGCTGCAGCTCTGGTAGGGAAGAGAAGAAGACAAAGAACGGCAAGCATCCTCAGGGATGTGCCCGGGCTGCTTTACCTAATGTTCACTGCTAACTCCACTTAATGTATGAGGGAAGTCAGGCAAAAAGTCTGCTTGACAGCATTACTAGGACAGGGAGAGGAGGAAGCCCATCCAAGTGTGTCGACTCAAGGATCTTTGATGGTGACCACCATGCAATTTAACCACCCTTTCCAGAGGGTCTTGAGTATTTAGGGTCTAGTGATCCCATACCTTTACCCACCTCTATTAATGTTCGTGCATTCACACACTGCCTCTGGGACCATGACCCTGTACCTTCTCCAGCAACTCCATTCTGAGCAACAGTGATTGTAAATGATAATGGCTTGAACTCCAGACTCAGATCTGAGCTTCAATCACAGCTCTGAGCCTCAGTTTATGCATCTGCATAATGGAACCAATGGTCCTGGCTGCATTATAGAATGGTTATGAGTCTTCAGGGAATACAGGCTTGCAACCTGCATATGCATAGCAGATACTTGCACTTGGTGCTGGTGATTGTCAATACGACAACCAGGGGAGATCCATAGATATCTGACCAGAGGATGTGAAAGTTCACTTTGGATAAAGAAATTGTGTCTCCACTTCTCTCCTAAGCATATTCTCCAAGGCAAGGCCTTTTCTAGGAGCCCTGTAGAAGTTACCCCCTCGATCTAGTTTGTTTTCTTTTTCCTACAGCAACTTCTTCCTGTCCTTCCAAATTCTTATCATGCTATGGAACCTCACTTGTTCTTGGTGTGTTGATTTTCATTTCCCTGCCTTTGCTTTTCTAGTGCATATCTATATCCTCAGCTTCCAGTTCCCTACCTAAAAAATACTGTAATGTATGTATGTACTGAAGGAAAGAAAGCAAAGCTGGGAACAAGTCTCAGCAAAGACATGGGCAGGCTGTCCATTTGTTAGGCGCTTACCGAGAAGTCACCACTTCTTGGAAGCCTTCCAAGAGTTCTTCCCTTGCACAAGGGCATCAAGAATTATGAAAGGAACGCTCATAGAATTATATAGACCTGTTTTGAATCTGCTCTGCCACTTTCTAGCCTCAAATTTTTTTTCTGGGCTTCAATTTGCTCGTGTAGAAATTTATACCATCCTCCAACAAGGACTTCTTTCCTTAACCATAGTCTAACCAGGTGCTTGTGACTCCTCTTTTTGATCAGGTCTGCTTAGTCTGCCAAGTCCAGGCTTAGCAAAGAACCCGCTAATTCAGTTTAGCAAGAATCCCCTCCACCCATGATATCTAATCAAATCCCTCTTGCTATACGCTTGTAGGAATATGCCAAAATGAAACCCATTATTCTGTATAACTAATATGCACTATTAAAAAACTTCCTCTTAGTAATTTTCCATCCACTGATTCCCTCCCCATGCCCACTGGCCATAAATCCTCAGCTGTCCTGGCTGTTTTCAGAGCTGAGCTCAGATGGCTGCTGAAGTCACTCCCCTCTGCTGCAATCACTCCAACAAAATCTGTCTTGCTTTTTTCCCAAATGTCTGGTACAAATTCTCTTTGGTGCTCCCAATATTAAGGAGGAAGTTTGGCAAACTGACCTAGCCAAAGGTGGACACTGAAGTTATCAGATGTTAAATGAAATGATGGGTGGATGGATGGATGGTTGGATGGTTGGATGGATGGGTGGATGGATGGATGGGTGGATGGATAGGTGGATGGGTGGATGGTTGGTTGGATGGATGGATGGGTGGATGGTTGGATGGGTGGATGGATGGGTGGATGGATGGATGGATGGATGGATGGATGGATGGATGGATGGATGGGTAAGTGGATGGGTGGATGGGTAATTGGATGGGTGAATGGGTAGATGGGTAGGTGGATGGATGGAAGACTTCCATCAGGAAAGGAAGCCTTGCCCTAGAAATTTGACGCTCCACTGCTGAACCAAATCCCACATGGTTCTGGTGCTCATGTTGCCCACCATCTGGGTGGAGGCAGACATCATCAGCTAAAGAAGCAGAGAGACAGCAAGTGCCAGCTGGGATAAGCACTTTGAAGGGGAGGCACAGGCTCCAGGGCTGTGCTCAGTTGTGAACTTAGAGGTGTCTGTTATGGCTTAGATTGAAAGGGTCTCTCAAGAGCCCTCTCCACCCATGAGCAGAGCTTCTTTCTGGAAGAGGACTGGCTCATGGGCTTGCTAGAGCCAACATACTGTCATCTAGGAGGCAGTCGCTGGGGTGTGCATCTTCTCTCTGCTGCCTGATCACCATGATGTGAGCCGCTGCTCTCCCTCAGCCCCTTCCACTGCACTGCTTTTGTGTTTAAACCTGCTGAACATAGACTGGAATCTTCTGAATCCGGGAGCCAGTTTAAACCTCCCCTCTTTTCAGGAGCTGGTGTCGGATATTGTGTCCCAGCAATGAAGCAAGTGACTGAGGCAGAATGTCAGGTATTTCTTTCTAGGGACAAAACACTGACTAACCCAGCTGCTTACCTGTTTGGGTAGGGAAGCCTCTCTCTCCCTCGGAGCCTCTTGTGTGGACTGGTTTATGGCAGAAACTGATGTAAGTAAAATTTAACATTTTATCCAAAGGAGACAAAAGAGAACCTTCAAGAATCCCATTAGATAATGTACTGCAGGATGAATGAACAAATAAAAGTGCAGCCTGCCCATACACTGAGCCATGCGAAGGACAGAAGCACGTACTCATGCCACTGAAGACATTGCGCTAAGTGAAAGAAGATGGACACAAAAGATCACACACTGTTATGCTCCATTCTTATGAAATTCCTGGAATGCCCATATTTATAGACACAGAAAGCAGATTAGTGGCTGTGAGGGAGGAGAATGGTGACCGGCTGCTTCACGTTCTGGAGGTTTCCTCTTGGGGTGATGAAATTGCCTTGGACTTAGACAGAGATAGCAACTGCACAACAACCTCATGGCTACAATAAACACTACTGATCTGTATAACTTAAAATGGTTAAATTTTATGACGTGAAATATACCTCAATAAACACACAAACCCAAAACATACCAAGCACCTCCCAGTGGCCTCATTTCATTTATATTATCTTGATGAAGTCTTGCATGGCCTGGTAGGATAGGTGCCATTATTCTATTTCACAGGTAACACATTGAATCACAGACTTTTGGCAAGGGGTCCAAGGAGGCTTGGTCATCCAATGAGGGAGCTAGGATTTGAATTTTGGTCTGCCTGCAAAACAGCCTCTCAGTTCATAAAACTGACCCAGGGAGTCCAAAGCAGACACAAACCCTGCAGAGGATGATTGTGAGAATTCACTAACAGAACCTCACACTCTTCTGGGCCCCTCAGGATAATTTGTTTCTCCTTAGGAACTTGGTGCATCTAAGTCAGAACACAGAAAGGATCTTTTTAAAAACAGTAGTGTTTTGACTGACAAAGAAAGGAGGGTGGGAGAGAGGGATCTTAGATCCTTAGATGGAACTAATAATTCCAAGTAAATTAGTTCTGTGCAGCACGTGAAAAAGTAGGTGAGTTCAGAAATCTTTAGCTGAAACAAAATCTCGTAGATTTAATTCCTGCAGATTTTCTCCACGCCTGTTTTCTCTGTATGTTTTGTGATTCTCCAAGAATTCCCTACATAATAGGTGGCATTTCCTAACTTACTCGACAAAGAGCCCCGCTCTTTCCCTTCCCTGACTACAGATCCCTAGGACTCACACTGCAGCTCAGATTTGGAGAAAGCATGGGTTAATGGCTCTTGGGGAAAAAAATAAGGAATTACAGGCAAGCACGATGAGGTTGATGAGAATGCACCTAGCTGCCCCAGGCCCCTCTGAGTTGTAATGAAATCATCTCTTTTCCTACCAGGTCCTCATGTTTAAGATGGTGTGAATTCCCTTTCCAGGAAAGGAGGGGAAGATGAGTAAAAAGAGGTGCAAGGGAGGAGGGAGGGAAAGAAGCAGAGAGGTCGGAGGAGGGATGAGCAGCAACAAGATTAACCGAAGGAGGGTGAGAGAGAGGAGCACTCCTAGCTACCCCGGATTGGTTGGGTCCCCTCCAAACCCAACAACACAGATGCAGAAAAATAAGGCTATAGCTGTGTCAGACAAGGCGGGCAGCCACTAAAGTAGCCAAGTATTACCAAGACAGAGGCACAGTTAGCACCAGAAATAAAGCAAACACCTTTTCCATCCAAAAAATATCACAGCTAATTCAATTGGAAGAGAGGTGGTGGAAGCAGGGCTTGCGGGTGAGGAGGGCTGGCTGCAGCGCGCACCCAAGACAGATTTACCCGACTCCGATGCGTGTTTGAGAGGGAGGAGGCCCACACGCTCCAGCTGGGCTTGAATACACAAGTCGATGTCAGCTTCTGCTTTCCACAAGTGAGAAGGTGATAGGCAAACCTCACTTCCCCGGTTGGCAGACTAGAAATGACTGATCAATAGGGCAATATCATGAACTAATTAAATCAGAGCTCTGTGGGGCCGATTTTCCTACAGCCCGGCACCAGCCAGAGACAGATATGCAGGGCTGGGTGGCACTTAAAGGCCTCATTCCATCATCTGCCCACACTAGAGTTGAAGATTTTCTACTTTGCCTTTTCCCCTCCCTCCTTGTACCTACCCAAGGCAGCTCCTCTTGCTACTAGGAGACACTGATGATCATAAGTAGTGATTGTTCATTAGCCTGACCCTGAGGAGCTCTGGGCATCAGAGTTGAGTCCAGCGCTCTGTGACCCCATTTCCGCCCTGAGACAGTGCCGGGAGCGGGTGCCCTGTAGCGTTACCACTACACTCCGGATGAAGACAGTGATGGTGACCGATTGCGCACCATGAGACAGCTGGTAAGCGCTGGAGTCGGAATGTGAGCCAAGCTTTCCTGGAATGCTGCTGAGTTGGTCTTGACCACTGATTCGAAGAAAGTCCAACCAACCTGGTCTGGATAGGAAGCTCCTTGAGGGCAGGGGCTCTGCCTCATCCCCAGCGGTGTTCCCAGTATCCCCAGGAGCTCAGCACAACACAGACTCTCATTTACCAATTGGGACGGGGGTGGGGGGTGGGGGGGCGCGGCAGAGACTGTCTTGCTGCGCTCTCCGCAAGAAGCGCAGGCAGGCAAGATGCTCTCACTCGGACACAGTTATGTTAAAAGAGCAATTAGCAACCTTTTAAGCCTGATTGCCAACTCCCCCATTAATCACTTGCAATTATAAACCCCAAATCTTCAAAACAATTGGTCCCAGATGCCCACTAGAGAGAACAGCTAATCACCTTCCTTCCTGTCTGGAAATATCTACTCTGTTGGAGTCTCTGGGTCACAGTGGGATGGAGAGGCCTTAAGCAGCTGAATCGCTTGACACCAGAGTGGTGACCCTGGAGAAGGGGGTAGAAGAGTCTCAGTACAGGGCCAAAGGACACTCTGGGAGGCGTCTGGTCTCCCCCACCCGCTTCCCCCCATTACCACCGCCAGCCTGGGCCATATATCTCCCCTGCTTTCACCAAGCCACTCTAATTCCACATTATGAAGACACTCTCTCTAATTACTGCAGCTAATTAGCTCTCACTGCCACCCCAGTCGAGGCGTGTGCGAGACAGTGCTGCCCATGAGGCTTTGGACGTGGCTGGCCGCTTCCGGCCAGCAGCCACCGCTTTGCTGCCACAAGGACACCCCGTGAGCTGACCCTGTGTTCCAGGGAAAAAGGAGGAGGAGGATGAGCAATGGTGAGAGGCTGCTTGGTCAGTGTGAACCCCCTCTCCCCGCCGGTCCCCTGCTGCGGGCAGCAGGCGATTCAGACCTGAGTGCCGCGGCTAATTAAATCAATATGAGATAATGAACGGCAATTAGAGGTCCAGCTAGGCACATCTTCTCTTGTAAATACTGTTTCTCTCCCAACGGGGAGCTCTTTTTTAATAATCTGTTTGTGTTTCATTTCCAGGAGCCGTAATTCCCCCAAGAAGCACTTTGGGAAAGTGATTTGTTTGTCTGTATAATCGCCAAAGCATTCAGTTAGGCTTGCTTGTTTTGCTGAGTGCCTGCTACTATTGCAGACAAACAATTTGCCTCCTTCTTATTTATTTCTTTTTTTAAATGTTTATTTCCTGCCTAAATATACTGATGTTGGACCAGTCCAGGAGAATGCATTTCAGATATCTAATGAGCCACACATACCCTCAGCCTCTCTGTCTCTTTGGGAAATGAATAACTAAAAGGAATCACAGAAGTACTGATGGAAGGCTGAGCATTCCCATTCCACAGATGGGAAAGCTGAGGTCCAGAGTGACCCTCGGGGACTGACAAGCTAACCATTTTCCTCTCCTCTATTCAGGTGTCTCTTCAGTCTGCTGTGGAGCCTGGAGGAGGCTTGAGGAGAGCATTATTAGTAGTCCTCTGCCCTCAAGGAGCTTGCAAATGTGTCTGGTGAGACAAGCGAAGGCACATATCAATTAGAAAGCAATTAAGTGCCTAATTGTGTGGCACCAACAAGCTGAAAGAGTTCAGTAAAGGGAAAGATCCTTCGGGGAATAGAGTGGAAGGCAGAGAAGCCGGGGCTGCTTGCTTCTTAACTCTGTCTCTATCTCCCACCAACACCTGCTTTCTGAGCTCTGCCTGTCTTTGTCTTCATTTGGATTCCCCAAGGCGCCCAGAGCCACCACGTCCCAAATGGAAGGTGTTTCCCCACCTCTGCCCCATCCGCCCGTTCCTTTCTCCCTGCAGACATCTATTCGTCCTATAGTGAGAACTTGAACTTGACACTTTTTTCTAGGTTATCTACACCCAATAACAGAACCTTGCCAGTGTCTCTCAGTGTTATCCACTGCACTCCACCATCATGACTATTCTACCTGGGCACCGGCCACCACCCCCTCCTACCTGGACTCTGACCACATGCACCGAACTGGGCTTTCCAAACCTACACTTCACTTCAATCCATTGCACAGCTGAGGCACCGTCTACACTGCAATCTGGCTGTATCACCCTCCCAAGTAAACATCTCACTGTCTCCCTCGGGATGAAGGGAAACATTTTAGTGTGGCCTGTGAGACCGTTGGCCCTTGGTTAGATTTTGACCTTGGAATTTTCCACATATACTTTCTTTATGAATGCACACATTTCAGGCTTCCGCTATTATTTCTCAAATACACACTTCCCTCTGTGTACCCACACTACTGTGAGACATTGCTTCACTGAGAATGCCCTTCAAATTCCTCTCTATGTCCTCTTTGTGGCCAACCCTTTTCTTCTCTTAAGCATTATCTCAAAAAGCATCTCCTCCAGGAAGCCTTCCGGGCTTCACCACTCCAGGCTGGGTTAGTCTGCTGCTTGTCCTCTGAGCTGTTGCAGTGACCTGTGGTCAGGACCAGTGACAATTATAAGACTTACCAAATCATGTAGCATTGTAACTCACCATTTTCCTCTCTGTTCTGTTGGAATAAGAGCCATTTGTGGTCAAAGGTATGCTTTGCTTTTTTTCAGGGTTCCAGTCCTTAGCACCTAATATGTGCTTAATATGTACTCATTGAATAAAAAGCTGGAAATATCCCTAAAATTCACCAAACACAGCCCTGCCCTCTTTCAGGGCAGAATTGAGCCTTCAGGGTGGGGAAGAGGTTTTCTAGGGCTGTGCAGCAAAGCAAGAGCAGAAACAGAGCGAGTCCAAGTTGCTGTGACTGCGAATTCAGTGTCTAATCTAGCACATTCACTTGATTTCAGTCAAAAGAGCATGTACTTAGCACCATATCAGGTTAAGAATGGAGTTAATAGTTAGTATATACCTGGGAGCCTAGAGATAGCTAAGACAAAAACAGTAACCACAGAGTAAGACTTTATTGAGGATTGAAGCGGGCACTGAAGGCTTCCCAGAAGGCTATGGGAAAGTCTTTTTCAGGGAGTGACCCTTTTCTATCCCTGCGAAGTTAAGCATTTTGTCCCGGTGTGCCTCTGGTTGATACTGATGCCACAGTCCAACCAGGTCTTTTGCTACCTACCCTCTGTCTCTTTTGTCAGGAATACTATAGTTCTCTTTTAAGATAGTTTGAAATCTGCTAGTCATGTGCTGGTAGAGCATAGCAGGGCACCCCGTGGAGCCTGGAATTAAAAGATGGGAACAGAACCAAGGATTCAAACTGCCCGATCATTTTTCCAGTCAGAGCTAATTATAGGAGTTGTTGGTAAATGAAAAAGACCAGGACCAAGGCTGTTAGACGGTTGGAGATTATTTTTTAACATAGATGGCATGTGTCATGACCTGCAGATTGTTTTATGGAGAAGTGAAATCTGGACAGTTTTCCAGAATGGAGACCCTGAGATGATTCAAGATGCAGGTCCCCTCCACAGCGACAGCAGGAGGATATAAATGTTTCAGAACCACGGACAGATCCTTGGTGGTCCACTTGCTAGGTAGTCTTCTCTTTGCAGAACTTGCTAGCATGTGCTACATGAGTAGTATAGGATTGTTTCATTAATTTACACAGAAAAAGAAAGGGTCTTTTTGTGTACTTTTCTCCCCAGAGGACCATAATCTCTCCTTTTGTTGGAACAATTTGTACAAGGGCCAAGCTTCCCATGTAATAAAATGAATAACCTCACAGCTTTGGCTCTTCTATAAAGCACTGTGTCAAGGGAGAATATCCCATAAAGGAATGGACCTCCCCTGAGGCATCCCCTGTCCCTAGACAATCTGGAACAATACACCACATTTGGGGAACAGTAGACCACCAACAATCTTTGTGAAGATCTGTCTTTCCAAGACTCAGACTAGCCCTCTTCGAAGCCCAGAATTCAAGCTTCAAGACCCAGATGTGGAGAAAACACCACCAGCTCTTGTCAGTCTTCCTGTGAGAGGGAGCAAGGTGCATAGAGACACATCAGTGTGACTTACATCAGGAAATTGGGGATTGTTTTGTCAATCCCCAACTTGTCATTGTTAATAGCTACCTTTGACATCTGCTACATTCCACGCCGCACACTTACAAACATGATTTCATTTTTCTGCCCAAGCACACTCTGAGAACAGTACTATTAACGCTTTTGTACAAAGGAGGAATCTGTGGCTCAAAGAATGCAAATGACTAGGGACAGGTCACAGGGCAGAACTGTGCAGAACCCAGTTTCAAACCCAAAGTCCTTGACGTGCCCACCATGCTGCAAAGCTCAATGTGCCAAACTGATTCAAATGTTTACTTTTCGTGGTCATTTTGACTTTAAGGAAAAGCCAGAAGTCACATGGTGCCTGGTCCAGTGAATAAGGTAGATGATGTCACACCGTAATGCTTCTATTTGATGGAGATTGCCATAAACTTTTTAATCAATTCAGGACATCGAGGCAGCCATAACAGGATGACTGAAGACAATCATGAAAGAAGATTTCCAGAGCTGCTTCTGAAAGTGTCAAGAATGATAGGATAAGTGCGTTCAAAGCAAGAGGAGTATTTTGAGAGAGATTAATGGGAATGTGTCTTCTACTGTAATAAATTTTTTAAATGTGTTGATGTAAACACTCACTATGCTTTTATCACACCCGGTATAATTAATTAGATCCTCAGAGAAACCCTGTGTGGTTACACTAAAAGTACTCACATTGTTCAGACAAGAAAACTGGAGCACAGAGATGCACAGGAGCACATGGCTAGTAATTTTCAAGACCTGCACACAGTAGATGTTCAATAAACAGCTCTATATCCTGTTTACCCTCATTGTCTACTGTGTGTTTTTCCTTCCATGGCTAGTGGTCCAGTCTGTCACCCTAAACACTGTGAACTCCATTTTCTCACCCATGAAAGGGGCTTCATGTACTACTTAGGGGGATGCACAGGAAACTGAATGACAGAAAGGGGCAAGCACAATACCCATAATATACAACTGATAAATATGTGTTGGAAATCAGTACTACTTACTAATTTTATTTGGCCCCTCCCTCTTCAGCTTCTGGATGTCGGTTCTGATCCCATGTTCTTAACAAGATCACCTCCTAGTAATCAGTAAAGGTAAAATTGCCAAATCTGGGACTGCACTCCAGTTCCTCCCTGACCCCTTGGGTGGCCTTGCCACTGCCGATCAATAGTCTCTCACCTTGGGTTTTAGGATGCTCTGCTTCCTTGTCTTCTGCTGACCTCTTAGTTCTTGTCCTCGTTGTATCTCTTAAAGATACCTGTGTCTTCAAGGATTGATTTTGACTTCTTGTCTTTGCCATTTTGTGCTCCTACAACAAAATACCAGACTGGATGAAGTGCAAAGAACAAAATTTATTTCTCATATTTCTGAGGGCTTAGTAGGCTGAGACTGAGAAGCCAGAACCCGTCCTGTGGTAGAAGGTGGAGGGTGCATGCATGCAATAAGTGTTGGGGTGAAAACTCATTCTTTGATGAAGAACCCACGTCCCTGAGTAACTAACTCACTCCCATGATAACAGCATTAATCCATTCTCATCATCTCTTGAAATTCCCACTTCCCCACACTGTCACACTGGGGCTTAAGTTTCTGGCATGTGGACTTTGGGGAACACATGCAAACCACAGCATGGCTCTACTTACTCCATGAAGCTCCCTGGCTTCCTGCTCCCATTTGGTGTCTGTGTCCCCCCATAAGCAGACTCCCTGCATCGTCCATAAGCAGAGCCTAGATCTGGAGTGCAAGCCATTCATTTTGTGGTTCCAGAAAATGCTGAGAAGCAGTATGCAGAAGTGACCGGGGAAGGAAAGCCAGCCAATCAGAGACACGTGATCAGGTCAGACACCACCAAGGTGGGGGCAGCTGCAGCTTCATCCCACAGGTGCCTGCTAGAAAGCAGTCTGGACCACGTACCTTGAGGATGTTAATTTCCAGGCACTTCCAGAGAGCCTGCAAGAAGCAGAGCAGAACCCAGACAGCAGCAAAGCCCTTGGACTGTTGGAAGTAGACCAGAAAGTTCACCAAATGTAGACAGCCAGGAGTACGAGGGGGAACCAACTCCCAGGCCTGCTTCTCCACCCGCAGCCCCTCTTCCAAGCTGCAGACCCAATTTCCCACTTGAGTGCATTCTTCTCCGCGGACTTTCCTAGGCTCTTCCAGCCTGCAGACCCACCCAGTATCACTATCACATGTGCTCCATCCATCCGTACTTTGAGAGTGGAATAGCACTGCCCATTCTGTGTCCTTGACCATCACCTCAGAGGTCCCTGGGGCAGGATGCTGCTGCACAGGCAAGGACTGGTTTGGCTGAGCAGGAACATGAGTTCAAAAGCCGGCTCTGTCACTTCGAGTCACCTCCCATGAGTTTTAACCGCATCATCCACAAAATGGGAATTTTAAAATAGGATTTAGTGACAGTTGACAAAATAATGTGTGCAAAGTACCTAGCCCAGTTCATAATGCCTAGTTGGTTTTCAAGCTCTCAGAGATACGATTCTTCCAATCAGTGGTCCAGTGAAGTCGTTCTGCTTTTTTTCCAATGCAATTGCATTTCCTACTCTTGGTTCTGTTTTCTTGGTTATGTCAAGAGCTTGCAGGTTTGGCCAAATGCTGAAGTGTTCCAGTGAGTTGATTCTAACCTTTCCCCAGGCAGCGGCCTCTTTCCTCTCTGGTTCTGCTTGCGTAACACCGTCAGACACTCATCCCTGAAACACCACTCTCAGACTCTGCTGGTGGCTCACAGCTGTCTTCAAGATGGTGCTTAACCTCCTTATTCTGGCGCTTAATGCCCTTCACAATTCGACACCTTGATTATCATCTCTACTTTATCTGTCACTGCTTTTCCTTCTGTGAAATGCCTCATGATCTCATCTATACGTTGATTCATTCACCCAGTGTGTGTGAAGCAGGTACCCTGTAGCAGCACCATGCTGAGTCCTGAGGAGAGGTTTATCAGCAAGGAGGGCATGAGGCCTGTGCTGTCCTGGAATCCTCCATCGAGCCTTAATCCGTCGCATTCAGTTCTGCACCCCACTGCGCCATCAAGCTCGCCCCGGAGAGGACTCGCACTGTAGTGAGATGGGGGCAGTAGGAGTTCGATCCTCAGTGTGGACATTGATGGCAGGTGACCTTGAGGTTGTCATTTCCTTCAGCAGGCCTGTTCCCAAGGCAGGAACAGTGCTGCGTGCCCAGTTTGGTATAGTTGGCTAGATAACAGCCCCTCAAAATGTTCACGTCCTGATCCCCAAAACCTGTCAGTGTCACTCTCCGCAGCAGACAGGATGAAGAATCTTGAGAGGGAGAGTTTATCCTACAACCACAAGCATCCTCAGAAGTGGGAGTTGGGAGTGTCCCTTCCCCAAAGCATCTGGGACTCCAAACATTTCAGGTTTCAGGTGTTTTGGACTGTGGAGCACATCCATAGATGGTGCAGGTTGAGCAGACTGAATAAAAAAAGTCTGAAATCCAGCATTGTCTGAAATCTGAAACTCACTGAAGCTGGAGCTTCAGAGTAGGGAGCATTTGGGATCTCAGACTTTTGAATTAGGGATTCTCACCCTGTAGGAGGAGATGTGACCATGGGAGCAGAGGTGGAACTAACGTGAAGACGAGGCTCTGAGCCAGGGACACAGTGACCCCTAGAAGCAGAGGCCCAAGGAAAAGTGGTCTCTGTCAGCTTCCCATAGCAAACAGCCCTGCTGACACCTTGGCTGCAGACTTCTGGCTCCAAAATGAAGAGATAACAACTGCGTCTTGTTTTAAGCTATTAAGTTTGTGGCAGTGTGTAACGGCAACAACAGCTGGGCTGGGAATGTAGGCTGGTGTGTGACACGGACCAGACTCTGTAAACATAGGCTCTGTGAGGGACGTGTCCGTACCCTCGCTGGAGCCTGGGGTCAGTGAGGATCCAAGAGTCATCTCATCAGCAATGGGCTCAACAGGTGTGCATCGTTTCCTAGACGAAGAGCCCAAGCAAAGTATGCAACCTGCCCCGGGTCACTGAAAAAAGCACAGAAGAGCAGTGCTGCAAAGCCGGTGTTCTTGCCTCCTGGCCCCGCACTGTGTGGCTTTCTGGAGGTCCTGGGTCCTGTTTGGTCTTGTGCTTGCCCCCAGCATCTTACACATGGAGAGCTACCAGCTATGGAGAGATCAGTTTCCCAGCCAGATAACCAGGGTCCCTGGAGAGGATCCAAGGGCCACCCCATCCTTCTCCTGAGAGCTGTGACAAGGGAGGAAAGACAGCCGGAGAGAGATGGTAATTTCCTGTAAGTCAGCGGTGGGATGAGAAATGGTCTCTGGGTAAAATATGCCCTGCCGCCTCCTTAGCTTGGATGTGAGCCCAGGAGATGTGATTTTCTGGGGCTGGGCAGGGGGCAACAGGAGAGGAGGGTGCAGTGGAGGCAGGGAAGACTGCAGCAAATCAGCTGCACCAAATCACCAAGACATCTGGAAGGGAGATCCAGGGCCTTTGCAATGTGCAGGACGGAGACTTGGTGTCCACTCTGAGCTCTAGAATGCTGGGTCTGGGTCTGTCTCAGCCATCACAGCCTCCCCTGGTACTAGAATGATGCCTGTCCCAGCATGTCTGCTCAGCAGATGCCAGCTGTGTGAGGGGTAAACTTGGGTTAAAAGAGCTACAGCCCTACAGTCCATGAGCCGGGAATCTTAGATGATCCTCCATCCCTCTGGGCCTGCATAACCAGCTCAAATCTACCTGTCAGGTAGATGCTAAAAAAGTCTGTATTAACTATACATCAGTCAACACCGTGCACCTGGACTCTAGAGTCAAACATTTTTTTTTCTTGTCTTTTTTGAGACAGGGTCTCACTATGCAGTTCAGGCTGGCCTTGAGCTCACTTTGTAGCCCAGGCTGATCTCAAACTTGCAATGATCCTCCTGCCTCAGCCTCCTTGGATTACAGGCGTGCGCCACCACACCTGACTAGAGTCAAACATTTTTGTGCTGTTTCCCTCTCCATCCCTTTTCAGTCATTCACTTCACCTCACTGAGTCTCATTTCTTCTCCTGAAAAATTGGTTTATGTAAACCCATTAATATATTGGTTATTAGTTGGTTATATCAGTCATTTTTACTTTAGTATGAATGAAGGGCCTTGTGCAGGCTTTTGGCAAGAGCTAAAGATAATTTTTCTTACATTCTTCATCACTGAGGCACAATACCGAAGAACCACAAATGAAAGGAAGAAATGTCTATTTTGGGGCACATTTCAGTCCATGTTGGCTGGCTCTAAGGCAGGAGGGCATAGCACAAGGGCACAGTGGAGGAATAGCTGCTAGCAGCAGGGAGGACAGGAAGCAGAGAGTGAAGGAGGAACAGGGAAAGGAGAGCAGCCCTCAGCCCATGCCCTGTGGGGCCCACCTCTTCTGAACAGACCCTACCTCTGAACAGGAAATCAGGGATAAACTGCATAATCCAATCATCTTTCCCGAAGCTTCGTCTCTGAGCGCATGAGGCTCTTGGGGGTCATCTAGATAAAAACTATAACAGAACTGATAGGTTTTGGAGTCTTTCTTATGTTCCATGGCCTCTTCCGAGCATTCTGCATGTAAAGCTTCATTTGATTTTTCGCAACAACCCTGTGAAGCTCAGAGCAAGGAAGGAAATCAAAGTGGTGGCACTCCCATGTCTGCCCTGATGTCCTTAACTGATTCATAATGTTATGACGGTCATCCTGTGTCTGGAGAAGAGCCAGAAGTCACATGGAGCCAGTGATTGAGTTGGGGTTTCACCCATAGCCCACCCAGAAACCCTGAACACTCAGAACTACGCTATGTCTTCAGACCAAAATTGTTCACACTGGGTGAGAGTTTGGAGTAGCACATCCTCCAGTCCAGTGCCTCCCCAGCCTTCTTGCACATGGGGGTCAGGCTCCAGAGATGGCAGGGCTGGATGGAGCCCAAGAGTGTAGACATCTAGCCAGCCCCCGGGTGGCTGAAGCCACTGGTAGTGAGGTCCTTCTTTATGCAAGACATGGTGCAATGATGATTGAAAGAGGGTGAAAGTCTAAGTTTAAAATAAAAACTTATTACAGTGAAAGTAACATTGCCAAAAATGAGGGGCTGTGTTCAAAGTAACTATGGGAGTACGGGGGGAAGGGGGGAATTTGATTATTCTAAGGGAGGAGATAACGTCAATGTATCTTTTGCTGTAATAATTTTTTTGTTTAAACGTTTCCTGGGTTCTTCATTACCTTTTATTGATCAAATGTTTACAGAAATTTCTGTCAAATAAAAAATATGATCATGTCTCCTCCTCCACCTTATTCACCTACTTGGCTCCATGTGACTTCCGGTTCTTTCCCAGAATCAGAATGACCATGAAAGGGAAAAGTTATGAATTGGTTAAGGACGTCAGGGCAGCCATGGGAGTGCAGCCGCAAACACCCATGAAAGAGCTCTTCCAGAACAGCTTCAGAAAGCAGCAAGAATAATGGGAGAGGTGTGGTCAAAAGGAGGGGGAGTATTTTGAGGGGGTGTTTTGAGGAAGACTAGTGGCACTGTGCCTTTTATCATCAAAATATTTTTTAAATGTAAACATTCACTGCAGTTTTTGATCATCCCTTGTGTAGTCAGATTGGGCCTTGGGGAGCCTGTCTGGCTACTTTGCAGAGTAGGGATCCAAGCAGTGAGGCTGGAGGAAGGCGTTTATGCCCTGAAGTTCTCTGCAGTGCTCACACTCCAGGATGTGATCCTTAGAGATGCTCTAAGCCACCCTAGGAAACTGCTGGAACGTGAGAATTTAAGAATCCTTCAGCTCCGCCCCTTGTACAGACCCCAAATGAACACCAGCTCCAAGGCGGCTTCTACTTAAAAATGATGCTCTGAGTAGCCACTCAGTATTCCAGGGACCGTGCTGGATTCAATACATCAAAGGTTGAAGGATCATATAGCCCCATTAGCTGCAAAGTTTAATTTCCCTTCGGGGCTGGTGGTTACAATGAAACTACAGAAGCAATTACAACCTTCCCCTTTGCTGACAACCTGCTCCGATCAATAAAAGCCACGTCGCTGGGATCAGCCACATTTGTCAGGAGGCTGTGGGCCACCCAAGCCCCATCACTGCCCACCACACACCCTCCTGGCAGGGTGACAGGAGAGGAAGAGCAGGGACAGCTTCCAAGATGCTAGGTCTCCCTCCCAGTTTTGTAGCCGAAGAGCCTGAGGCTAAAAGGACCGGAAACCTCATTAATTAATGAATCTGCCATAGAGTAAATCAGGTGTCAAGTCCTCTGGACCTCAGGGGCATAGCGGGGAGGGAGGCAGACGTGGTCCCTGCTTTCAGGAGACAGGTATACAAGTGAACAAACAAGTTAGAAAACCTGAGATTGTGACATGGGCCTCTGTAGCACGGCAGCCAGAGATGGTCACTTGGTGCCACTGGAGCAGGGCCTGAAGGCAGTGGAGGACTGAGTCACTTACAGATCTTAAAGACAACATACCAAGAAGAGGGAACTGCAAGTGCAAAGGCCTTTCAGTGGGGACCAGCTGGACCGAGGAGCAGAAGGGAAATGGGCATAGCACTGACCCCGGAGAGAAGGAGACAGGGTTAAGATGACGCCAGAGCCTGCAGGGCCCCAGCAAGGGCTTTGTGTCCCATTCTGGGAGTCACAGGGCTGAGGAAGGCTGTTCTGCAGGGGCAGAGCTCACCAGAGACACCCGGTGGAACCAGGGGCCCATCTGGGGTAACACCAACGCCTCCTGGACCGCCAGGCCAGGGCTTTTCCCCAGGCCAGGCTCTGTCTTACAGAACATTGATGAAACTGAAGGCTTCTCAGGTCACTGGTTCCAGTTCAGTGACAGGAGCCAACACTGCAGTCCCCAGCATCCAGGTGAGTGAGCAGGGACCCAGGGCTCCCAGGACAGACTCTTCAGCTGTGAGCGGGTCCCTGGCTCCCTGCTCCTGGTTCCTGCTGTTTCCCAAGGATTCAACATGAGTCTCAGATGCCAGGGCCTGGGACAGATGCTTCCTCCTAACAAACATCAATGCACATGGCCAAGGCCACCACAGGAGCATTTCCCCCACCCAGAGCCTGGCCTCTGTAGGGCTTCTGTGCCCCAGCCTGTGGCTTGTGGATCCTCAGCTGATTGCAGGCCACCTGATCACACTCAGGTCACTGACAACAAGGGCTGTGGCATCTCCGGAGATCCCTGGAACCAGCCTCCTCCCGCCAAGCTTTCCACTTTCATTCACTCCCTGTTTCATTTTCTTTTTTCAGTGCTGTCATCCTCCCTTGATTTATTAACAAAACCATTATTAAATCCTGCTCCAGGCCAGGCAGTGGGGAACTGATAAACAGAGACACAAAAAAGTTGCGGGTGGGGTGGGGAAGAGACAGGGTGAAGGCAGGGAGGAGGGCGGTGCAGGTGCTAAAGCACAGAGAGGAGGAAGACGAACCTCACATCAAATGCAGTTTGGTTCTCTTTTCACCAAGTGCTGCTCTCCTGGGCTTTGCTAGCCTGAGCCACACCTCCCCTGGGTTTATATCCACAACCTCGCTTTCTGCTGCCTCCTTGAGGGCAAGCTACTGGTCTCTGTCTTTGTCACAGGGCAGTGTGTAGCACTGATCGGTGGATCAAAAACTTGCCGAGAGCACCACTTCCCAGGGGCAGCTCCCGGCTTCACCTGGAAGCAGCTGTGCACCTTTGAACAAGCAGCTTCACCTCTCTAAGCTCAGTGTCTGCACCTGGAAAAATGGGGAGGGTGCAGTGCCTGTCCTAGAGTCTACAGCTGCCTCCACAGGGCACTGTCTCTGCAGCCCCATGTGAGCTGATCCACTGTGCTGCCCTGGACTACACATGCCAGCTTTTCTGAGCCTCAGTCTCCCCTTCTGTAAGTCCTGACGATTCAAAATGCCAGATGGGATATAGTGGCCAGATACAAGGGCAAGTTCAGCTCCCACAAGACTTGAGGGAGGCGGGAGAGAGGAGACCCTTTGCTCGGCTGGTCCTGGACAGTGGAGTGTCTGTTAGCAAGAAGGGTGGATGTGGAAGGCAGCCCGGCAGGGGACGAGAGGGACAGGAGAGGGATGGGCAGGGGTACACTTTGCTGACAGCCCAGGTGGCTGTGATGAGCTACGGAGGGAGCTGTTCCCTGGCCATGAAATACAGCCCCTGGCTGGGGCCCTGTCAATGCCTGGGAAGGATTAACGTGCCCACGCTGATTTGTAGTTCATCTGGCAGGTGGAGGTGGAGGCAGGAGTGGGAGGGAGGCAGGCTGTGATGGATTCCCAGTGCCCTCTACATTCCCAGGAAAGCCAGGCCCTGTCTCCTGCTCACGCAAGAAGCCCGAGTGGAAAAAAGCTGTCTGTCCTCACCCAGAGCCGACGAGACCTGGTAACGAAGCCCTGCTCTGCTGGTGCGCAAGTGTCCACTGTGCAGGTGGGGAACCTGAGGCTCCTGGAACAGAGATAAAATGGTTATACAGCAGAACAGAGTCTGTACTCTGATTTTGCTTCCATAAAATATTCCTCCTCTAATGAGAAAGTTAAGGAAAGAAAGGACAACAGAGGGGTTGATTAGTGCCCCCACACACACACACCAAGCTGGAAAGCCTTCACGCAGGACCTGTGCAGAGCACTCTCAGTCCTTTGTTGGACACAGCAGTGATGGGTCCTTCACCCTCTTCTCCATAGCCCTAGGACCCCAACGATGCTCCCTTCCCAGGCCTGCAGTCCTTGCCTGCTCACTCATCAAGCTTTTATTAAGAGAGGAGAAGATGGCCATAAAGCCTTGGAGAAGAACATTCCTGGTCAAAATCATGCATAGGAAGGACAAGAAAGGTAAGCCTTATAACCTCTCCTGGAGTTAGATCAAATCTTGTGGCTGTCTCCTCTGAGCTGAATGATGTTAGGTACTTTATTTCCAGTACTTTATGAGATCTTTCTTTGAGCCTCACTTTCTTCTCCATAAAGTGGAGATAATATATCGCCTCAAAAGATGATTGTGATATCAACTGAAGAATGGATTTTTTAAAAATGATAAATACAACGTAGCCATACAATGGAACATGACTCAGCAATAAAAAGAAATCAATCACAGCCATACTCAACAACAGGGAGAACCCCAAAGCTCCATGCAAAATGGAGAAGCCAAATATAAAAGGCTTCAAGGTGTGAGTTGAGTCCTTATATGACATTCTGGAAAAATCTGTTCTAGGAACAAAAGTTTGATTAGGCCTCTCCAGAAGCTGAGGCTGGAGGTTGGGATTAATTTCAACATAGTCTGAAGAATTTTTGGAGAAGGTGACAGTGTTCAATATCTTGACAGTGTTGATTATAATTATATACATTTTTAAAAGCTCACCAAACTGAACTTTTTTTTCCATAGTGGGAATTGAACCTAGGGTTTGCACTGAGCTATATCCCCATCCTTTTTTATATTTTTCACTTTTTTATTTTTTATTTTGAGATAATGTCTAAGTGGCCCAGGCTGGTCTCAAACTTTGGATCTTCCTGCTTTAGCCTCCCAGAGAATTGAGATTGTAGACATGGGCAGCCATGCAAACTGATCATTTTAAGAGTAAATCATACTAGAAGCAAATCATACCTCAACACACCTGAAATTTTTTTAAATTATGAAGATTCAATAATTTGAGGCATGAAAATAATACAGTACATGGTAGCTGACTAGTGTTTTTTTTTTTCATTTCTGTCCCACAATTAATTTTAAAAAAATAGAGCTGAGTTGCTATCTCCCATTCTACCAGTAGAGGTCGCTAACAGACACCATGCCATTCAATTGGGTGATCCCATTCTTTCACACATTAATCACTGGCTAAAATATCTCTTTGCTCGTGGAGATTTTAAAATTCAAATTCTGTGGAAAGTAAGTGCTATCTGTAAGCTTATGACAGTCACGTGAATGATAAAATGGTCTTGCCCCATGCTACACACTGAGCAGGGACGTGACACCCAAATGGCATGAGTCACCTGTGACCTTTGGGGTCCCTTTGTGGACACCCCACTGGGCATGACTGGAACATTTCTGCAAGTCTCCCTGACCACAGGAGAACCCATGGGAGGCTGAGATCTCACCAGGGCCAGGCCCTGGGGCAGCAGCAAACTTTGAGGTAAGGTAGACATCCTCTTCCCCTGCCCCTTACAGCTGCACCTCTTCCAATAACAATATTTTCTCTGCTCCCTCTGAAGAGAAAGTCATGTGTTAAATGGAAGATTTGCTTGAGTGAGTCACAGGGAACCTAAGCGAAATCATATTAAGGAAGTAATATTTATTATATCCATAAAGCAACCTGCATAGGCGATGTGCGGGGGCCAGATGGGAGGCCCAGATGTGCAGGGAGCCAAATCAAGCCTGTCAAAAGGAGGCCTGGGCCTGTGAATTAAAGCTCTTCGGCTAAGGAGGAAGCGGAGATGCACTTGGTCAGCAGCAGTGTAGCAGCGTCCTTTCATAGCTCAGAGGTGGGGACTCTCAGAGGAAAGCAGGGGGCCAGGTCCCCTACATTGGCAGGCTGATGAGATGGCCCAGGAGGATAGTGTGGGGAGGTGGGGAAGGTAGCTGCATGCTCAGAGATGAAAGGGGATGTGCATAAGGACTGGGAGGGTTAGAGGAGGCTGCAAGAAGGAAGACAGGGAAGGAAGAAGGGAAGGAGAGGAGGAGTTGTTGGGTACAACCGCTTGAGTCACTGATTGGCCTGTTGGTAAGTAGAGGATGAGGTCCAATTTGCACTGTTTTGAAGCTGTACTTCCGAGACAAGACTGGCTTCTATTGCTAATTTACACAAAGGCGTCCAGTGAGCTAGTTAGTCCTAGATGGAGGGGTAGACAGAAGAGAGAGGAAGAGCACCTCTGTCCCTCTGCTCTGCATCTTGCCAGGTTGCCCCCTTGCCTCACGATTGCTATGTGAACATATCCTTCCTTCCAACTGCATTCCCCCCAGTCCATGCCAACCCCACGTGAGTTCTAAAGCCCAGATCAGTCCTCACCAACTGCAGGAAGCCTTGCCAAGAATCCGTGTCTCCCAGTGGGAGCTTCTAATACTACAGAAAAACCAAAGTTCAGTCTACAAGCTGAGTCCTGCCTTGCATGTCTGTGGTGTCTCATTGCTGTTGGTCAGTGGTCCTTTCAGTAGCCTCCTCTGCACCCACACCTCTCTGTCCTCAGGCTCAGCTACTCTGAATCCTCCCTAATAATCTTGAGTGCAAAGGCTGAATATTCTTCCTTTATTACTCTTTAAATTCTTCTTGTTGGTGAAGAACTCAATAGTGCCCGTCAGATATACCAGGCTACTATGAGCAGTGACCTGGACAATATCTGTGAATGCTGCTCATATAAATCCAGTATCTAATCTCCTGATATCTGGAGCCAGGGTGCTTACATTCCTTGAGGGACTCACGCTTCTTCCATCCTCAGTCCATGAGATTCTATGCCTAGGCCCCTCCTCTGGAATCCACAGGGATACCTGTGCCTCTGGGCAGAGTGGTGGGTCCATGGCCCACACTCTGCGATGACAGCCGCTCTGTGACTGTGCTGCAGCTCCCAGGAAAGAGATAGTCTTTCTTCTAGTAGTGAGGCACTCACAGTGCAAAAGAACCTATCCCCGTTGGTGAGCATTTTACCACAAGGGAGAGAAATCCCGGCCCCGGTAACAGAGCCATGTCAGGTAAAAACAGAATCAAGATATGGAGAAACCAATATGTCCACCTGGAGGCAGCCGTGCCAGACGCCATCACCTTTGCACTCATGTGAAACAGCACATTCCCTTTCTGGATGGAGATGATTGCGTTTGAGTTCCTGGCATGTGTCATCAAAAGAGTCCTAAACAGGGGCTGGGGATTTAGCTCAGTGGCAAAGCACCTGCCTGGCAAGCGCAAGGTCGTGAGTTCGGTTCCCGGTACCGGAGAAAAACCAAAAACAAAAAAAAAGAGTCCTAAACAATAGGCAAAGCTTCCCAAGCCTAGTTCTTTGTTAACCTTTACTGAATCACACAAGAGGGAAGCTTTGAACTGCAAGTTAGAAGACCTGAGGTTTCTAGTTCTTCGATGAAAGAAGTAGATGATCCTGGGATATACATTTACCTTGACTAGGCCTATTGTACATATGTAAAATGTAAAGTTTTCTTGTCTGGTTAGTTTTTTTTTTCTTTTTTCTGTTATAGTTTTTTTTTGAGACAGGGTCTTGCTATGCAGTTCAGGCTGACCTTGAGCTCACTTTGTAGCCCAGGCTGGTCTCAAACTTGCAATGATCCTCCTACCTCAGCCTCCCAATCCCTCAGCTGGGATTGCAGGTGTGTGCTACTTTTGTATGAAATCTTTTCCTTTAATTTTTGTGCAGGACAGTGACTTATTCACACAGCAAAGAGGGCTGCACTGCCATGGACATAGCCCTTCTTGCCTGGCCACTCCTGTAGTCTCTGGACCTTTACAGCTGTGGGCACCGCAGCCCAGCCCACCCTGCAGGGGAAGGGCTTCAAGAGAGAGGTGCCCACAGCAACAGGGAGCCCCCACTCCTTGGCACCCTTTGGCCCCAATCCCAGGGGACCCTTGTCAAATGTGTCACATTGCTGAATGCCACTGTCTCTGCTGTAGGAGGCGGCTTGTTACCTTCGCTCTTTACAGCCAGAGGCTACCAACTGCTTTCTGAGTATCACACAACAGACCTACAAGTTAGGGCTTACTCTTCTCCCCATTTTGCGGAAGAGAAAACCAAGACGTTGTGAGGTTAAGAGTCACACTTAAAGACAACTTTGGAGTTAGGACTGGAAACCAGTTCCCTGTGACACGGAGCTCTGGTACCTACATGAGCCACAGACCCAGCGCAGCCTGTGGCTGACGCTCACAGAGGTGGAGCATCTACACTGCTCCCACAGTTACAGTGAAGGAGGGAGCTCGCTCACGTCAGCCTTAAGGTATTCATCCCATGGACACCCTGCACAAAGGCAGCACAGTGCTGACAAGGGATATCAGAGACTTGCAAGGAACAGCTACCTAGAAAACACAGAAATAGAAATAGAATAGTGTGTGGTTGTGATGAAAATATTTTAGAGCTCTTCTTCCAATCCAGCAGCTCCCATGTGTTCGGATGACTGAGGAACTGAAGTTTGAAACTCTATTTAATTTTGGTTATTTTAAATGTAAAGAGCCACATGTGATGCCTAGCATATTCCACAGTGTGAGACTGCAAGGATGATGAAAGGTATTTGTAAAAGAAATATATTTAGAGTAAGGCTGATTTGTTTTTAAATCCTGATTGTCTGTTGACTGTCATTTGACCTTAGCAGGTGACACTTGAGCAAATGATAGCAACAAAAGCCTCTCATACGATAGCCAGGAGATCATTCATGTATAGACCCAACAACATTGAGCACCTCCTGTACTGGGTACCTGGGAATGTGGCGGCGGGCAGGACAGAAGAGAACTCAGCACTAGAGAAAGGTCCAGCACCACACACTTGTCTGTAAATGCAAAGAATGCACAGGAGGCGGGGAACATAGAGCCTAACACCTCACGCGTGCTCGCGCAATGCAGGCTCAGTTCAAGGAGCAGACGTCTTCTGGAAGAGACTTGGCAGTGTCTCCAGAGCATTTTGTATGAACTCAAGAAAGTTGGGAGGGTTATGCAAATGGGCCTGTTGAATAAAGAATATTCCTAGTAAAATCATTATGCACAACGGTTCCCCCTCTGCATAAGGTGGCAAAAATTATCTCCCTGGTGCCAATTATGTGCTTGTTAGCACTGACATTCTCAGAGTCATTACACCGAATGGGTGCCGTTTATGTAAGATCGACACTGGCTTCTATTGTAATTTTTTCTCTGTTTACAACCCAGTATAATAAATGTCATTTTTTCAAATGTTAAGGTATTTGGTATTTAATCTATCATTAAGGCTTGGAATATGTTTGCCCCTAAAAGGCACTCACAGCCAAGCACCCTCGGGTGTCACAGAATAGAGCACGCATTCAGGACTGCGTGATGGGGTGGGGGTCAGCAGACAGGAATTCCACATCTGCCACACGTCCTTGAACATGGAGCTTCCCCGCCTGAACCTAACAGGGCCATGTGTGTGTGATCAGATTTCCAAAGTCCTTTCACAGGTTTGATTTGCTGTAATCCTGATGGGAAACTCAGCTTTGGTTGCTGATTAAAATCACATTAATAGCATATTTTTAAAAAAACAGACAAGTGAAAAAAAATAGCGAGGGATGGGAAGAGCATATTATAAACCTTGAGGAAATGAATTATGGAGTGCATTGTTTGGAGATTTTGAACCACTCTGGGGAGAACAATTAAGATGGATTTTGACCATCACAACATATATAAAAATCAAGGGCAGGTAGATTAAATACCCAAATATGAAAAGTGAAAACTAGAAAGATATTTTTGTGATCTTAAATGGAACCAGCAGGATTTCTTGCAAAAATCCAAATATCAGAAATCCTATCAGAATTTGCTTACATCCTATTTAAGGTCTCATGGACACTCTACCAAAGCAAAGATAGCAAGCACAATGCTAAAAAGTGAAACAAGTGATTTGTTAAGAGTAACTATCTTGAAAGCACAGAAAAATTAACACCTAGAAAATCTGAAAGTGACATGAACAATATATTAGTAAACAATTCACAGAAATAAAAAGAAAATTACCATTAAGGGTAGAAAGATTTGTACAAAATTACTAGGGGTGAGTGACATTTAAATCCAAATAACCGTGAATGAACACGATCCCCATTTGATTAGCGGAAGTCAAAGAGACAGGTAGTACTGGATCTTGGCAAAAACATGGTGTTAAAGGAATTTCCACATCTGGCTGGAGAGAGCCTGAACACCTCAGCTATCTGAGAAAGTTCTGAGGAGATTTAGTGACATCACGTGTGCCAGTACCCGAGAGCCCAGCGCTGCTGTTCATGACCGTGCACCTTGGAGAAACCCTCACAACAAGATACACACGGGATGCACCCTGTCACGTCCACACAGAGTCGGAGTCAGCTTTCACCGGACCAGCAGGTGAGCAATCCACAGCGGGAGGCAAAGTAGGAAATATTCTGCACCTCTCAGAAGAAACAGCCAGATCTACAGACAGCAACACAGGCAGATCTCAAAGACCACACTAAGCAACAGGAGTCAGGGGAGACCCGGGAAGCACTTCTGCAATCTACAAAGGCACGCATGCCATATGCATGCTTTCCAAGTGTGCAGACACAGTCTGGCCTTCCGTGTCTGCAGGTTCCACATCCACCCATTCAACCAACTGTGGGTCAAAAATATTTGGAAAGGTAAATCGTATCCATGAATATGTATGGATTTTTGTTGTCATTATTCTCTAAGCCTTACAGTAGAACAATAATTTAAATGGCACTTGCATTGTATTAAGCATTAAGAATAATCTAGTTATGACTGAAAGCTTACAGGAGGATATGCGTACACTGTATACGCATACTAAACCATTATAGGTAAGGAATATACATAGATTTCAGTCCCCTTGGGAGTTTTGAAACCAACACCTCACAGATGCCATGGGATGGCTGCATACACAAATGGCCAGACAGTGGGTTGAAGGACATAAAAATGATGATAGGTGCCAATATGGGCTGAGGAAGGGGGTCAGGAAGGAAGAAGTGAAGTGGGGATAATTTAAAAATAAGAGCCTTGCAGAGTGTCTACTGAGTGCTGTGCACAGGAATCCTCCTGTCTAGGAAGGAAAACAAACAAAAAAACTATCCATTTTTCCCCACACTATGCTACAGTAGAGGATATACAGATTGGAGGTGATAGGTGACAGACAGGTAGATAGATAGATAGATAGATAGATAGATAGATAGATAGATAGACAGATAGACAGATAGATAGGTCCAATTTCTCATTTAAATCTGCATAATACATCAGCCTTGATATTTGCTATGGCTGTGTCTAGATGTTCCCCCAAACCCTCATGCCATCATGGGAGGCAGGCTATTCAGAGGCTGCTGAATCCAGAATGTGTGGTGCTGGAATCAAGGGTGTGTGGTTACTAAATCAGTCCACTATCAGTTTGGCATAGCACTGGCTAGAGTTCAGGGTATGAGTGCTACACCCACCCTAGGGCAGGTAGCCTGCATACAACATAAGGGACAGAAAGAGTCTTGTCTTTCTCCCCTTGCTGCTTTTGTTACTTTGTGGGTGTCACATACTTTTCTCTGCCATGCCCCTCTGCCAAGTCAGCTTATCTTGGAGCCAGCCAATTATGGACTGAAACCTCTACAAACTGTGAGATAAATAAACCTTCACCCCTTTACCTTTGGGTATTGGGTGTTTTGTATCAGCTAGGAGAGAAAAGTAACTAAGACACTATTAGAGTTCAAATGTCTGGAAACTGAGACTGAGTTACAGAAAACAGATGCTTGAGCTCACCAAGCACAGAAGTAGCTGGATGGGACTTGGATCTGGTGTTTGCTGTGCCAAGGGCAGCACAGGGAAACCACTCTGCTCCAGGCAGACTGCTTCTCTCATCTTGTTCCCTCTTATAAGCTCCTTCTTGCCCTTCGGACCTGGGCGCATTTCAGACCTGGGCCTGCTTCTCCAAGGTGAAGACTACGTCAGATGCATCCATGTGTACACAGCCCTCATGAGTCCAGGATGACACCAGCCATGAGTTTGGAGTGAAGGAAGGGATGTTTACCAGTATAAGGCAGTAGTATAAGGCATCCTATGACCTCATCCACAAATAAGGGAGAAGCACTTGTTCACACCCATTGAAATGACTTCTATTAAAAACAATAGAAAATAACATTATGTTCACAGCAATGTGGAGAACCTGGAACTCTGTGGCACTGTTGGTGGAAGTGTAAAATGGTGCAGTTGCTGTGGAAGAAAGTACGGAAGTTCCTGAAATAATTAACCATAGAACTGCTCCATGATCCAGCCACTTCACTTCCAGATATATTTCCAAAATACCCAAACAGAATGCAGCATAGCACAGAGATATTTGCAAATCCACATTCCTAGCAATGTGATTCACATGAATAAGGAAGTAAAAGCTACCCAAGTGTTCATCGTCTTTGACTGAATGGATGAGCAAAGTGTGACACATCCATACAATAGGTGCTGTTCACCCTTTCAATGGAACAAAATTCTAACACGATACAACATGGATGAGAATTGGGACCATCATGCTAAGTAAAATAAGCACATCAAACCAAGGCAAATGCTGTGTGACTGCACACACATGGGGAATCGAGAACAGTCAAATTCATGAAGTCAGAAAGTAAACTGGGGAGAGGCCGGGGTAGAGGCAGATGGGAAGTTGATTAATTAGTGAGAGTTCCAGCTTTGTAAGACAAAGTATCCTGGGTGTGTAGCACAGCGATTTGAATACAGTTAACACTACTGAACTATATACTTAAAAATGGTTAAGATGGAAGATTTTATGTTTTACCACAATTAAAAATAAATAATTGCATGCTAACATATGTATGTATATACGTACATGCACATATGGAAATAAATGCACATGTGTACATATATATTACATACACAGTACATGTGTGTATTACTATAATCATTATTGTATATGTGTTGTATATGTATGTATATTTTAGAAATCTATGTAACTGACATTCCAGAAACTTCCATGCAGAATATAGCATAATCAGACTGTGTTGTGGGTGGTGGTAGTAAAGCCTTAGAAAAGATATATTCCTTCCTAGATAGATTTGCTGTCAACTCTTCCACTCCAGCCAATACTTAATACATCTCAAATTGCTGTCTTTCACGTGGTTTCTAGAAATTAGCTTAGCTAAATGGCCATGAGAGTTTGCAGTTGAAAGAGCCCTGGACTCTTCTGACATCGGATGGGTATCTGACCACATCATTTCCCTTTGGGTCTTTAAGAGCCAGGAATCAGATCTGCTTTTACTCTTTGATTTATCCCTTGTGGTTGCCACATAAAGCATGCTCAATAAACATTACCTGAGTGACATAAAAGTGAGCATATTATACTTTCCTAATTTGGAAAAATAACTACTTTTATTAAAAAATAAATCTACCAAAGCAGAACAAAAGGGAAGAGGCATTGACCTGACTCCAGACATTAAAATACAAGAAGCTTCCTTCTTTCCTGTCCTTTGTCCTCCTTTGACATCACTACTCAAGTCAGTGTCCATCAGGTAGGTCCCCTCAGCACAGAGTCCTATAATTTGCAGTTGTGCTGCATGGGGAGCTTTTGTTTAGGGGTCAGATCAGTTCTGAACTCACTGTGAGACCTTGGGCTAATTGACTGTGCTTCTTCCTGCCCATTGCCATGTGCTAAGAGTCTGCTAAGTACTGGAACTCTGCTGGGCCAGGAGAAATCCTCTGCCCAGATCTCAGAGTTCTACTCTATAGATCCAGGAATTAAACCCAGCCCATGACTCCAATGTAAAGACTGCTGATCCACAGCTTCCATGCAGATGACAACCCATCTGTATGGTGAAGATGTTTCTGTGGACAGCTTCACTCCTGCCTGTATTGTCATCCTCTTACCCCTAACAGTGACCCAACTCATCCTCCAGAGATTACATTGATATTATCTTCTGATGAAAGCGTTCTATACCCACTACTATGGGGCTGGGGCACAGGAGTTGACAGCCAAGCTTCATAGTAACCCACAGATGGAGTGGGATTCTGTGTAGCACCGAGGCTCCAGCTCCTGAGGAAGATGCATTTCTGCTGTGCTGACCCGGAATTGGAACAGAAGAGATGGCAGGATGCTGCTGCTCACCTCATCCTGTTCTGCAAAAGTGCAGATGAGGAGATGGAGAAGGATACTTCACCATATAGATGCAAGATACAGGATGTGCAAGCAGGACCTGCATTGGAGGGGACTTGTGTGATCAGCACTTGGGGGAGTGCTCCTTTCCTTCTGATAGTCCTGGGCGAGCAGATGTGTACCAGTTTCTTTTTTATTAACTTTAGGTGTCAGAGACTTCATCTCCACAATGAAGAATAAGTTTCTAAGACAAAATGTGGTACCAGGAGTGGGGTTATTGCTGTAACTATACCTGACCATGTGGTTTCAAAGCTTTCAGAGTTGGCTTATCAAAACGAAAGTTTAAGAAGGTTTAAAGATGCCAGCTAAAAAAATAGAGCTAAAACATCTTAGACTATACCTGATGAGAGACTCTGGTCAGAGCTCAGAAGACCAGAATGCTGACAAAAAATGATGTCAGTAAAGACAAGCTTGAGAGGTTTCTGCTAAAAAAAAAAAAAGGACAACATTGGCTGTTAGACTCCAAACAATATGTGCTATGGCTAGATAAAACACTTGTCTACATTTTGCTCATGTCCAGAGACTTTGCCTGAGACTAATATTAAGGGTGGCAGACTAATTAATCTTTAGAAAAAAATTTCAAGACAGTCTAATGTTGAGGTCATGGCATGGTTATTGTTGGGGGCTTTTAGCCAGATTTATGTTAACAGTCAAGAGCAAAATGCTTTAAAACATGTTGAGTTTAGCCCAGAAAGAGCTCCAGTAAAGCTATAGACTACAAGGATAGAGCCAAAAAAATCTTGATTGCTACAAAATAAATGGCCTGAGTGCATCACAAAAAACAAGACTCCACCCTTTATAGCCTCAAAATTACAAAAATAAAAGATTTTGCTTTAAAAAAAAAAAAAAACTCAGAGCACCATGTTCCAAAATGGCAATAACCACAAAAAGTTGTTCCTCAAAAGTTAATTCATAGACACTCAAGCCCTACAGCAGCACCCTCCTTATAAAAAGCCTAAGTACTGCTCCAGATGGCAACAGACCTTGGTGTCCTGTATGTGGTCTGGTTTTAGGCACACAAAAAATACAAGAGTTGTGAGGTCAAGAAGACTTCCACCGAGATTTCAACAAAAGGCCTGAGAGGCCAGAGAGTGTGCCTCTGAGAGGGCAGTGTGTAAAGCTGTGAGTGTAAAGCCAAAAGTACAGTAGAAACCCCAAAAGGTTAGAAAAGCCAAAAAAATGGAGCTTGTCCAAGAAAAACTGCAGAGTGAATAAAGAAAAGAAAAAAGCTGGGGATATAGCTCAGTGGCATCAGCGCCTGCCTGGCAAGCGCAAGGTCATGAGTTCAATCCCTTGTACCACACACACACAAAAAGCCCTGAGAGTTACAATCACCAAAAGTGCCACAGAGGTAGAACCAGCCAAACCCTTTAGAGTTCACAACTTGTCACAGATTTCCAGGGATGCTAAAAGTAGACTGAGATTTAATGTTTTCCCTGCTAGATTTTGATCTTGCTTTGTTCCCATTCCTTGCTATTCCCCTGTTTATGACTTTTAAAATAAAAATGTCTACCTAGTGCCATTAAATATTAAAAGTGTTTAACTTTCTTTTTATTTATACAGGGGCTTATAGCTAAAAGTTTGCCTTAAATCTCAAAAGAGACTTTAGACTTAGATTTTCTGACAGTGCTGAAACTGTTAAGACTTTGGCAACTCTTAGAGATAGACTACATGCCTTTTACACAAAGAGATGTGCATATTTGGGGGCCAGGGGTGGAATGTTACGGCTTGTGGACCCCAAAGCCACATGAGGTCATAGGTAGGGCTTTTTCAGAGGTGACTAAATCCAGAGTGCGATGCTCGAATTGATTTATGATATAATACTAAGTTCAAGTACACTAAAATCAAGGCTGTGAGTGCTACCTGCCCTAAGTAGCCTGGATAAGATATAAGGGATAGAAAGAACTATGGTCATCCCTTGCTTGCTTTGCTACCTTCTGCCCAGTATAAACTATTTCTCCTCTGTGGTGCCTGTCTGCCATGCCACCCTGTCTGGGAGCCAGTCAATTATAGACTGAAACCGCTACAAACTGTGAGCTAAATAAACCTTCCCCCTTTAACTTTGGGTGTCAGATATTTTGTCCCAACAATGAAAAAAAAATGACTAAAACAATGTTCTCAAGGAGTTTGTAATCTGAAGGGTGAAGTTGATATTGACCAGGGAAAGAAATATTTAAGTGGTGAGCCATAGGGAAGAGGTAGGGGTTGAAGGTGGGTGACAAAACAGCACTTGGAGGATTTTGTTCCTGGGACCTGTGAAGCTGTGGCACACACATCACACCTGTACTTCCTTTGCCTCTGCACTAATAAAGGAATTTGGTGCTCAAACCACTGGGCTCCAGTGAGAGATGCTGCCCCCACCCAAAGCTTTTTGTGCGAGATGTCGCCTTGCCTCGCTCCGCAGAGCCTCCAAAGCCCCCAGGCCTCCCAGCTCCTTCCATCCCTCCCCCCGCTGGATTCCGAGACCCACAATCCCCACTTCTTCCCATTTTTCTCTCTGCACTTCTCGCCTTTCATTTCTGACCAAACTTCTGATGACGGGAACACTGATAAATTAATGATTGTAATTAATAAAAATTGACTCCGTGCTAATAAATTATTATGAAATGGCCTGTCAGGGTTTTTAATGAAATGCAAAAAGCTGCAGTAATGAGATGAGTGTGTGCACTTTTTCAGCCAAGACGTGAGGAAATACATCTACAGGGTGCTCAGGGGTCTACGAGAGAAGAATCTGGGAGAAGAAAAGCAGGGTTGGATCAGTGCTCAGAGAGAATCAGAGGAGCGCCTCGTTCATGAATAGCTGCTAGTTAAGACCCTGAGCTCACATTATCTTACACTTTTATCCACCTCATGAGGTAGATACTTCTAACTTTTCCAGACAAGGGAACTGAGGCTCAGAAAGGGTAAGAAACTGCCCTGGGTCCACAGCAATTGTGCTGTAGATATGAAACCACACCAAGATATTTTGGATTCTAAGCCCTCCTCTCCCAAGCTCATAACCACTCAGTTATGTCACCTTTCCAAAACTCAGTACTTAGAAACCAAAACTGAGTTCGAAGTCTGATCCAGTCATTTGGCATTATAGTTGGAATCAGGCTGTTTAACTCTCTGAGCCTCAGTTTACTCATCTTTAACAGAGATGGCAATATCTCTTCCATGTGCTTCTGTGCACGTACATGTAACAGGGAAGTGAGACAGTGTAACATGCACACGGCAACTCTGCGTGTCCTTCCTCTCCTTCTCCAAGAGTTTGATTTTCGGAGTGCTATCTATAAAGTCTTTGTGAGAAAAAGGGGTGCGAGGTTGTGAAGGGGAGGCTTGGCGGCACTCTCCTTCCCGCCCCATCCCAGCCCGGTGGAGTGTTTAATATTACAAGGTTGTCCCAGTTCTTCGTAAACTATAGCTATGAATGTAAAACAACCGATTTTTACAACAGAATTGTTTAACCCTGCACCAATTAAAAGTACCTGTTATTAAAAAAGGTAATTATGCTGTAATTAGTTTGACACAAGACATTAAGCAGATTATTATCAAAGCCAGGGAACTAGTAACTTCAAAGCAATTTCCCCTCTTGAAAGAGGCATTTGCATACTGCCATCAGAGCAAGATCCTTACTCCAGGCACTTTTTAATGTAGGAGGTGCAGCGCCTAACTCGGGAGCAGCTTGGAGCTTCATGCAGGGAATGCCCGCATTACAAATGAACTTGGTGGCTGGGCTGCAGGAATGCTTCTCCTGGAAGCCCGCCTTCTGGGCCAGGGACTGGCTGGCCATCACTGCCCCATGCCAGAGAACTATAGGCAGAGGCTACCTACAAGCCCAAGAGAAGGATTAAAGAAAACATACTCAGCAACCGTATGAAGCAGCACTGTGCTCAGATTTCTCAATATCCTCTTTTTGATCCCCCGCCAAAGGGGGGGTCATTTGTGAGACAGAAACAGGTTACTAACCAACAGTGTGGCAGAGGGGAGGGGACTGAATGTCTCCCTTCCAACTAAGGAGAGAAGAAGCACTTCCCTTAACAAGTTTGTCATTCAAAATATATATACCAAATCAAGTCACTTTTATTTCTCCTGAGTAGTCTTTCAGGAGCTGGATCCTTCCAGAGACTCTGACCCTCTCTCACTAGCTCCCAATATCCTCTCTTCTATGCTTTTTCCCCACTTCTGTTCCCTTATATTTATTTTAAATTCATGCATAAGAACTATACATACTGTGGGATACAGTGTGATACCTGGGTACATGGATACAATGTGTGTGCTGGGAAAACTGGATATTCTTTAGTAGACAATGCAACTAGGTCCTTATCTCTAGCCATATAAAAAAGTCAACTGACAATAGTTCAAAGACCTAAATATCAGACCTGAGACTATAAAACTACTAGAATAAAACATAAGGGCAACACTTTTTTTTTTTTTTTTTTGGCTAAGACTTCAAAAGCACAGACAACAAAAGCAAAACTAAGAAGCTTCTGCACAGCACAAGAAACAGTCATCAGAGAGGAGTCAAAGTACAGCACGGGGGAAAGCACTTACAAACTCTTCCTTTTCTCTCGCCTGTTGGGTTCCTGGGGCAGGTGGAACAGAGTCAGGAGTGAACCAGCTGTCGGAGGAGCAGTCAGCTCCACTGTGCCCTGGGCCCTGATGCGTCAGCACCGTGGCCAGCAAAAAAGCGCTGGATTCCTCTTCATGCCTCAAGCTCCCATCCCCACCTCTCACCAGCTGTGTGGCCGTGAGTGACTGACGCAACCTCTCTCGGCCTCAGCTTCCTGCCTTTCAAAATGAGAGCATCTAACGTCCACAGCTACTGGGAAGGATTCCTATCAAGTGCTCACCAAGGAGCCCGGCACATGCCTGGGAACTATTATTATTATCAACCTGGGTCTCCTGACTGGTGTCTTGTCTACCCACATCAGCCTGTGGAACTCTGCTTTCCAAAAGATGGGAAAATGTATTAATGTAAGGCAGGCAAAGGGGAAAGACCAGATACTTCAAGAAGTAAAGTAGATCCCTTCCCTCCTGCAGCCACACAAATAACGCCTATTTTATTTTGCCACCAACACACGTTTCCTTCCCCCTTGGTACACTTGTAATAGTATTTATTATTATATATGGCACTGGTTGACCATTTGCACTTTTTAAAGCACATAGTCTGGGGGAGACAGAGAGAAGTAATTGGAGGTTAGCTGTAAGTACTAGGTACATCACAATGTGTCCTCTCCACTGTCCTCCTGGTGATTTGGCTTCCACATCTTTCAGTACAGGTGTTTAGAGGCCTTCTCTAAGGACCTATTAATATACCCGATGCTGCTGGAAGAGCATCCTTGGTCCTGGGGTATCCCCTCTCACTGGATGTCACACCGAGGCCCCCCCCCCCTGTGTACTCAAAGTCCCCACCGGAACCTCTTGCTTTCCCTCCACGCTCTGGAATCTGAGGAGAGCTGGAGGAGTTGCTTCCGGCAGCACAGCCTCCAGCCCATCCTGCCATTGCCATGGCAACAATGCCGGCATCAATCTTCTTCAAACCACTCTTCCCAGCTCTCCCCCTCTCCCCCTCATCTCTGTGCCTGCTGTGTGCCCCAGCAGCAGGGATGCACGAGCCGGGGCTGGGATCATGCTATGGGGCAGGAGGAAAGAACAGGAAGGGAGGAAAGTTCAGCATGGAGCTGAGTCAGTCAGCACGGGGCTGGGAGGTGTCTTGGGTCCACCACCCACCCCAGCAAATTCCATTCCCTGCTCCACTTCTGGGCACATATGTCATATCAGCTTTCATGTTAAACTTTCCATGCATCACACCAGGCAAGTTTAGCATAAGTATACCCTTCTTAGAAAGTTTTTGGTGATTATTCTTCCCAGCCTCTTCCCCTCCACCTCTGATAGTCTCCACACTTCCTTAGGCCTCCTGAACCATGGTAATTATCTTACTATAAAACATCCTGACTCCCATTATGGCCTTGTAAGGTAGATTGTATTGTTCCCTAATATTCCCATTTATCAGGTGGATAAACTAAGGCTCGTGGAGAATAAGCAATTTGCCCACAAGCAAGAGGTCTAGTCCTGTCATCATTTGACCTATCTCTTTTTGACTACAAAATCCAAGCCCTTCCAGTGCACCAGGAGGCCTCAGGGATCAACATGATGGAGAAAACCAAGAGAGATTGATGTGGTTAGCTGTTGAATTGCCAAGGACATGGGTGCCAACAAGGGCCAGTCAAATCAGTCTGTGGTCACTGGATGCTCCCTTGACTTCAGCCAGATGTTTGGGATGCAGGCCATGATCCATTGAAAGAGAATCAAGTGGGTCAATGGGAGATTCATTGCTCTGAAGCCTCGGAGCAGATATTTCCAGGGAGGAGGAACAACGGGGTACATTCACACAACAGCACTCTTAGAGCCTTGAGTCATCTACAGAAGGCCACCCACTGGGTCCTCACAAGAGGTCCCAGCTGGTAGGATGTTTATAGATAATCTCCCTGCCTACTCATCTAGTATACTGGGAATACTGGGAAACTCAGACCCAGAGCAGGACAAGGACAAGTACAAGGTTATCAGGCCATTGGTAAGAAGCAGATTGAGGACTTGCACCTAGGCCAACCTGCATCTTTCATCTAGTCCACGTTAGAACAGGCAGAGACTAAGCCAGAAGGCCCTGGCATCGTCACTTCACCCATCACGACCATGGAAAAGAACCCATATTGCTGGCCAGCGATGATGATAAGTGATTGACACACATCAGATCAATTTCAGCACACTGTAAAGAGGGGATGATTGTTAAACCTATCTATTGGATGAAGAAATAAGGACTCATCTTAGTTTCCCTTGGCTGCTGTAATAAAACACCACATAATTAGTGGCTTTAAAAAGCTATTATATTATAGCTTATTAAATACCCCAAGCTTATTATATTACAGTTCTGGAGATCAGAAGTCCAAAATGAGTCTCACTGGGCTAAAAAGAAGGTTTCAACAACCCCATCTAGAGACTGTAGGAAAAATTGGTTTCCTGTCCTTCCCACCTCCCAGAAGCTGCCTTTCCCCCAAGCCCACAGCCCCTTACTCTGTCTTCAGAACCAGGCAAGCGGGGCTAAGTCATCTTTCTGGCTTTCTCTCTTCTGCCTCTCTTCCATTTTGAAGGACCTTAGTGGGTATACCGGGCCATACATACAATCCAGGATAATCTCCCTATTTGAAGGTCTATTGCTTTGCAGCTTTATTCTACCTGCAAGCTTAGTTTTCCTTTGCCACAAAACCTAACATACTTATGGATCCATATGATGATGGAAACGAACTTCCTATCTTCCATGGAGTCACTGAAGATAAATTCAGGACCTGGGCACCCAAACAGGCCATCAGAATTGGGCGAGATTGGAGTTAAACCTGCTTCTGCCAGCTGCCAGGAAGAATGACTCCCCAAGCCACTGCATGTCCCAACCTCCCCACTCCTTATACATCCTGCTTCCCCCACACTGAAATGTGCCCCGATCCCTGATCCTGCTGGGTCTAGCATACTCCTGAAGGTTTGCATGGGTTTTTGTTATGTAACTTTCCTGTTCTCTCTGACTAATAGTCTCAGGTTTATCTTCCAGGTCTCCTCTGTGATGCCAGTGGAACTTAGCTCCTTTTAACCCCAACTTTCCCATCCCTCTCATTCTGAGGCTGCTGGTTATCCATGTAGATGTTTCAACCAATACCAGGTCCCACTTGGGCTAAGAAACACAGTCATTACATCAGAATGTGATTCTAAAAGGGGAATTCTTTAAACATAATTTTTTGGCTGGTATCCATGCTAAACTCAGAAAATGTTAAGTTACGCATACTGCCTGACAAAGACGCATACAACCTACTCCTGTCGCAGAATGGTTCTAAAATTAGAGCAAACGCTGTGTTAACCGCCACAGTTAAAATCAAAATGATGGATTCCTCTAATGACGCCAATTCTAAAATGTTTCTAAGGCTGGCAGTCAGAAAGCTCACTCTCCATTTGTACTATTATGATCCTTGTAATCGCTTTTTACAATTACGTTATGACTACCCTTCACTCTGTAAGGCCAGGAGCACTGACCTCACTCAGAGTCACTTCCTGTTTCAGCTCCAAGACCTGTAAATACTTCCTGTGAGGTCTGAGCCAATCCCAGCAGAGCTGAGGAGGAGTTCGTTCCTATCAAGATGATGGCAGCTCTGGTGACTCAACATGGAAAACCTCAACTGCTGGAATAACAGCACATTTAACTGGTGGCTACTTCCACTCAGAACTGAATGAAGGACTTCCGAGTGCTGGAATGCTACTAAAAAAGGTGGGACTCCCAGTCATTCAACAGCTGATAAACTTAAATAAATATCAAAAGTTCCATTCCGATGACAAATCATAGAATATTCTTCTTTCAGAGTTCTGTTTGAGACTAGGACACCTACACTTACTACCAGATGCATGATTTGGGGGAAACTGCTTTCTTTCGCTAGGGCTCGGAGAATCGTAGGAATTGCTGCCTGTGAACATTGGGGCAATTCGAAGAGATAATGTAGGTACCAGGAGTAGCACAAAGAAAGCTCCTGAGAAATGTTTTCTTTCTGGCCAAAGTGGAACACGAAGTTTTCATGTTCCGCTCCCACCTCCCATGTACTTACCTGCCTCCTGGCTCCCTGAGAGCAAAGGAGAAACAAGCGGCAGAGGGGCCAGTCCCTAGAAGTTAGGGACTTGTCCCAAATTGCACCTCCAGCTCTCCTGCCAACCAGCTGTTCAACCTTGAGAAAACTGTTTCAACCTCTCTGAAATCCATTTTTCTGTAACATGTGCAAAATAAATCCAACCACCCCAGAGAGTTGTGAGAAGTAATGATTAGCATGTTAAAACATTTTGAAAACCAGCACCCGCTCCCCCTTGAAGAAGTCACGAGCAGCTTGCACCAGTGCCCTGTCTGCCTTGCAGAGGTATCGTAAGAGAGGAGCACTCAAAACACGGTACCCCGAACTTCTAGTTCTCTTCCCCAGGGTCATCTTAGGCCCAGCCCCACATCCACACCACCCCTACCAAAGTCTTCCTGGGCTGCCACTGCCTTGCGTATTCCCAGTGAGGTTGGCACTGGCCAAAGGCCAGAGTCAGCTGGGGGCAGGAGACAACCTACAAAATGCCAAAGCACCATTTCAGTCCTACCCCCAGAGTTAAATGGTCTGGGGCAGTCGTTCTCATCTAGGGGTGATTGCTCCCCCAGGGAACACTGAGCAATGTCTGGAGATATTTTGTAGTCCTGAAACTGAGCTATTCCTACCGACATTTACAGGCTAGAGGCCAGGGATGCTGCTCCACATCCTACGGTGTGCAGGACAGTGCCTACGGCAGAGAACGATCGAGCCCCTGGGTCAGTCGTGCCAAGATGGAGAAGGCCCTGTCTGGGGTGAAGCTCAGACACTGGTATGTTGGGAGAGCTCCTCAGGTGATTCTAATGAGTGCTCTTGGGTTAATCAAATGCTTAGCAATTAGCCTTGGGGAATTAGAGACTTTTAGATGAAGCCTCCCTAATCAGCCAGCTGTTATTAAATCATCAATAGCTGTGGCCAAATTAAAGCCAGAGTTAAGAGGGCTTCCAGCATTGACTTGCCTGTTTGTCCTGGAGCCACCAGCCTCTCGTCTTTCCAGGACCAAGAGGGGAAGCACCATGTGTGTAGAACTCTTCAGTTTTGTTTGCTTGTGGTTGGTTTGGTTTGGTTTCTTTTGTTTTTGTGGTCCTGGGGATCGAAGCCAGGGTCTTCACACTAAGCTGCATACCCATCCCTTCTTAAAACTGTTTTATGTTGAGACAAGTTCTCACTAAGTTTCTAAGTTTCCCAGGCTGAGCTTGAACTTGCTATCCTCCTGCTTCCCAGGGTGCTGAGATTATAGGCATGCAACACCATGCCCAGTTGTGTAGTCTTAAGACTAAAACGGTTCTGAGAAAACTGGGATGTGCTGGTCACCCCAGTTTCTGCCTCTCCCTTGTTTTCTGCCACAGTCCATGCATGGGTCATTTATGGAGCAGATACGCAATGCCAGCCCAGTACAAACACTTGCCCCTCCTTTGCTCATTTAATGCTCAGAAGCCTAAGAGACAGGTAGGTGTTCGGATCTGCAGTTCCCAGGAATCCAGGGGTTAAGTGATGTGACCAGGGAAGCCTCCCAGTTAAGTGTTAGAGTCAGACTTGAACCCAGGCCTACCAACTCCCTGGTCCTACCACCACCAGACCATGCCACCAGCCTCCCCTGGTGCCAGATGGTGCCCATCCCTGAGGCTCAGGCATGCTCCCTGTCTCTCCGGAGACATCTCTGCTGTTTCCATCCCTCTGTCTTATTTCTAGGTCGAGACCCAGCCAATAAAAAAGAAAAGAATGAGACCCCCGAGATGACCTTCAGCTGAAACGAATTAGCAAAGGCCCCTCGCATAACCGCAGTGCTGCAGACACACAGATAAAGAGTAGAAAAGGGATGCTCAGGCTCCACCCTAGCATCTGCAGGTCACATCGGCGCTCCATCAGGTACCGATGATCACCTCCATGAGACAGAGAGGGAAACTGAGGGCAGTGGGGTGAACACGAAGTCTGTCTCACCAGCGAACAGCGAATGAGGTATTAGAACCCAGGTGTGTTTAGTCCAATGCCCTTGCATTCAGCATTTATTCTACACCATGAGAAAAAGCCTGCTTTCTTGTTGATTTAACAGCCCAGCGTGGGCAAAGCGCCCCTGACAAATCCCAGAAGATTGTCTCAGGGAGGTGTTCATGTTAAGCAAACAGCATTACACATGTCCTGGGCTTTGTAGCACCGTTTCAAATATTGACGAGGCCCATTAAGGAATTCTGAGAGCACAGGCTGCCTTAAGCAGAGCAGGTCCTAAGTTTGGAATCTTGGGTGTAGCTACAAACCAAATGCTTCCCTGGCCTCCGTGAGGCCCCGTGCTCCATCCGTCCGCACGTACGCACGGTGCACATACCTGTGATCCTCTGCAGACCTCCACCAAGCAGCCCTTCCCGTGACTGCAGAGGTGTGAACTCCACTGTGCCCTGTGCATTTCTATGAAATGATATTTTATTAAATAAACAAACTGAAGCCTTTCTGGTAGATTTATGAACAGTTCTTCAAGTCGTACTTGTTCGACCCACTGCGGATTTACGACCCTGCATTAACCTCGTGAGCGCTCATAACGTTTACTAAGATAATGCTGGCAGGAGAGAGAAGGGATTTTTATAGCTGAGTAATAATTAGGAAATGCAGGCAGGACAGGGGCGCCTGTCCACTGGGTATGCAGAATGTGTGGTCTGCACAGGGATTGTGCTTTCCAGCAGGTTCTATGGGTAGCTATTAATCCTGACCCTCTTCTAGTGGGTTTCCCTTCCATGCCTTGTCTGGAGTCTGATTCCTACTTTTAAAGATTCGTGTCATCGGTGTGATGGGGCAGTAATCTGAAAGAGCAGAAGGTACAGCTGCCTTGGGGGCCCCCAGTGCCACCTTGCTCCAGCTACCCAGACAGTGGGACTCAAAGTGCATGGTTAAGGCTTAGAGGCAGGTGCTGTCCCCTGGAAAAAGCTCAGTCCTGAGGCTGGGGTGTAGGCTCTCTTCCTCCTGTATGTAGGAATGGTTGGTTCTGCACGTTCTGCCTTATAAAGAATTTTGCTCAGGGAACAGAGAGAAAACTTAGTGGCATTGGGAGTTTAGGAGGAGTCAGGGAAGAGCAGACTTGCAAAATGGTCAGAAGACAAGAAGGAGGTAAACAATAGAGAGGTATTCGTAATAAGAACTACAAAAGCCAGGGTGTGCCAGTAACCACAGCTAATCTGAAGGCTGGGCCAAGAGTTCGGGCCCATCCTGGATGATTTAGTGAGACCCTCAAAATCAAAAGAGCTGGGAGGTAACTCCATGGTAGAGCACCCCTGGGTTGGATTCCCCATGTGGAAAAAAAAAAAATAAGACTTCATCTGGCTGCAGAGAAGAGCTATGGAGAGGTGTCAAAGGCTAGGTTCCTGGACCCAAGCAATTAAGCTCCAGGCCCTTCCAGGATAAGAATGGCCATTGTGCCCATGAACTCCCCACTGATGCTCATGATCGGCTTTGGACCTGCAGATCAGCCCTCCAAAGCACTCTCTACCCTGTTGGTCCACTGCTTACAGGACAGCTACAGTCCGACAGCATCAACCAGCAGCAAGTCCTCCACTGGCAGCTGTTTTAAAACACAGATGCTCAGGTCCTGCCCCAGATCTGCTGGATCAGATCCGGCATCCCAACAAGATCCACAGTCGATCGCCTGAGCATTTGAGCCCCAGAAATGCTACATCTCCCTGAGATAGGTAAAGGAGCCGCTCACTGACAGCCCCACTTCTCAGGGGAAGAAACTGAGGCTCAGAGTCCTGCCATCTGCCCCTTCCCCCGGCACAAATGGAGCCTAGCCAAGGCCATGGGCTTCTGCATCCCAGCTTCTCATGCTCACACACTGCCACCCACCAGGAAAGCCAGCTTTCTCGGAGGCAGGTGCTGGGGAGGTGCTGTGGGCTGAGCTACAGTGAGAGATGGAGCAGCAGCCGGTGCCCTAGGGAAGCGGAGCGGTGATCACTTGTCACTTAGTCACCCAGCCTTCCACAGCTGGCAGAGCGGGGCCATCTTCCCGCCACCCCCGCCTCTGCCCTCTCTGCCTTCCCCTTCCAGAGCCTCCTTGAGATTTGAAACTCAAACAAGAGGGTATGAATAATGTAGCACGGTTGCTCCTCTCCTCTCCCTCAATCCTCAGAGGGTGCGCGCGCCTCCTTGTCTGCCTCATTAGCGGCCGTTCAACCATTTGATTTCAGTAACAATGACTGTGTCTGCCTCGGAATTTTCATACCTATTTGCGTCACCGGAGTCAACACTGAATTTTTGAATCCACATGCAATTTTAATGGGGTGATCTGCATATTGCACACTCTGTCTGCAGGCCCACCACCCCAGCCCCAGTCCCTGCTTGAAGACAGGCTCAGAGAACAGAGAAAAGCAGATGAGTCACAGAGAAGCAAGCAGGAGAGAGCCTCATTGATTCCCAGCTTGGTGCCTGAACTGGGGCAGGGGTGAGGGAAACCCCCTAGAACACAGAGACTGGGTCCGTTCAGCTAAGCTCCTTGTCTCCATGATGAGCAACTTCTGATGTCAGGTTAAGGGTTAAAGGTTAAGGGCCACTCTAGTACTCTTAAGTCTGGGGTCCAAGTCCATCTTCACCTTGTCCTGGTTGCATGACCTGAGGTACATTGGTCCCACTCTGAGCCTCAATTTTCTCATCTATAAAATAAGTACAGCAACAGAGGTCTTATTGTAGGAATTAAATGAGATAAAAACCTTAACCCAGAGCCCAGCATATGATAGGCAAATAGTGCTTACTAGATATTATTACTGCTTGTTTTCATCTTTTACCCTACACACATCACTGGGACTGTGTAGCTTGGAAATAATGCTCACATGTTTTATTTCTTGTCATGGGTCCTTTGGATTTGGCCGCAGGCAGACCTAAGTGGATCTGGCTTCACCTCTTATGCACTATAGGGCTTAGAGGAAGTGACTTCATCTCCTGGAGCCTCAGTTTTTCCCCCTATGAAATGGGGAGGTGGATCTTGCTTCTTAGAACTATTGTCAGGGTCCAGTGTGGAAATGTGTACACTGTGCCTGGCATAACTGGTGCCTCACACAGAGCAGACGCTGTATCGAGGAAGATGCTCTTGATTCTAAGCACACTTGTTTTTATATTTCAGCATCTCTAAATTCAGTGTACAGCCTGCCATCCGAGAGCATCCCGGGGACCATGAAATTGAATGCTGTTATTTCCATCGTGGGTATCTACTGAGCCCTTGCTCTTGCACCAGGCATGTGCTGACAAGAGCTGCCTGGCGGCGAGCTCATGCAATCCTGGCCACCATCCAGAGGGCAAGAGGTGTTTTTCCTAAACATGCCTTGAGGATGGGGAATGCAGCCTCCGAGAAGGGATTCAGCCTTCCTTGGGTCACATGGCCGGGTCCCACAGGGAGAGGTCTGCTCTGCTGTCTCTGCCCTGTCTTCTCATGCCATCGGAACAGCTAAGGAGCGCCAGCAGGGTGGAGCCATTTGCCCAGAGCAGTGTGACCAATAAATGGCAGAGCTGAAACTGGAACCCAAACCTGTGAGACCACAATGCCCAGCTCTTTCTCTTAGGATCCCTGCAGCCGGGCAAGTAGGCAGAGACATTGCCTTCTTGTTCTTCATTACCCAGCTCTTGTGGGTTTAGGATGAGCTGCTTAGAGCATGGAGACCTGCTATCTTTTTCCAGTTATCTTGCAAGTGGCTCCATAGTTTCCAGCCTCATTTTTCTCACCTGTAAAATGGACATGGCAACCCCAGCCACTCAGAAGTGTCTTGAAGATTAAATGGAGCAGTGTATAGATATGGGCTCTGCAGCATGGCAGTCTCTCTACATAGGAGCAGTGTCTGAGGTCTGAGCGTGAGTCAGGACACCCCAGGATTCTGGGGAGCTGTGCCACCAACCTTGGGGCTGACAGGAGCAGCACAGGGGCCTCCATGCCAACCCATGGAAAGTTCAGTATTGATGTCCTCCACCACCCCTCAACTCAGGGATGGGTTGAAGGAAACATGGCCCCTGCCTCACCCCCAGCTTCCCAGTACTTCTCACTGGGTGTAATGAAATGGAAGGAATTTCTGCTGAGAGCAGTGATTGCTAAGCTGCCAACGTGAGTGAGGGAAATCAATTGGGAAAGTGCAGGGGTTAGAGAGTCAGGGAGAGAGAAGAGGGAAGAGGGAAAAAGGAAAGAGGGGACCCTGGAGAGAGACAGAGACAGAGAACCACACATCCTATTCCACAAGGACAGGCTGAGGGGCTTCAGTTCCAGTCCCTCTCTCCCATGGAAGTGGCTCCAGGAGGGATCACTCACTAGGGCTAGGGCTGGCACTGGACCACAGTTCTGCTTATCTAACCAGCCCAGGGGAGTTGGGGCATTGGCTTGGGATCAAGGCTGGAGACTGGAACAGTCAGCTCGGCCCATGGTCCATTTATAGCATGAATGTTCCCTGAGTGCCTAGCATGTGTTTTTGAAGGACATCTACATGCTGCCGGGCCCACAGCAGGCCTTGGTGAGCATCGCTTGAATGAGCCTTTGGTAAGCAGTTGTTTTATCCAGGTGGCATCCATACTACACACGATGAACCACTGTAGAGAGGCAGCCAGCACATCACAATTCTGTGCAGTCGTCGCCCCCAACCACGTTCATTAGCCCCAAAGGACATCTCACACCCAGTAAATATCCACTCCCTTTTCTCTCTTCCCCTAAATCCTGCAACCCCTAATCTGCTGTCTGTCTCTATGGAGTTCGTATAAATAGAACCACACGGTATGTTACCTTTTGTATGTGGTTTCTTTCGCTAAGAACCAGGCTAGTACTGGCACTTGAATATTCATAGTACCATTATTTGTAATGATTGTCTCCAGACTTTGGATTCTCATTGGTATAATGAGATTCAAGATTTCTCCCCGGGTTGTCTAACAGTCCCATTGCATGAGGGACTCTGAGAACTACAGAACCAGGACTCTGAGTGGGCTAGAGAGCCAGGCATGTGCCAGTTACTTCTAGGGACTGAACACTTGTGTCCAACCCCCGCAAAAACCCTCATATGTAGAAATCTGAAACTCCAAATGATGATGGAACTAAGATGTGAGGTCTTCGGGAGGTGATTAGGTAAGAAAGGTGGGGTCTTCATGAATTGGATTAGTGCCCTTATAAAAAAGACCTCAGAGAGTTCTGTTCCTCCTACCTGCCGTATGAGGACACCATGAGAAACCTGCAGTCTTCAGCCTGAAAGAGGACCCTCCCCAGAATCAACCACCCTCACACCTGCCGTCAGACTCTTGGCCTCTAGAACTATGAGAAATAAGTTTCTGTTGCTTATAAGCCACCTATTCTATGCCACATAGTTATAGGAACCTGAAGGGGCTGAGACAGCACTGTTGCTCTGTGTGATATGAATAAGAGCCTGGAAATCTGCCACCAATCTTGGAGCTTGGGAGGTGGGACTCAGCCATTGGGAAAAGAGCAGCACAAGCAGGGTATTGGCAGGAACAAGGCTCACAGAGAAGGATGGCTGTCCTGTAAACCCCAAACTCCTACCTGTGGCACACCAGGCATTTCTGATCCTGTCCAGCACAGGTCCCTCTTGAGCAATTGCTGGATTATAGGAGTGGCTCATGCCAATGTCCTCAATGCATGGGTGAAGAAGCAGAGAGCCAAAGAAAAGAGGTGATCTGCCCACATTCTCACCAAGAACTTTCACCTGTACCCACTTCCAGGAAGGGGATGGATTGAGCTAACATAGGTCTGTCCCAAAATCCCGTAAGATTAGATAAAGACATTTTTAAGAGCATGAACATATAAGGACAAGCAGAATAGAGGAAAACACAACAGTCACAAAGCTTGGAAATTAGAAGCAGGTAGACACGATTGACTTAGCAGATCCCACTCAGGCAAATCCTAAATCAGAAGCAGCATGGTGAGGACCAGCCCGGCTTGCACCCATTCGTTATGTCAGTCACTTATCGGGCAGGCAGCAGCGTCTCTGCCCAGGCCCAGGACAGAGATGAGTGGGACTTCCCAGACCATCCTGTCAGGGCAGTCGTGATCTTTTTGGTGGCAACCAAGCCACAAACAAGCAAGACGGGGTCTCTGTAATACAAGAATGTATACAAGGGTGATCAAAATATATAGTGAATGTTCAAATTAAAAAGTGTATTGCAGTAAAAGGCACACTGCCATTAACTGCCATTAACTCCACCTGGCTTTGAACATACTCATGCCATTGTTCTTGCCACTTCCTGAAGCAGCTCTGGAAGTCCTCTTTCTTGAGTGTCATTACAAGTGTTCAGAAATTCAGTGAATGGTGTTGCCTAGCACCATCCAATGAAAAGGCAGCTCATAAAAACATTACTATGTGTCCTCATCCACCTTATTCACCAGATCTGGTGCCATGAGCTTTTGGCTCTTCTTCAAATCAAAATGACTACAAAAGGTAAATGTTATGAATGGATTCAAGGCATTGAGCCAGCCCGGACGGCACTACTAGTGACACTCCCAAAAGAGGCCTTCTAGAATTGCTTCAGAAATGGCAAGAACAATGGGACAAGAGTGTTCCAAGCAAGGGGGAGTATTTTGAAGGAAATTAATGGTACTAGGTCCTTCACTGTAATCATTTTTAAACATTTAAACATTCACCATGTTTTTCAAACAAACCTCATAGGGTACAAGAGACTCCCCAAAGACGGAGCAATCAACTTTCCTTGGAGAGGTAGGGGAGAAGTTTGTAAAGGACAGAGAAGGTTGGGCTGAAGGACAACCGGGTGAAGATAAAGGAGGAAGCATTTCCAGGAACAGGAAGAGCAGTGAAAAAGCACAGAAGAGTAAGTATATGAAATATTCAGAGCACTGCAGGTCACTCAGAGACATCTCAGGTGCATATTTTGAGCATTTGAGCAATGGAGTAATAAGGTCCAGAAAGATCAAACTGGTGGAAGTAGAAAAGAAAAGGTTAGAATTTTCACTGGTATCTCTCTCCTTTTCTCCACCCACGTTACACTGAGCACCTACTGTGTGCATGGCCCCATGCTGGGTGGCTGAGAGCAGGAGCTGGATCCATGTACATGATTGGGAGGTGGAATCCATTGTGAATAGCAGTAATTGGGCACCATCTGAATCTGCTGTCTTTGGTTGCTTGGAAAATACTTCCTACCAAGTGTCAAATGTGTGCTTGCCGACCCGCACACTCACATAAAAGTCTCTGAAAAAAATTGATTATATTCATTCTCTTAACCTCTCCCCAACCTGAACATAAATCGTCCCTGTTTATAACACTTCTGGCATTTTGTGCATTTTGCCGAGTGACATAAGATGACAATAAATTTAGGCCCCACCAGCAGAAAAGTACCTAAAATGCCACATGTCACTAATATTGACAGGTTCTAAAAGTAAAACTTGGAAATGGTTCAGGTGACATAAATTAAAATAAAAATATATACTTTGTCCTTGAGAGAGAATGAGCTAAAATTAAACCTCAGTGTGGGTGGGATGTCCAGGAATAGGTGGGAGAGAAGCATCAGACATGCCTCATTCAGAAGACAGACACAGCCTGAAGGCCCAGAAGGCTCTGACAAAGTCCAAGTCAAACCCCGGACAGAGCAAAGGCAGTGACCCTTAAAGCTCCATCCAAGGCCATAGCACTAGCTTCTTAAGGTTACACAAATTTACATTTAAATACCATTCAGTTCAGTTCTTTAGGTGCACCACCACATTTCAGATGCACAATAGCTACATGCAGTTAGTGGTTACTGCATTAGACAGATGATCTAGAAGATTCCAGAAGGTTCTATCTGACAGCTCTGTTTTAGAACAGGAAGGATCCCCATTGCTGCCCAGGGTCACTGTTCCTGGGATCTCCTTCCCTTCTCCCCAGGCTTCCCCTCCATTTCTCCCTTTGTTCTCCTCTGCCTTTCTCCCCTTCTCTGTTCTTTCTCTTTCTCTCTCTATGTCAATGTCTGCCTGCCCCCCTCCTGGTCTTTCTCTCAGTCCCTTTTTTGCATCTCTCCTCTCTTTCCATTTCCTTTTATATACTTTTCTTAAACATAAATAGATTGGATTCAAAGGCAGCTGAGGATTTGGAAGAAGGGGTCCATCCCAATTCCCACTTCACCTCCCTGGCTGTGAGATCTCAGGACTTGATCCCATAGGCTCTTCCCAGCTAGGAGAATAACACCGACCTAGCATGCCCTGTCCTTGAAAAAATCACCTGAATCCTGGCTCTTAGATTCTCAAAGATGCAACTTACTAACCCTCAGAGGTTTACAAAAATCTGCAAATGCTCTGCATTCAATTCTCAGTACATCTCCCCCTCCCCCCACCCAAAATACCTGCCCATGTGTTTAGTCTCTTTGGCTCCGAATTTGAGGACCATATGTATTGCATTTCTCATTTCAGCTGTAGCCTGTGCCATCCCCTTGCCATGTCCCAACTTCTCCCTGTACCTTCCCATACCCCACTCCTGCATGTGCCCTCCGCCCCGCTGAAGACCCTTTCCCCTCCATCAGCCTTGGCATCCTGCTCCCAGGGTACATTTGAGCTCAGAGCCCATCACTCCTGTGCAGCCTGCAGCCCAGCCAAGCTCCCACCATGAAAGTTCTGGAACAGAGGTGGCCAAAGTTTCCTTGGCCACATGAAAGGGGATTTGCAGTCCACATGAGGACACAGGAGCATCAGCACAAAATGCCCCAGGAGTGCAGCATTTGGAACAGTGGGGCAGGGGTGTTGCAAAGGAGCTGGCATTTATTCCAGGGCCAATGACAGCAGGAGCCAGGGCAAGCCAGGAACCCAAGGGTCATTTCTTAGGACTGAGCTGAGGTGAAGAGATAGGATGTGAGGAAGATGGGCTCAGGACAGTCAAAGGGGCCAAACCCACGAGGGGACACTGTTGAAACAGTTTAAAAATGAACCTCTGGGCAGAAGAGAGTCCAGGAAAGGTTTGAGGCTAGAGATACCTCACACCTTACAGGAGCCTGGAGGCCGACGGTTGTGGTGTGCAGCCAGGAACTGAGATGAGGTCACTCCTGGTGGCAGTGCTGCGGACAGAGAGGGCACTGTGAGAGAGGATGGAGGCGAAGGGGGCTCCCATATTGGGTCCTGGGCCTTGCCCTTCCCCCCTGGCTGCCTCTGCCTCGGGCATTCCCCGCCTCCCCCTCTCCCCCGCCTGCAGCCTTCTGGCTGCACAATTTGTGAAGGACATTATGTAAATGGGCTTTATGCAAATCCAGCCTCTCTCCTGCTTGCAGGCTGGACTCCTGAACCCTAATTAACTTGCCAAAGCGAATGTTGCCATCCCTTCTGCACCAGCACGGTCCCTAACCTGCTCCCCCAACCCCAAAATCCACCTTCAGGGACCAGGGTGCCCATGGCTCCCCTCATTTGGATGTGCAAGCTGCCGCCCACACCCTGTGCCACAGGAGAAGGCAGCTCTTCAGCCCGGCTGACACACGAGCTTCCATTACAGCTCCAAAATAAATGCCTCTTTTCATCCCCCTCCTGTTTTATTTTTGCTTTTGCTTCTAGAACCAAATACGGCCCAAGGAAAGTTGATGCCATTTCTCATTATCTTCAAGTATTTCTTCTCGGACACTTTGTACCACCCCTTCCCCTCCTGAATCTGCAAGTCAGAGCCTCTCTCCTCCCTCTCGCTCAGAATAGCCACTCAGGAAAGGACCAGGGATGGGTGGTTTTGCAAGCTGACCAGCAAGGATGCAGTCAGCTCCTGCTCCCACCAAAATGTTGGCGAACTCACTCCCAAAGGTGTGTTTCTGAACCGAAGGAGACTTGAGCGGCATGTCTGCCAGCCTCCTTGATTGTAATGATAGCCGAGGTCAGGCAGGCAGCAGCGATGTGCCCAGGGTCACGCAGCGGGGATGGACCTGATGCAGACTCCTGCTTCCCTAAGGTGTCTTTCCTCCCAGCCCCCACTCAGCTCCAGCCTTTCTGCTCAACATCCCTTGTCCCTGACACCACCAAAAGGAGCAGAGCCGTTTTGACAATCTTGTGCATGCTCACTTTCAAGAGCAGAACAAAGCAAAATAAAGGCTTTCCCGGGAAACAGAAAGAATCCTGTTGTCAGCCATTTCCTGCTGCTGCAGCGAATACCCTGGATGCGGCTGCAAAGGCAGAACTGGGGGAGGAGTGACAGCCCCTGGAGCTCTGGGGCAGAGCAGACTCAGTGTCCGGAGCTTGATGTCCTGAACAGGGATGCCGAAAGGCTCGGCGCATCAGAGAGGCTCAGGTTTGCTCTGGCAACGCTGAGCGGGAACAAACAGGGATCATTCATTCCTCCCTCCATTACATCATTCATGCTCAGATATACTTGCTGCCAAGAGTGACTGGCCCAGAGTGGATCCCCAAACACATTTCTGCCTGCAGAGCCCGGGATGGCCCTTGTCACCAGCTGCAGGAGACCTTCATGGACAGACAGCCATCTGACACCACGTCTCCCCGCTGGCTGGCCAAATCTCCCTCCTTCCACCCCCAGCATCCTGGCATCTGAATTTTAAAAAGGAGCTACATTTGGAAATCCCCAAAATCATCTTGTCCCTTGGTTTTTATTTCTGAAAATGAGGGGTGTGTGAGGACGGATCATTCATCATGACAGGCAGTTTATCTTGGAGGGAAGAAATTGGAGTCATGCCCAAGTTCAAATGCATGACCCTGGCAAGGTAGAACTTTCAAAGCCTTTGTCTTCTCTTCTCCAAAAGAGACACCAGAGTGCTCACCTCCAGGCCGGAGGGGGATTAAATGAAAAAAACAGGTGGAAAATATGCCCCTTTCCCTGATACACAAGCCAGTCCATGGAACCTCTGTTAAGGGCATCTATTTTGCTTTGGGGTTCCCAAAACAAAGGAAAGGAACCAAAATTCTTGGAAGAATTTTATTATTAGAATATTATTACATCACCGCGATCTTAGAAGATGGTCTTCGAAAATGCTTTGGTTTCACCATTTTATCTACCTGTGTCAATTTCTTAGTGATAACATGGAAATAACAAAATCAGCTTCCTCATGGTGCTATGCGATGGAGCAAATGAGGAAGATCTTAGTGTGCAAATCACAGAATTTGAAGTTCAGTGAATCCTAGACAAAGAACAGAGGCATAACTCTGCCCAGTTATACTCCATTACAAGGACTTATTTGTGAGTGGGTAATTAATTAAAAGTTAGTTTACCAGTTTCTGCATTAAAAAGAGTAGCCTCCCAAGGTTTATGAAAGATGATTTAAATAGACAAATTAGGTTATGTCCTTATATCTATTTGAGAAGGAAAAAAATAATAAAAATGTTTTAAGGCTTATACAAATTGAATAAGATTATTTAATAGTAGACAAATTACTATTCCCAAGAATACTCACTGAGAATTTCAGATGAAGTAAGACTTCTTAAGGTCCCAAACTCTCAGCTTCAATAGATGGGAGATGTGGCCTGAATGTCCTTCTTGATGAATGGTAACGCCAGAAAACACAGTGTGTCCTTCATAATTATTATACAGCCTTCCCGCCCCCTCTGCTTTTGAATTTCATCTTGAGGACAATAGAATATCACTACATATTCCACTAAAATTCGAGTTTGTGGATAGTAACCAATCTCACGCTACGATGTTTAGTCCTGCCATGGAAGCAGGCCTCACCCTGCTCACCACTGCAACTTCTCACTGTGACCTTAAGTACTGTGTTAAGAAGGATTCTGTTGTCTGGTTTAAACTCGGTGCCCAAGAGTGCCTCGTCCACCAGTGATGCCTGCAATGGAGCTCAGGGATGACGAGCGCAAGTGTACTTCGTGCCTGCTAACCCCAAGCTGGTGTGACCTCTTCCTTGGGAGACTTACAAAAGCTGAGGTTCAGAGAGGGGAACTGATTTACAAGGGTCACACAGCTACTTAATGGTAGAGCTCTAACAAGAATAAATATCTCCTGGCTCCATGCCCAGGTCTCTTCCCTCTCCATTAGGACGCATTCAGGTTCTTAAACAAGGCCCAGGGGTATCTGTATAGCGGTTATAACATTTCGCATTTCTTACACTGCTACCCCCTATATGGTTCCAAAGTAATTTACGGTGATGGCACACCACCAATATCCAAGTTAGAGAGAAATCTATACTAGAGAAGGATTACAGTACAACAGAGAAAGTAACCAGAGCAAAGGGAAAATGAGAATTTTTGTAAAAAAAGATGAAAGTACAAGTAAGTTTCACATATAAAAACACTTTCCACTTGCAAAGAAGAGAATAAGAACTTAGGTGTCTAGAGATGAAAAAATTCAGCCAGTTGGTCAAAGAAGTAGTTCCCCCAGGCATTGCCCTGGGACCCATATGTCCCTTGCATGCTGATCCTGAGGTGGCCATGATGTGGCAGAGGATGCTCCTCAAAGATGTCACCGAGAACTTAAGCAACGGCAATGCCACTGATTTTTGGAATGTGGATGAGAGGTCACGGTTGTCCAGGAAAACAGAATTCTTAATTTCAAAGGCTCCTGCGACAGCCATGTTTCCAAAGCCATCTAGCTCAGCCTCTTGGTGGGTTGTGACACGGTTGATGGTTTCAGGCTTGTCTGGTTTTTCTCTCCCAGGACACCCCATGCTGTTGTTGCATGTTCCCCTGTGTCAACAATTGCTCCAACACGAGGCCTGCTGTTGAGAGCCTCTTTCCCTCCAACATGCAAATGTTGCAGATTCCGGGCCTCAGCCACAAGCGTGCCCTGCCGTGTCTCCGCGCTCACTTGCTGGTGACCTCGTGGCTTAAAACTATGCCTGAGCTGATGCCCTGCAACAACAGTCTCCCTCCAGCTTTACCCCTCTGCCTAGCCCGGACTCACGTTTATCTGCCTGTTGCCACCTCCATCCAGACACTCATGGCCTCTCAAACTCCACATGCCCATCATCCAGCCCTCCTCTCCACACCCTCTCTGCTGTCACCACCTGAGCTGGAATCTAAGGCTCAACCTTCACTCCTCTCTCCTGCTCACCTCCAATGCCAAATTTGTCAATAAGGCACCAACTACACAAACGCTTTCAAGTGCGTGAACGCATGGTCCCTCCCGATCTCCTCCATGATCTCCTAGTCTGAGCCACCTTCCTTGCAGACCTGGCTGGAAAGAAAGCCTCTGTCTTACTCCCGACCCTTACAGATGCTTCTCCACCCAGCAGCCAGACAGTTACCCTCAGAGTCAGTCTGATCTGGGCCCCACCCAGCTCAGCCCTCCCCAGGAGCCTCCACATTCCTGGGCAGGGAAAGCTGCTGTCCGGCCCTGATTCTTCTCCCCACTCTCCCCTGGCTCACTCTGTGTCCATCCCACTGGGCTCCAGGGGGTGGTGCTCACACTGACAGAGGCTGCTCCTCCTGGCCTCTGCAGGGACTGATCTCTCCTGGGCTGCCCCTTCCAAGACAGCCTTGCTCGCTCCTGCATCTATGACCTTCTGCAGGAAGCCTTCCCACCACCTTAGTTCACAGGGCCCTCTCAGCCTCCCTCTTACTCCCCACCAACACCACCTTAGCATCTTTCCCACCCTCACCATGTCCCCCAACACTTCCTAGAAGGGGGGATGCTCCACTGCACTCCAGAGCGTAAGGACATTCACCTCATTGTTACACCACTGTATGCCCTCCGCCTTTGCCCATAGTACGTGCTTAATAAGCACACGTTCACAAGTAGCTCTCTACTGGTTGGGCTTAGTCGAATAACATGTTCAGCCAATGGCTGCAAGGATGCAGGCCTGTGGAGTGGACTCAGTGAATTCTCAGCACCCGGCTGTGGCCGATCTGCCTCTGGAAACCCTCACTAAAGGCTTTTACCTCTGGCAGTGACATGTGGAGTCAGGCCTGTCACGCCCTTGGCTGATGCCACCAGGGCCTCCCCGGTGATTTCCATAGCATCCCTTCATCATAAGCATCTCTGCTGGTGTCAGCTGCCTCCTTGGGTACCACCAGGGGAAATGCTATCATCAGATCTTGCTTAAGCAAACCGCGCCGATTTACAGCAGGTTTTGACTTTATTGGTGTTTTGTCTTAGATTTGGCCTTAATTATAAATCATTCACAACTGTGGTTTAAACCATAAGCATTTCTTACATGGCATTCTTATTATCTCCTTAATATTGCGGAGAGAAAGATTTATAGAACAGCATTCTGGGAATTAAGCAAACGAGGAAACTTTTCTGCGGGGGTGGAACATGTGAAAATTACAGTTTTGTTATAAAATGTTGATTGATCAATGATTATTGTAAAACGGTGGTAACTGCAGGCGTCAACATAAATCTGTAATTGGCTGGATTTATTCTTTTTCAAAACACTATATTTCCTGCAGTTTTGACCATTGTATTAATCTGAACCTGCCAAATTTACTGTGGTTTTAATTTAATTAACTCCATTTAATGTGTGTAGCTATACATGCACATATAGTATGTGTGTGTAACTATACACACATATATGTGTCTTTACACATATGCCCTTAAATTCATCATCTCCACTTGCTTTCATTTGTCAATGCTTTTTTTTCTCCAAATATAATTTTTAAGATTATTGGGCCGGGAATATAGCTCAGCTGCACAACGCCTTGCTTGGCAAGCACAAGGTCCTGGGTTCGAGTCTTGGTACCAGAAAAAAAAGAAAGATTATGATGGCAGCACTTGTCACAGTGATGGATACAAAGCACCCTTTCTGGAGTCGCCCTCAGTGGACAGACCCCACACGAGGAATTGAGGCTTGGGAAATGATTGTGAACAAGGTTCAAATCCTGATCCTTCTTTCGCTTGGCTGTTCTCCTCTAAGGAAGCTGTTCCAGTTCTCTTGGCCTTGGTCTCCACATCCACAAAATGGGAAGGATGACTGCAGTGGCAACCAGGAGGTGTGCAGAAGATGCATGTTCAGAGGTTAGCAAGGGGTTAAGTCAATAGCAGGTGCACAGTCCCTCCTCACAGGGAGGGAGTGAAATCGTGGTGTGAAGGGCAGGGCAGCAACCCCAAGGGAGCACGGTCAAGGCAGCATCCACACCCTCAGGGGGCCATCTCAGGAAAGGCCAATCCCAGCACCAGCTGGAACTGGAGCAAACACCGTCATCATCATCAAAACCAACAGGACCAGGGAGATGGGGGGTGGTCCACACCAGAGACACCTGGGGAACAGGCAGCCATACCATAATTCAAATTTAAAATAATGGCAATAAAAACAGTAGAAACCACCTCACTTAGAAATAGGTACTGGCTGTGGCTCAGGCTCTATGCTGAATTCTTCACAGATTTCATTTTGTTGATGCTGGGCAAGGACCACTGAACTTTGAGGTGAGAAAATAAAGATTTCTGAGATGGAAAGGGACCTTCCCAGAGTCACACAGTTAGCAGGTGGCAGGACGGAGGCTAGAAACCCTTGTCCTTGACTGAGTGTGGCTGCCTCTGAGATGGCTGGGTTACATGTCCCCAGGTCCCCATGTCCCCATGTCCCATCTCCCTCCCAGAGGCAGGGTCCGGAGCTGAGAACTCTGCAGGACTGATCAGGCACAGAAGTGACCCAGGTGCCACAGTCTCTTCTTGTCTAATTGCTGAGGACAGGGCTGAGAAGTAGCTGGGTCGAGACAATAATCTGCCCTCATGGTGGGGCTTTGCATCTCTGTTTAACAGTGTGCTTTATTTTTCTTGATTCTCATTATGTAGCCAGTCAAGAATATTTTTGTGGGGCCTATTCTGATTCATCATGTCTGTTCTCAAGCTGCCCAGGGTCAAGAAAGTCAGCCATGGCTAAATGAACCAACATTGGATTCATGAAAGTAAACATTCCCAGCAGTGAAAAAGATGCTGGGCCCGAATACGAGACTCTTCTCTCTCCCTTTTTTTTTCCCTTCATTTTCCCAAGGCTTGCTCTTTCCTCTTTGCCTCAGTCCTCTTCTCTCTCCTTCTTTTAAATGCTTCTTTCTCTTGTTCCCTCCTCTCGGTTGTTTCTCTCTCTTTCCTTTCTTCTCTCCTCCTTTTGTCTTTCCTTCCTCCCCTCTATTTTCTCCTCTATTCTTCCTGTTTCAAACTATACTCAGGATTTGGTTTTAATTCAGGGTTGCAGAGGCAGACCAGACAATGACTGCCACCAAAGAGATGGCTTGCTACTCACAGGTCCCATAGCAAGGGGCCACATGTCCCCATGCCGGGCCACTCAGGGAAGGATCAGGGCCTAGGGGCAGAGGGAGCGAGGGGAAAGCAGGGACCAGAGCCCTGATGCGGTTTTTGTGCTGGAAGGAATGGCTGAGACAGGCCGGGCGGGTTCAGGGTGGGCCTTTGACTGATTTCGGTGGACTATGGGTCATAACGGTGGTCTCCAGGGGTCTGGTGCCTGGCCCTGGGGTGGTTTAGTGATAGGAGGACAGTTTCTTAGGCTGCAGGAGCCTTGTAAAAAGAGGCAGGTGGATAAAAAGGGATGTTGTGGTAGAGAGGATGAGTTAGTTTGCATATCAAAGACCGGCTCAGAGGCACTTCCTCCTACATCTTCAGGAATTAGCTAACCCTGGAAGGGGCGAGCCAGTGCCTAACTCCCTGGGTCTGTAAGCCCTCAAGCTACCAAAATGCTGGTAACATTTTTTAAAAATTGTGACTACATCTTCCTCTCTTCCATTCTTCCCTCTATGCTCTTCTTTCTTCTCTTTCTCCCCTTCTGCTTCGCAGAGACCTGGGAAGACCATCCAGCAAAGATTCAGGGGGTAGCGGGTGACAAGGGGCCAGGTGGTGGGGCAACTCTCTGAGACTGAGCCCCGTTGTTCAGTGTTCAGAGACTGAATGTAGCTCTGACGTTCAGCTCTGCCCCGGGCCTGCTCCGCACTGCTGCTGCTCACAGGCTGTCCCTTCCTTATCCTGCTGCTTGTGGCTGCTGTGTCCTTGACCCCACCACCATCCCGTGGGTTGGTTGTTTTGCCCGAGCCTAGAATTACCCAAATCCCCTTAAATACATGGCTGCAAATGAGGACATTGGAAAGAAGGCAATAATTGTGACAGTAACTCACGGGGCCAGGCCTGACACGTCTCTAATTGCCTGCTAAAATTGTCGCTGTCTCCTAAAGTGCAAATTATCACCCGAAATGACAAGAATAATGAATGAGTAACTCTGATGTAATGCAACAATTAGTCCTCAAAGACACTGTCTAATATGGTAATCCAGAACACCCACTCCTTGTTATTAAGTGCCTGATAATTATTTAATTATCTATCTGCCAGCATGATTTACTTGGTTTATTTAGCTGCAGATGTGGGCAGGAGCACTCGGGTTTAAGGTCAGCACGAAGTGGCCCCTCTGCTGGCCACTGCCTGGGTCTGCCCAGTGCCAGAGACCTCTGCCAGTCTGACTTCCCTAATTGGCATTGGCAGTCCAGGCCCAGGGTCCAAAACATGTCTCCTCTCTGTTCCCAGTCCTGACTCAGACTCACTCTGGCCCGAAGGCCGGGAGGCCACCGCGAGGGCCCTGCATCCCTTTTGCCCATTGCTTCTCAACAGAAAACACAGAACATTTGGGAGAAGCGGCTGCTCTCATCCTGCGATTGCATTCACTGTGTGCCGGTTTGGTGGCAAGTCTTGCACAAGCATTTGCTCACTTAGTCTTAGCTATATGCCAGGAGGCAGAGACAAAGGATGTATTGGCATGCGACAGAGGAGGAAACTGAGGCTCAAAGAGGTGAGGTCCCCCAGGAGCAAGGGGCGGCCCACAAACACGTCTCTCGGTCCCCAGGGCCACTCTTACTGTCCTGGACCCTGACAGTTTCGAGGCTGGTGCTAGCCCCAGAGCTATGGGTTCCAGCTCATTTCAAGGTTACTTTATATCCCAAAGAGTCTGGGTGAGGACCCAGGAGACCCAGTCACGTTCTGCCCATCACAAAAGGACTCACAGGGAAAGAAGGAGGAATCTCCCCTGTGTTGGCTAAAGGCCTGAAATCAGAGCCAAGGAGTAGAAGCCACGACTCGGGGGTTTACAAAATGGACCCGTTCCTAGCCGAATGTGCCTGGGCAAGTTCCTCTGCCTCTTGAGCTTCAGATTCCCCCTCTATGAAGTGGAGATGGTGGCCCCCGTCAAAAGTATCCTCACATGGAAGACAGAGAGGCTGTTGATGTGGAATGAAAACATAGACAGAAGGAACAAGTTCTCGTACTCTAAGCACAGTGGGGTGACTGCCTAACAATAATTGTCTGTCTCAAAATAACTAGAAAAGGAGATTTTGAATGTTCCCAACACAAAGAAGCCATAAATGTTTGACCTGACAGAAATGCTAGTTACCCTGATTTGATTTTTACATTTTGTACACAATTATTGTGTACAATTATGTACAATTATTATATGTCAATTAAAAATCATAAAAGTATCCCTTCCCCATCCTATCATCTCCGCTTAGCATCCAGTTGCTTTCCTTTACAAAATGTCTGTACTTGTGAGAACCTTTTTATTTATTTAGTTCTTCCCCACCTACCCTTCACACATACAGTTAGAATACTAGGTGTGATCATAAACTACGGTGACTGTTTAGTTTTTTAAAAAATTTATTACAGTAAAAGATCCCTTTCCATTAATCTCCACCAAAATATTCCCTTTACTTTGAACACACTTATCCCATCTCTCTTGCCGCTTTCTGAAGCAGTTCTGGAAGTCCTATTTCAGAAGGGTCTTCAATTGCACTGTTACGGCTGCCTTGATGTCCTGAATGGATTCGAATTGTTTTCCTTTTGTGGTTATTTTGATTTTGAGAAAGAACCAGGATTTGCACAGAGCCAGATGTGGTGACTAAGGGGGATCAGGACACTCTGTCATGTTTTTACAATCCCGCTTTTCCACTGGCTGGCCTTTGGCTGTACCATTCACTGTCTTTTGGTCATGCCACATAAAGACAGACAGAACTTGCAGAAATGCTTCAGACAGTGGCAAGAATGATACGATATGTGTGTTCAGAGCAAGGGAGAGTATTTTGAGGGGGATTAATGCCAATGTGCCTTCTACTGTAATAATTTCTTATTTAAATATTTACTGCGTATTTGATTGCCCCATGTTGAAGCCCCAAGGAGTTAAAGAACTTGTCGTTTATTCGTCTGTCATATTCCCTGCACCCAGCGCAATGCTTGGCACATTATCGGTACACAGTAAATACCTGTAGAATGAAGGAAACAAGGAAAGACTGATCAGAAACCAGGTGGGATCCAGCTCAGTCACACCCTTACCTGAGAGACTCCCTAGGGGCCCTGCTTTCTTCTCAGGTACCAGTTTGATTGGCCCAGGGCACCTCTTACAGATGAAATTAATGCCCCTTACACACGTGATTTCTCAATACTTGCTGTTTCCAGGGCAAACATCCCCCCAACTCCCAACTCCCACCTCCCAGCAGCAGGTCTTAGTCCCTGAGGCCTTGGTCTGTTGGATGGATCTCTCTTTAGAGTGACCTCCTCTGGCAGATGCCCTCAGTAATCACTGACAGGAGTCAGTGGGAAACAGCCCGGCTCCCTCAGCCCTTAGTTTATAATCCCAAGGAGATGGGAATCCCAGACTTGCCCAGTGGTGTAAAGTTCCAGGTATCTGCTGCTGAGGTCCTCCTCTGAGAGGCTCATGCATCCAGCCCCTCACTGCCGTGAACGTTGCCGCTCCCACTGCAGCTAAGAGCTGTCCTCTGCTACAAGCACTGCCTTCCCTGGAAATACTGGGAAAACACCCCCTGACCCTGGGGTGTCCTATAGCCAGTAATTGAGTAATAGAAGGGCACCAAAGGCCATATCTTTACTGGAAAGTAAGACAGCTCTGCAGAGCTGCTGGTGGGAGGCTAAACTTCAAGCAAACACACATCTTTTAGTAGATCAATAACAACTCTTGCTAGTTGCTATGTCTTCTGCAATAGTGTAGTGCTTGTTGAGTTAGCGAGCGAGTGTGTGCATGAGGGAATGAATGAACAGACCCACCCACGTGTGTATGAATGGAGGAATCTGACCCAGAAAATGCCCAAATGGGAACCCAAACGCCTCTTTTCTAAATGTGTGCTGAAGTGGCAGAAGGTCATGGAAAATGACCTTGGGGAGGGGGTCATCCCACTTGAGAATTCTTTTCATCCGGTCACTGGGTGATGCTGGTCTTTGGGCTCTGGGTCTCAGTTATTCATCTGTCAAATGACATTTCTTCCACCTTCTTTTCTAGTGTCCATACGACATACACTTATGCTGCATGATATTTTAAATTTGGAAATAATTTTAGCCTCCCAGAAGAGGTCTTAGGACAGAGCTCCGACCCACCCTTCACCCTGCCAGCCCTAATGTTCATGGATTGAGAGCTTCATGCCACACTTTCCCTGGACCACCAGCTTGAGGACTGAGGTGTGGAGGCCACTGCAGCTAGAAGTCAGCTGGAGCCTCTCAGGGGACAGCTCACCGGGCTGGGCCACCGTGCAGAAAGGAGGCAACAGCAGGAAGAAGACACCCTCTTCTCTCCTCCTCGCTCCCGCGTGCAGCGCATCCGCAGTTTTCTTTTTTTATTTGTGGTCTATCACCTCCTATGCCGTGGCAAACAGGAGACTTTATAAATATTTCAAACACTAATAATTTGTGCTGTCCCTGCTTAGACTTTTAAATGAATCGAAGAGCATTTCTCTTCGAAGAACTGCCAAACTGCAGGCGGGTGAAAGAAATACCACTACCTCCTGTCTGAGACGGACTTGATGTAGAGACAGGGCTGGGGGCGGCATTGGCTGGTGGGGGATGCCCCGCCTCTCCACCTGCCTGCCCACCCCAGCCGCTGCTCCTGAGAAGCTCTACATAGCAGGGCAATGGCCACGTACACCCTGGGTCACGGCATGGGGACACTTCTGCCGCTCCTGCAGATGGAGGGAGAAGTTGAGGGCCGGCAGTTTCCTGCTCAGACTCAGATATTCGTGTGTTGAATTCCCAGCTGCTGTGCTCGTGAATTGTGCTGCTCTGGGCAAGGTCCTTGCCTTTCTCAATCATTGTTTCCTTTTCTACAAAGAGAAGGATCCTGTAGGGATTGAACTGACCCTTGTATGTGAAGTAGACAGGGCCTCACCTATATGCACCCTGAGCCCAAAGAAGCATGGCAGTTGCTGTTTTCCCATGAAATACTTCCCAGACCTGTAGAACAGTTGAGGCCCAGTAGAACCCGATTTCTGTCCCCATAAACCACCTAATGAGGTTCCGGCTGGGCCAGGGAAGGGGGGCAAGATTCTGCTCCACCAGACTGAAGAAGGCTGTGCCATGGGCTCCCCGAGGTCCTCTGGCCTCAGCATTCAGCAGAGAGAAAGATACAGAGTGCAGGGGTGGCTACGAGAGGTTCCCGCGGCTCCTCCTGAAGTCCACAGTCTCAGAGCCAGAGGAGGCTACAGAAACCACAGCACATAACATGCAGGATGAGTGCTGCAGGGAGGGAGGCCCAAAAATCCTAGAGAGGGAGGAGATCTGGGCAGAAAGTGAACCAGATCCTGGCCTACCTGGTCTGAAATCCCTCAGTCTTCTCATTATTCACAGGACAGAAGATGAACTCCTTCCTCAACTTTAAGGCCCTATGGCCTGGTCTTTGCCCACCTCTCCAGCCTTTCCCCTCCATTCTCTGTGCCCCTGACACCTGGAGGTTCTTTTATGCTACCCAGCAAACCACCACCATAGGACTATCATGTGAATTTACCTTCCCAATCAGGCCACTCTGAAGCAAGAACAATATGCCACCACAATTAGGGCTGTCTGGGGCAGACTGGGATGTGTGGTTCCTGGACACCATAGGGCCTTTGCACATGCTCTTCTCCTTACCATTTTGTAACCCACCTGGCTAGCTGGCCCTGCAGGGAAGCTCTTAGAACCTCAGTCTAAGTCAGGTCCTTTTGCTAAACATTTCCTAGAACCTTTTTCATCCAGGGCACAAACATAAATTTCTAAATATATTCTCAACAGTGTCTGTATTTGATTATAATCTCTTTCCAACTAAATTATTGGCTTCATGAAATTAAGAGACCACGTCTCATTTTAACTCTTCACCCCCAGTGTCTGGTACACAGGAGGCCCTCAATAAGCACTGCAATAAATGGGCAGGCACTTAGACCTGCCCAGGGTCCAGAGGAAGGCCTGACGTGAGAGGCCATCTCAGATGGCCAGGAAGGATCAGCTCAGACGCGGTGACGTGGAGAAGCAGATGGACAGCACTCCCCCCGGCAGGTAGAGGACACCCCAGACAGCAAAGGCAAGTCCTCAATGGCATCTAGGTGGTCAGAGTAAGAGTGGGAGCTCAGGAACAGGCCGGAAGTGTGGGAGTGTGGAGGGAACTGACGAGCGAGTCAGCAGCGGGACAGGAGAAGACAGCCCCAACCATCACCACAGAAACAGGGGTCAAAGCAACAGCAGCAATCTACGTGTTCCTCACTCGGCGTGTCAGTCCAATCCCAGTGCAACTTGAGGACATGAGCCTGACATCAGGAGAGTGGCAGGGACTGGGTGAGGTGAGCAGAGCCCACCAGAGCTGCCTATGCACCCTGTAGCAATGTGAGACCCGCAGGACTGGCTGTGTGTCCAGGCTCTACCGGGCTTCCCCGCCCGCTGAGCCCAGAGAGGACAGTTCGTGTGTAGCTACAGACTTCAGACCCAACACTCGCTCCCTTTTAAACTGCTGTCTCCAGGGTAGGGTCTGGGGAATGAATACACTGGCCCTGGAACCAGACAAAAATACTTCTGCCCTGAGTCATGGGTAGCTCACACCCAGTGCTCACAGACAGGGGTGTCTGAGTAACCATTCTCTATAACCCAATGGCCCCCAGGGCACACTTCCCATTCCCAAAGCATCTCCTATGATCCTTGTTTCACTGAAAACACACATCAGCTCTTTGAGCTGCTCATTATTCTCGTCTTCCCTTTCAATGGTGCGGGAACTGAGACTCAGAGAGGTTCAGTATCTTGCTGAGGTCACACAGATTGGGAGTGGTTTAACCAGGATTTGAACTCATGTCTGAATTTTTTTAAAAAATTAACACTACACTAACCATTGCCAAAAGGGGAAAAGAGTGTCCTAAGTAGACATTTTTTTTCTTCATGGAGATTTATAGGGAAGAAAAAGTGTAGGTTCCACTCTGTCTGAGATGAGTTGGTTGGGGGAACCAGACTGAGCAGAAGGACACAGTGACTACTCAGGTCCTTCCTGGTATCCCAGATTCTACTCTCAGAGCGGCCCTCTTGGGACAGATGGAACATTGTACGGTGATGCACACTGTCCATCTGGCCTTCACTGCAGCATTAATTATAATGTGTGACCTGTGTGGTCAGGCTGTAATGAAGAAGAACTCAGTCTGGGCTCCTCGCGGTGAGAGGCTGTTGACTTTGGAGCCTGCTGTTCAGGCAGACCCAGAAAATGGTGTAGACTTCAGCCTCAGGCTGAAGGTGTTGGCTGCAAGTTCTACAGGATGGAGCCAGGTACCCAGGAGGGTGGTGGCAGTCAAAGTCTTCACCGATGGCTGCATGTGTGTGACAGCTGCATAGGCACAGCCAGCAGCCACAAGCATGGCAAGTATGTCTCCCACTGTGGAACGTGGACTCAAACATCTCCCACAACTCATACAGAGAGTTGTGTGAGGCCATTTTCTGTTACTGTAATGAAATACATGAGTAAGGATACTCTACAAAGAAAAGAGGTTTGTAAAGCTCTAGGTTGTAGAGTTTCAGAGGCATGGCACTGACATCATCCCAGCCCTGGTGAAGACCTCATGACAGAGGCCATCATAGTGGGAGTGTGTGAGGGAGGGAAAAATGAAATAGTGAGACAGGTAGGCATGGTGAGGCCAGGGAGGGCCAGGTTTGCATTTTATAGCAGCTCATCCTCAGCCCCTTCTAAGCACAAAGTTACCAATGACCTAAACATCTTGTGCTAAGCCCCGCCTCTTAAAGGTCCCACTGCTTCAACACTGTAGTAGCTAAATCATGAAGGAAAAGTACTACAGAAAGAAACATAGAAAAAAATTACAGAAGTGCTATGGTTTGAGCCTTCCAACCCCCATGTTAAGGTCTGGTCTCAAAGCAATAGTTCTGAGAGGAAGAGAAGCCTTTAACAGGCATTGAGGTCATGGGGGGAAAAGCCTCTGTGGATGGATTAATGGCTCCCTCTCCTGGGCTCTGGCTTCTCCTGAGAATAGAATTTTGTCTTCAAGAGGGGTTGCTATAAATCACGCCCAATCCTCATGTTCCACTCCTTTCACGGATGCTCACCCGCCCACTCTACTCCCTATCAGGAGCTAAAGTAGTACAAGGCCCTCACACCAATGCTGGCGCTATGCTGTTGGTCTTCCTGGCCTCTAGATCCATGAGCCAAGAAGGACTTGTTTCCATTATAAATTACCAGGTTTAGGGTATTCTATTATAGCAAGAGAGCGTGGACTAAGAGAAATCGGTATATATTAATAGTTAATATGTAAATGCTTTACATATATGGATTCGATATTCATCTTCAAAATAACCTTGGCACTAGTATTAATTCATCACTTGATGAACAAAGAACCTGAGTATCACAAAGATGAGCAGGACATGTAGCTGGTACTTGACAAAGACAGGATCCAAATCTAGCCTATCTGGGTCCTCCTGAGTTTTCTCCCCAGCCAGGTCCCCAAGTGGGGTAAAACGCTACTGAGTCTTCAAAACTAGACGAGTTCCTCAAGCTTATCCTAGCCACTCATACAAGTAAATTGCATCTCCCCAACGCCCTCCTGAAGTACTGAGGATGGAGGTTGAATTTGGGGTGGTCCCTACCCTCAAGTGCTCAAAGTCTAGTATGGATGAAGCCAATAACTCCATCAAATAAAATAAAGTGTTCTTAGTGTTCTCATTCCTACACTGAGGAAGTTGGGAGAGAAGATGATTTCAGGTGTTCTTTCTAATACTAACTGAAAACAAACATTTTATAGGCATTATCTTGGGGTAGTGTCTAAAGCCCCCTACTTTCCTTAACAGAAGAGGTGTTGATAAATGTTCACTGGATTTCATTAAATTGAATTATCACATTGTTGGAACATTTTGTGTTGGGTGTTGCATTATTTTAGGCTGGCTTGTGTCGGGTGGACTTAGATTATCTAGGTTGAGAAGTGGTCCACTGTACTGTGTTGATTTGTAATTTATTGGGTTTGGTTGGTTTTTGTTAAAGTAAGGTTGGGGTGAGTTCTATTTTGTGGTTGGTGAGGTTGGCTGAGTTGGTTTGTGTAGTTTAATTTTAGTTGGATTGATGTAAATTGAAGTGGGTTTAATAAACTTTGTTGGGTTTAACTGGCTGGGCTTGGCTTGCCATGGATAAAACTTGTTTTCATCTATCTATTTTAGAAGAATTTTCTGGTATGGTGCTATTTCCTGTCCACAAACTAGAACTACTCTGAAAGACTATATTTAGGGCCAAAAGCATAATGAATGAAGCCATTTTGAGGAGGTTTGGCCCAAATAAATGGTCCAAAGAAGACTGGGTCTTCCTGTTTTTGCTCAAGTCCAGTTTATTTGCTGGAGAGAGGGCAGAGAGGATATGAAGGGTTAGATATTGCAAAATTAAGGAGATTTTCATGTCTAGCTTCTTTGGTCCTATTCCATTCTCCCATGTGCCAAATTGTATGGAGCTCCTCTTTTGCAATCTCCATGTTAAGTACCAAAGATTAAAGAATGACCAATACCTTCTTCCAGTCCTTGAGGAATTAATGATTCTAAACAATTGCTGTAATATCGTCTCCCTCAGGCAAACTCCTCATTCTTAAATCTGATGAAGAGTGCAGGATAGTTGCCAAAACTCTGGCCATTAGACCTTGGAACAATATCAGCAAACATAAAGACCAGTTTTAAAATAAATTAATAAGAGGAAAACCTCCAGCATGCCTGATGAAGAAAAAATAGAAAGAAATTAAAGAGCAGAAATACACAGCATAAGTTTTCAAACTGTGAAAACACTAGTGTGTACAAATCAGATCAGAAGTACTGTAAATAGCATATTATCAATACATCTGAACTTAAATAAAATGCATAATTTGGAAAAAATCAAAATGACCAAAATGGCAGAAGAAGAAAGGTATACTGGGTAGACTGGTATCCATTAAAATCATATCAAAACTATATCATTGCCTCTCCTCCTGCCATCCCATCCCATTCCTTGAGAACGTCTAATTTTACAAACTGTTACACAAAATTTTAAGGAACAGAAAAGTCCAATAGTCTGTGTATTATCTTAAAGATTGGAAAAGCTAAGACACAACCCTAATTCATTTGAGACTGGTAAGACCTATGTACCAAAACCCAGCAAGAATAATACAACTAAAGACATCTACAAAAGAAATATCACTTATAAAAAAAATAAGTGCAAAATATCAAATTGAAGGTAGCAAGTCAAATTCAGCAATATTATTAAAAATGCATGATGAGAAGGTATGGGATAAGCAAGGAGCACAAAGGTGGTTCTACCTTGGAAAAGTTTCAGCATCATCCATCAGATGGAACAAGAAATTAGTATAACTAGATAAGTAGATTCTGAAAAACTTTCTAAATGTCAACCCTCATATATAATTGAAATTGTCATTAAAAGAAACATTGAAGGAAATTTTTCAAGGGAATTTATATATCAGTTTTTAGGGTTAATAAGAAAGCTCAATAAAATTCCAAAATATAAGGTCAGCATTCAAAACACAATAATGAGTTCTGTTTCCAGGTAGCCTACAATAGATCACAGCAAGCCAGCATTTGTGCTGACAACCGCTGGGGAAAAGATAGATGTCATAGAAATTGCATTATTAAAGAAATCTAGAACTGTGAGCTCAGGGCAAAAGTATGTGGATTACAATTCCAGAAAAAGGAGAACCTTTGAGAAATGGGTGGACAGTGGGCTGCTGTTGTTTTATCCTGCGCATATTAATGCATGGGGCTCAGGCAGGGCATCTCAACTTGCCCAGGGAGGGTGTATTAGTCCATCTTTCACTGCTACAACAAAATATCCAAGGCTGGATAGTTTGTAAAGAAAAGTTTATTTAGCTCTTGGTTCTGGAGGCTCCAGGGCCTGGCGTTGTCTTCTGCTTGGCTGTGGTCAGGACCTCATGGCAGGTGCCATCATAGTATCAGGAGTAGGGGAAGAAAAAGAGAGGCTTACTCTCTTGTAACAACTTACTGTTGCAATCTGACTCACTCTTGGAGACCAGCATGAATCCCGTCTGAGAACTGCACCCACCCCCCACCTAATTACCTTGCACTCAGCCCCTCCCTTTAAAGATCTCCCCACATCAAGATGGTCATCTGTTCCTAGCACATGAGCCCCCAGGGCACAAACCACACCCAACCCCCAGCAGAGGGTAACATGGGGAAGCAAGAAACACTGGAGCCCCCAGAATAGGCAGTGCAGTGGTGAGTGACCTACAGGTGCACAGACTGTAGAAAATTTAATAAGAGTGATGAAATTAAAAGTCATTCTGCTTTTTATTATCACCAGGAACTACTAACTCTAAACAAGTTCAGAGATAAAATATCCTTCCAAATGATTGCTTCAGTAGAAGTTCAAAACAACTACTGCACTTACTGGGGAAGGTGAATAATACGGGTAAACTTCAAGTTAGCACACTGTATTACTGCTAACAACTGCTGCTTTCTCCATGGAAGCTAACTCGGAATACTCGGAGCAATAGAGTCAGCCTTGGCTGTAGGCAAATCTGGGGTATTCATTGAAAATTAAGATCAGAATGGTTCAAAGTCATCTGAGCACGTTTGGGGTGTAGTTGATGTCCCCAAGCTTTATGATACTTCATAGTGTCCTGCCCTTAAAGAATAAACAATGATATTAAGAACCGGTTACATAAATTCAGTCATTCTCCGGGACCACCGGAGGTTTGGGGGTTGTTTTTTAAAGCTCTCTGTTAAAATCCAAAACAGTAAAATAGATCGTCAACTGCGAGAGGTAATAATCTCATGTGGTAAGGAAAGACTTTGGTTCACTCATGAACTATTGATCTTTTTCAATTTAATTTTTACTTTTAACTGACATACACTTATTTATAGGGTATGATATAACTTGAAGATGTTTTCTACATATAATGATAAAATCAAGGTAATTAACATTTCTATTACCTCCAATATTATCCCAAAGTAGTGAGAACATTCAAACTCCTCTCCAGGTATGTGGAAATATATAATAAGTTGTTACTGACCGTAGCTTCCCAACTATGCAAGAACATCAGAATTCCTTCCCCACACAGCACTGTGTTGACCCCGCTTCTTAACGATCTTATTTTCTCCTCTTCTCCTATGCTTCCTCACCACTGGTAACCTCTCTTCGGCCCTGTTCTTCTATGTGGCCAACTTGTTATCTTCCACAAATCAGTGAGAACATGTCGTCTTTACGTCTTTCTGTGCCTGGCTTGTGGAATATTGAATTCAAATAATATTTTTTAAATGATAGCTGTTTTATATTTTTATTTTTACTGATTGTAAAACTAAAGGACAAATTCAAAACCATGCATTATTTCTGACTATTATATTTAAAGTTATTCAAAATAATTTTCTCCTATCACATTGGGTGTCCAGTATGCTTGGCATAGCTCTAGAGAAGCAGCAAAGCTTTGTGGGCTATGGTAGTAAGAACATATGAAATTCGAAAGGCCAGTTTTGCTCCACAAGGTATGGAGCAAATGATTCCCATGGCCATTAGGGAGCAAAAGAGAACGAAGGTCACAAGCTTTTGAAAGGCAGAGTGACCTCACCCCAATACTGCAAGATTTAAGAATAGCTGAGAGGGGCTGGGGATTTAACTCAGCAGCACAGCGTCTGACCCGCAAGCACAAGGTCGTGAGTTCGATCCCCGGTACCGGAAATAAAACAAACAAACAAAAAGAAGAGCTGAAGGGTGAAGTAAAGAGTTGGGAAAGAAGCAAGCATGAGAGACACCGGGGCCTTGACTGGAGGTGACTGGCTCCTCCTGGCTCCCCCACGACAATTCCAGCTTTAAAACAGAAAATGCCAGTTCTCAGGTGAATTATTAACACTATCAGATTTTATGTCAATAAATCTCACCATTTAGATAAAATACAAAAAGTTTTTTTAAAAATGTAAATTGCCAAATTTGGCACTAGGAAAAATATAGACAACCTGTAGCCATATTCATACTAAATAAATTGAATTTATAATTTAAAACCTTCCCACAAAGAAAACCCCAGAGAAAGACTGCTATGCTGATGAATCGTCATGCATTGAAGTAAGAAACAATACCAAGTCTACACAAGTTTTTCAAGAAATACAGATTAGAAAAATGTACTAAGTCATTTTAAGGAGGCAGTAGTACCCTGATATCAAAACAGTAAGAAATCACAGGGAAAAAATTGCAGGTTGTTATCCTTCATGAATATAGACACAAAAATCCTTAACAAAGTATTACCAAATTGAATATGATAGTTTATGAGAAGATAATGCGTCATGAGGGAGGCGTAGACCAGGAATTCACAGTGGGTTAATAATTGAAAATCAATCAATACAACAATAAAACTCTCAATCAACTAAAGAAACTTCTCAAAAGTATACATGGCATGTTTAAAAAAAAAAAAGCCACGTGCACAACTAACAAAACTGTTAGTTCTGGAATAGCTGTTATATTCCCTAAAATTGGAAGAAAGACAAGGATGTCTGCTCACCAATTTTTATTTACTGTAATTCTGGATATCACACCACTGCAACAGGAAAAAGGAAAAAAAAGAGAGGAAGAAAGAAAGGTAAAACTGTCTTTATTGACTGTCTTTATGATAATGAATTCAGCAAATAATTTTTCTATATACTATCATTAAACAACTAAAAAACACAAAATGCAATTTTGTTTACAAGCTCACAAATGTATAGATTCTTTAAGGAGAAACTCAATAAAATTTAGGTAAGAATTATGGTCCAAAAATATAAGATTATAATTTTATGTGATTTAAAAACTATATAATGTGTTCTAAACATTTATAGCTTTATATTTTAATACAGTAATACTAAACATAAAGCAAATAAATATTTCAAATAGTAGGCAAAGATTGAAAGACTCATTAAAGAGAAAAAGTATATGCTGTTTGTAAGAGTTTTGATGTAAGCAAAACAATATAGAAAATTGAAATTATAAAAAAATGTAAAAATATGTAGCAGGCAGACATTAACCAAAAAGAAAGTTGGTACAGCTATTCTAATATCAAAGTTGACACTGAGGCAGAATTGTACAACTATATAATGGGAAATATAGATGACTAAATCCAAAAGAAATATGTTATAATCCTAAATCTGTATACATTCACTAACACAGCTTCAAAATATATAAAGTAAAAATAGACAGAATTCAGGGGAAATTAGATAAATGTATGATAATGTGGGAAGAATGTAAAACATCATTCTCAACAGTTGATACAGCACTAAATTCAAAATTCAGTAATGACAAAGGTCTGAAATAACAGTTAACTGGGACCTAGTTGACAAATAGGAAGTATCATACCCAGCAACACATTACTTTCATATCTACATGGAACATTTACCAGATTGACCATATGCTGGAACATCTTTAAAAGTCTCTATAAGTTTCTAAAATTGAAGTAGCTTCTCTTACACAAAGGAATTAGATGTAAATTGATACAAAAAAGATCACAAGGAAATTCCCAACTGTCTAGAAATTAAAGAATATACTACAATTGCCAAGTCAAAAAAAATCATGGAGAAAATGTTAAATTATTTTAATAATAATAGTAAAATTACGACTTGCAAAACTTATGAGACACAGGTACAGATGCAAGAGACACTTCCATATGCTCAAAATATATATCTTATAAAAGAATACAAGAATTAAAGATTTAATCTTCCATCCCCAAGAGTTAGGAGGCAAAAAGGACACAAAAAAAAACTATGACCACTATTTGTGATATGTGGTGATGTGCTGGAACATCTTTAAAAGTCTCTATAAGTTTCCAAATTTGAAGTAGCTTCTCTCAGCACAAAGGAATTAGATGTAAATTTCAGTCTAATTTGACTTGAGTAAGAACCACCTGGCAGATTAGTAAAGGGCTCGATATGTGTGTAGATGATTGGCTGCAACCTGAGGATGGAAAATTCACCCAGGATGTGGGTGAAACCAACCAATAGGCTTGTAGCCTGGAGGGAATGAAAAGGGGAAGAAGAAGGTAGTGTTGGAAAAGTTCTGGCCTTCATCATTGCCTTTGGACATTGGTCTTCAGTTCCTCAGGCTTACAGATCAAACTCTTCAGCCACCCAAGAAGACTGTTTAGTTTTCCACTGCGGACTCCACTGCCTCTATAGTAACCCCCAGGCCTTGCATCTCCCAATGCTACCGGATCCTCCAGCTCTCCAGAGTACAGGGAATCATCTTGGATCCTCCCCGCCCCCAAGTCCCCAGACTGGGCCAACCCTTGTAGATTCTTCCCCTTCAGATCTTATAAACCTACCTAGTAAATCCCTTGTATAGTTATGCATATATTTTACATTGATCCTGTTCCTCTAGTAAATACAAGAATAAATGAAAGGAAATGATAAAAATAAGCACAGAAATAAAATTGAAAATATTCAGTGAGAAAGGAAAAAACAGTAATACTTGAAGTTGTTTTTAAATAATGTTGATAAACCCCAGGCAAAAGTAGTTGAGAGAAAGAGAAGCAAAAATCTCTGCCAATATCAGAAATAACAAGAGAGACATCACTTCAGATCCGACAGATATCCAAACATCAGCAATATGTGGTGAGCAATTTAAATCAATAAACTTGATGATTTAAACTACAAGGGCCAGGTTCCTCAACAACAAAAAAGAAGAAATACACTTGTGTAATGCTAACAGATGAAGAAAGATAAAATATGAGCAGCACAAAACCTATTAAAGAAATCAAACGTATTTAAAACTTCTCAGGAAAAAAACTCTAATCTAGATGGATTTATAGTTGACTTTTCTTTTAATTTAAGAAAGGCTAAGCCAGGCACAGTACCATATGCCCCAAATCCAAGCTCAGAGGGAGGCTAGGCAGGAAGATTGTAAATTTAAGGCCCACATGGGCAGCTTAGAGACTCTGTCTCAAAATAAAATAAAAAATAGAACTAAGGATGTAGTTCCATTGTGGAGTGCCCCAGTACTGCAAAAACAAACCAAAACAACAACAACAACAACAAAAACTCTGATATTACACAAAATAGTCCAGATAATAGAAAAAGAATAAACACTGCTCAATTGTTCAAGAGACCTGAATAACTCTGACATCAAAACCAGAAAAGTACAATTAAATTACAGACCAGTCTTTCACATCCGATGTTTACTATCATTCAACAAAATTAATTAAAAATTATGGATAGTGGGATATTCTTTAATCTGATAAAAATTAAATATAGGGAAAACATTAATATAAGTGAGGAAAGACTGAAAACTTTTTCCATAATATAGAAGATTTATCACAAAACATTATAGTCTTTTACTCAGCATGTAGTGGGGTTTCAAGCCAGAGAAATACGAAAGAAAAAGGAATTTAAGGCGTTTCTTCCATCTACCCAGAACAGTGTGGCTGGTAGGGGGACTGTGAGTTCAGCTCCCTCCCTCCACTGGCCGGACTCAGAGCCCGGAGATCTGTGGGAATGCCAGCGACACAGTAGGACCCTGGCTAACGTGCACACAATGGACAGGAGGAACTAACGGCGTGGAAATGTCTCATGCAACAGCAACAATACAGGCCAACAGGTGGTAAGTTAGGAGAGCCAGCGCTGTGCTTGGAGACAAAGACACAAGGAACAGAAGTGGGCAGGTCAAGCCACCCCCTTCTCTTTTCTTGCATTTTCTTTTTTTTTTTTTTTTTTCCTTTTCTAAATGACTATGGAGAACTCCAGCCACAGAAAAGTAATACTATCCCCCAAATCCAGAGACAAAGATCAGACCCAAATCCACCAAAAATCCTCCTGCCATCTTAGCCAGAGTACACATTTCTGGGATCTGACTCGGACCTACCGCAGACTATAGGCACTAGAGGAATTTCACTACCTCCATTTTTCTCTGTCCTATTGATTTCCCTCTTGGTATTCAGCTGGACTGGCTGTTTTGTTTTGTTTGTTTGTTTTGTTGTTGGTTTCTTTTTTGTTTGTATTTTTGTTTTCCCTTTCTTTTCTCATTTTCTTTCTGTTCTGTTTTGTCCTGTTTTGTTTTTCTTTCTGTATGTTGTTGTTTTTGTGGAGTGTAAGGATACTTTATTTACTGTTTTCCCCCATTCACAATTTAGTTCTCTGACCTTTCTTTTTGTTTTATTCTACTCATCCTCTTCCTCCTTTTTGTCAACTGTCTTGCTTGACTTTATGATACTTTCATATGAGTAAACATTGTCTCTTCTCTTTCTGATTCACTTCAAAACTCCTAGGCCTTCTCCTCCAATCTTTTCCTCCTCTGTCCCACAATTACACAAAACCTAGATGATCATCCTGTGCCCTCCTACCTGGTTCCTATTATATTTAACTTCATTCATCTCTCCGTCCTATCCCTATCCCCTTGAACCCACCCCTACAACAGGATAAAATCACTCTACTAAGTGGGAAATCCTTCCATACAAGTTCCTGGTATAAGTTTGATTCTATTATATGTCTGTAGGCCTTCCTCCTGTGGTTACAGATGTCAGGGTAATAGTTACCACATTTTGTCAGTATCCAGGTTGTACTGGAGTCTATTGTAATTGACAACTGAACTACTTTAATTAAAATGTCATACATGCTACAACCAGTTTCCCTCCTGTATGACAACACTGCAATAGTAAGGAGTCATAATCATCAACATAGCCCTATACCAAGGGAATGAGCCCTAAGTCAAATAGATAGCAACTCCTCATTCTTAATATATTGGGAAGGTATGTTCTTGGGATAGACATAAAGACCAAGAACCACCTACATCTAGAAGACATCTGGAGGAACAGACATCTCATAGGGAATCCTTGACACCAGTGATAAGGCTATCTAACATAGGAAATATACAAGCAGCAACACAGAAAGCAAAATAAAATAGAAAATGCCATCATGAAGAAGTAAACTGCAATCCCAAATGTGCTGTCCACTCAGGACAAGTTCAGAGCACAAAGAGGTAGAGGAAATCAGAAGCCAACAAATAGAACTCACTTGAATGATAGCAGCAGAAGTGAAAAAAAAATGGAAGAGGTCACAGAAAAAATAATCTCTAAGGTGCAAAAAGAAATGACTATAAAATTGAAAGACATTAAAGCAGACACAGATAAACAAATAGAGGAGCTCAGGAAAATGATGGAAACCATGAATGCCAAACATAGACAAGAAATGGAATCAGTGAATCAGATCCAAACAGAAATGCAGGGGATTAAAAACTCCACTAAAAGTATATGCAGCATAAAGTCAAAATGGCTTAAAGATCTAAATATTAAAACAGAAACACTAGATCTA
>NW_004955455.1:1336712-1379531 GCF_000276665.1 Chinchilla lanigera | reverse complement strand
AACCATTGTTAATATCCTCTCACCATATTTTAAAATTCTGTGTCATTTGTATGGTTTTCTATGCTGTTGTTCTGTTTATGTATTTGTTTTTGTTATTTTAGTTTTTTTATGAAAAACAAAATTTATATGTATATGTAAGGATAGCTGGAATAGGTGTATTGCTGATGTCTATAGTTTATTGAAAAGAACAGTCAATGCTTAAAATTTTCTTTTTTCTCAACTAATTTTGCATGCTTGAATTTGGTAATCAGAATAACTGATCTGTAAACAACAATATGCAGTATAAGAACCATTGTTGAACTCCTACCATGTTGTATGGTGAAGCTCTTCATCATTTCCAATTTTTTTTTTTTTTACTTGTTACTGTCTTTGATTGTTTGATCAATCTTACATTGTTATGTCTGGTGGTCTGAGCAACTTCATTGAAGATAACAGTATGTAATGTAGCAAGCGTTGTTAATTCCTATGATTTTGTTTTGAGGTCATGTATCATTTTTGTTGTTTTTGTGTTGTTTTGATATTGTCTTCATTGTTGTTTTGTTAGATTTTTTATTTTTAAAATAAAAAATTAAGAGTATATGCAACAGATTGAATGAAGGTGAGGATAGAATATTAGATCTAGAAGACAGGAATGCAACTAGCTACCAGGAAGAGAAAGGTATCTTAAAAATAGCAAGAGAGCATGAACAATCAATCCACACAGCTACAGAATAAAACAAAAAGAACAACACAAGATTGACTGTAATTAGTGAGAAAGCTGGAGACAGTGTAAAAGCCATTAAAAACCTCTTCAGAAATATTGGTAGAAAACTTCCCAAATATGGATAAAGAATTTGATATACAAATAAATAAATCATATAGAACTCCAAATAGCCATGAGCAAAATAAATCTACACAAGGGCATATAATAATCAAGATTACAGAAATTCAGCACAAGAACAAAATATTGCGATCAGCTAGAAAAAAGAAACATTGTATATAAAGGAAAGCCCATCAGAATCACAGCAGACTTCTCAACACAAACCCTCAAATCCAAGAGAGCTTGCAGAGAGGTATTTCAAGCCCTAAAGGAAAACAATCTTCAATCCAGAATGATATATGCTGCAAAACTATCTTTCAAAATTGATGGAGAAATAAGATACTTCCATGACAAAGAACAACTGAAGAAATTTATGATCACCAAACTAGCTCCACAGGATGCTCTAAAGGATGTATTGGAAAGAGATAATGAAGACCACAAACACATAAACACCAATAGAAAAAGTTGCTAGGCAGGGCAAACAATTAAACAGAGGAGAAAGACAGGTAACAAACAACAGGAAAACAATAAGATAAACCAGTACATATCCATCAACATATATAACCATCAACATAAATGGTCTCAACTCACCAATCAAAAGAAACAGACTGATAGAATGGATCAAGAAGCAAGATACAAGGATATATTGCAATCAGAAGGACATTTAACCCAAAAAGAAATTCATAGACTAAAAGTCAACCGATGGAAAACAATTCTCCATGCAACAGAAATTTAGAAGAAGTAGAGGTAGCCATTCTGCTTGCAGACAATGAAAACTTTAAGCCACAACTAATCAAAAGAGATTTTTTTTAAAAAAAGATCACTATACACTTGTTAAGGGAAAACTCCAAGAAGAGATAACAATCATAAATATTTAGGCACCAAAGACAGGTTTACCCAACTACACAAAACAAATATTAACAGACATGAAAAACCAAATAAGCACGAACAAAATTTTTGGTGGAGGACCTTAATACCTCACTCTCACAAATAGAGAGATCAATTAGACAAAAAAATCAACAAAGAAGTATTGGAATTAAACCAAGCCTGTGAACAAATGGACTTGGTAATGTCCACAGAGTGTTCCACCCCAAAATATCAGAATACATACTCTTTTTAGCTGCGCATAGGACAAAATAGACCATATATTAGCCAACAAAACATGTTTAAGTAAATGTAGAGGAATTTAAATCATCTCATGCATAATATCTCACCATAATGCAATGAAACTAGAAATCAGCAACAAAGGAAATCACAAAAACTACATGAACAGATGAAAATTAACACCTTTCTGAACAAACAATGGTCACAACGGACATTAAAGACAAAATTAAACAATATATACAATTAAACAATAGTGCCAATAAAACATACCAAAACTTATGGGATGCAATGAAAGCAGTACTATGAGGGAAATTTATAACAAGGAAATTCACACAACAGGAAAACAGAATGAGGTCAAATAAACAATCTAACATTGAACCACAAACTCCTAGGAAAAAGAAGAACAAGTCAAACCTAAAGCTTCTACAAGGGAGGAAACTATAAAGATAAGAGCAGAAACTAATACAATGAGACTAAGAAAACACTACAAATAATCAATGAATCTAAAACTTGGTTCTTTGAAAGAATATATAAAACTGATACACTGTTAGCCAACCTCATCAAAAAGAGAAAAGAAAAAGCACAAATTCAAGCAATTAGGAATGAAAAGGGAGAAATCACAACAGATCCCACAAAAATCCAGGGGATCATCAATACCTACTACCAAAACATATATTCTAATAAGATGGAAAACACAGAGGAAATGAACAGACTCCTAGACACAATTAAATTGCCAAAAATAAATCAAGAAGATACAAGCTTTCTAAATACCTGATATCAGACAATGAAATTGAAAATGTAATTAAAAATTTACCAATAAAGAAAAGCCCAGGCCCTGATGGGCTGACTGTTGAATTCTACAAGCAATTTAGAGAAGAATTAATGACACTAATGCTGAAACTCTTTAAGAAAATTGAAGGGAAAGCAGTACTTCCAAAATCATTCCTGGGAGCAAGTATTATCCTGATTCCACAACCAGAGAAAAATCAACCTAAAAGAGAAAAATACAGGCCAATCTCCCTAATGAACATAGATGCAAAAATCCTCAATAAGGTAGTGGCAAACAGAATGCAGCAAATCATCAAGAAGATTATACACCATGACCAACTAGGATTCATCCCAGGGATGCAGGGATAGTTCAACATATGCAAATCAATAAATGTAATACACCATATTAACAGAATCAAAGACAAAACTCACTTTTCCACTGTTGGTGGGAGTGTAGACTGGTACAACCACTGTGGAAATCAGTGTGGATATTCCTCAAAAAACTAGGATTAGAGGTCCCATTCGACCTTCCCCTGTGACCAGGAGGGGAAATTATTCCCCTTCTGTGTATTTTCCCAGAAATTTTTAAAACATCATACCACAGTGATATAAGTGCACCCATTCATAGCAACACAAAATTTGTAATAGATAAATCTTAGAAACAACCCAAATGCCCACCAACCGAGGAATGGATAAAAAAAGATGCGTTTTTTATATAATGGAGTACTACTTAGCCATAAAGAGGAGAAAACTTGAGACTTTTATAGGTAAATGGATGCAGCTTGAGATCATATTCATAAGTGAAATAAACCAGACCCACATGTGTAAACATCATATTGCCCACTAGTATGAGAAACTGCATGAATAAATAAGATCCAAAAGGTACAATAGATATTGTGAATTGGGAAGAAACTGTTAAAAAGCAAAGAAAAACTATGATGGGGGAAAGGGGAAAGGAAGGAAGAAAAATAAGAAAAACTATATTTATACATGAGATAATCAAAATAGTTATATAGCTAGGTTCTCTCAGTTCAATGAAAAGAAAGGTTTGTGCTAATATTGTTTGAACAAGATACCATGCCTATGTTTTGTACTCTGAATAGTACTATGAAGATAACAATATACAATGTATTAATTATTGTAACTGTCCTACTAAACTGTCTTTATTTACTTACTTATTTTTATTTTAAAGATAAAAAATAACAAAATAAGAACCACAAAGACAAAAAGCATAAAAGCAATAAAAACGATATAGAAATTCAAAGCAAGATGATAGGAAATTAACAGTGGTTGTTATATTACATATTGTTATCTTCAACGGAGCAGCTCAGATTACCAGAAGTAAGAATGCAAGGCTGATTAAACAATTAAAGAAAATAAAGAATAATTTAAAAGTTAGAAATGATACAGAGCTTCATTAAATAAGATGGTAGGAATTAAAACCTGAAAGGTAAAATAGATATTGTGAAAGGGAAAAAAACTGCTCAAAGGGAACAAATAACTGGGATGAGGGAAAGGTGAAAAGAAAGAAAGAAGGGAAAAATATATATACGTATATACAAGGATAGCTGGGATAATTGTACTGCTGCCTATTGGTTTATTGAAAGGAACAATTAATGTTTAAAAATTTTGACCAATTTTGCATGCTGATATCTGGTAATCTGAACAACTAATTTAAAGACAACAATATGCAATATAACAACCATTCTTGAATTTCTACTAACATGTTTTGAAACTCTGTTTTATTGTTATTTTCATTTTTCCTCTTTAAAATAAAAAATATTTAAGGCTGAAGTATTGTAGTGACTAAATAAATTCATCTTTATTCAATGTCAACAAGATTGTGTATGTAAAAGATACAAAAATTAAAAAGTGTTGGCATTAATACTTTAATAATGTCACGGGATCAATACATAAAGGATCAATATGTAAAGATCAATTTTATTTCTATGTATCAGCTGTTAATAAACTGAAAATAAAATTTAAGAAACTCATAAAGCAATAATATAACAAAAATATCCAAACCTGAACATAAAACTAATGAATGAGGACCAAATTCACTAAAACATCACTGAAAATGAGAGGTGTAAAGATGGACTATTTCTTAGATTGTGCTGAGATGACTGGATGCCTATATGTAAAACAAATAAATTAGATTCCTACCTTGTTTATTATAGAAGACAAACTCTGACTTCCTTAGAGACCTGACAGGGAAAGCAAAACTTTCTAAAATGTAAAACAAACTGTAGGAAGATATAACCTCAAGATGGACTGACTATCTATAGTAAGCAAGACTCAAATATAAAGGTCACGCAATAAAAGATTGAAAAACATGACCAGAATAAATGTTGAACTTCTGCACACCCAAAGACATTCCATACAATACCAAAAGATCAGACAAACACTAGAAGAAAATATTTTTGTTTCATATAATCATGAAGGATTAGTAATCAAATATATATTTAGGTTGATTTGTATAAAGTTAAGCAAACAAAACTGTGGGGGGGCTGGCATAAAAAATGAGGAGGTAATTCACAGAAAAGAAAAATAAATGGCCAATGAACATATGCAGAATGCACGATCTCAGTAGGAATCAGGGAAATGCAAATGAAACCCACAAAAGAGATAGTACTTTACACTCACCATATTGGAAAATATTAAACCATCTGACAATATCAATTGTTGGCAAGAACTCTCATCCACTTCTGGTGGTAGTGTACATTTGTACAATCATTTTGGGGAGCAATTTGCCAATATCTGGTGACTAAGACATGCATATCCTTGCACCTAGAAACTCTACTTCTAAGTATATATACCCTAAAATCTCTTGCATATGTGCACCAGAAAATGTGTACAAAAATTGGAAACAGCCCACTTGTCCATCAATGAAAAAAAGAATAAATTAATGTTGATATATTCATACAATGGAACACCATATAGAAATTAAAATGAATGAACTAGAGTTACATATATCAACATGCATAAACCTTTTAAAAAACATGAAATACATTTAAAAATAAAAGTTGTGGAATGATACATATGGTATAACACCATGGATATAAATCTCAGAATATGCAAAACAATACCATGTATTATTTATGGACACATATGTAGTAAAAATATTTTTAAAACATGAAAAACATCAAGTTCATGACGGGACTGTATTTCTGGAACAGGAAGCAAATGAATGGGGTTGCGGAGAATAATACAGATGGAACCAACTGTTTGGTGTTACTTTAGCTCTTAGAAGAAAACTGAAAGGTCTGAAACACATAATAGCAAAATGTCAAAGTTTACCACAGCTGGGCGGTGGAACATCTGTTATATTGTCCACTGGTATGCTGGTAAACCCTGACTGTAGTGTTGACCCGTTTTCACGGTGTGGACACTCCCACCATGGCCAATTTGAAGCTATCAACTTGACTCCATGGAGTACGGAATTGGGGAAAGATACACACAGTAGGTTCTTGTGAGCAGAAGGAAGAAGCTCTAGCATATCACTATTTCTGTCTCTACTGCTTGTGTGAAATACAGGAAAATAAAAGTAAAATACTAAGCAGAAAAAAAAAAGAAAGTTATCACACATGTGCATATGTAACAAACTGCAGGTGCATGTGTCTTGGAAAAGCCAGGAAGGTGGCCCCTGACCTTTACCTTCCTTCCAAGAGAACCTCCAAGCCACCACCAAGTAGACCATTAACTTAGACCATCCTTGCTGTGTGGAGATTCACCAGGATGTTCTCCCCTCCTTTGTGGTTGCATGGCCTCCTAGGTAGTAAGCACTGACCCTCAGGACTTGTGGCACAGGCAGGCATGGGACCTGGGGAAATGGGAAACCCATATTCCAAAGCAGATAAAAATAAATAGTCAAGCTTGTTGAATCAGTACTGCAGGCCATTAAGACTGGGTCCACACTCAGACTTATAGACCGCAAGTCTTGCTCATTTTGCTCCAACTTCTAACCCTTAGCTGAGTTGCTGAGAATTAAAAAAGACATAGCATGTTGGCGGGGATAATATTCTCTGGGACCATTTGACCATCAAATGTTCGAACTGTGCTCTTTGGAGTGAACACACTGAGATTCCCTGCAATGCCCCATGGATCCCAGGAAAGTTAAAGGGTAAGATCAATACTCCTATTCCCTCTCCATCCACAGCAGTGCCTCCTGTATCCAAATGAAGTGTAAGGCTTTCCCGTAATGATTCCATTGAATATCTGCATCCGTTGCTTCAAAAACAAAAGGAGCATGGAAATGCCTGACCCGTTCGTCCAGTGCACACATTCCTGCAGTTCAAAGTTATACAAATGGCAATCAGAGCTTAAGATTTTGTGTCATGACTCCCAAGCCAACTGTTTCCACCCACCAGCATCCTCAATCCTGAAATTTCTGCCAGCATTTTGACATTAGAGCCCATGAAGACCAGCAGAAAGAGAGAAGGATGTGAGAGCAGATGTATTAGGTCAAAGGATTCACTGGAATCTCCTGAGAAACACTGTTCCTCCTGTTAGACGCATGTGCCCAGCGACTCTACCTCTCTGGATGAGGCCCAAAGATGGGGGAAGCACAAGCTGGGCTACCTCCAAAATACCATTGAACTGTGGAGAATGATGCAAAAAAGAAGAAGAGAAAAAACATGATCCTATTTTCTTGGCAATGCAACAAAGTAGACAAACCTAAGCTTTGCCCTCTTCGTTTGAATCCCAAGCACTATGATCCAAACTTTTCACCATAAATAAGGTTACTTATTGCCCCAAAAGGTGGACAGGAAGGTTAAGAGGGGTGTTAATTTTCAGTTACAAAATACTTGATAAAATCAACTTGGAATTATTATTTTGGTTCATGGTTTCATAGGTTTAAATCCATGGTTGGCCAGTCCCATTGCAGTAGGCCTGAGCTAAGGCAGAATGTTAAAACAGAAGGGCAAAGCTGAGGAAACATACTCACTAAATGGCATCCAGGACGGGGAGGGAGATCTAAGGGTGAGGGTAAGATATATCCTTCAAGCACATGCCCCCAAATGACCTTCTTCCCCCAACTGGGTCCCACTTCCTAGTAGGACATTCAGCTACAAAATCATTAGTCGATGAAGCATCAGTTAGTGCCCTTGTAATTCAAAATCCTCTCCAAATCCTACATCTGAACAATTTTGCATTGGGAATCAAGCCTTCAATACATGTGTCTTTAGATGACACTTCACATTTAAACCATAACAAGTAAAATCAGAAACATAAAGCTTTCGGCACAGAGACTGATCCCACCGTAAACACACAAAAGACACTGATCCTTGCCTCAACAAATCCATATCATTAAAAGTGATACACTTTATCAATAAAAGTGATACATCATATCAATAAAAGTGATATACCATATCAATAAAAGTGATATACACAAATAATAAACCCATATATTTTAGGTGATTGATAAGCAAAATGAAGGACAAAAACTATATGATCCTCACAATATATGCAGGAAAAGCATTCAACAAAATTGAACGTCCTTTCATGATGAAGCTCTCCATAATTTAGGCATAAAAGAAACATACCACAGCATTATAAAGACCATGTATAAAAAGCCCACAGCAAGCATTGTATTCAGCTCTGAAAAGCTGAGCTCTTTCCTCTAAGATCAGGAACAAGACAAGGATGCCCACTCTCATCATTTTTATTCAACATAGTATTTGAAGTTCTAACCAGAGCAACTTGACAAGGAAAAGAAATAGAGGGTACCCAAACAGCAAAAAGTTATTCTGTTTGCTGGTGGCATCATCTTATATATAAAAACCCCTAAAGACTCTATCAAAAATTATTAAGACTGTCAAACAAACTCAGTAAAATCACAAGGTACAAAATCAACACAAAAATACCAGTAGTATTCTTTTATACTAATGGTGAATAATCTGAAAAAGAAATTAAGAAATCAATCTCATTCAAAATAGCATCAAACAACAAAACACTTAGGAATAAGTTCAACCATGGAAGTAAAAGAGCAATACGCTGAAAAATATAAAGCACTGATGAAAGAAATTGTAGATGATGCAAATAAATGGAAAGTATTCCCATGTTCATGGACTGGAGGAATACTGTTAAAGTGTCTCTACTGTCCAACATGATCTATAGATTCAGCGCACTGTAATCCAAATTCCAATGTTATTTTTTGTGGAAATAAAAGAAACAATCCTGAAATTTGTATGGTACCAGATATGGTGATGCATACCTGCAATCCCAGCAGTAAGGAGGCTGAGACAGGAGGATCACTGTGAGTTTGAGCCAGCCTGGGCTACACAGTGAGTTCAAGGCCAGCCTGAACTACATAATGAGACAGTGGTGAAAGGAAAGAAAGAAAGAAAGAAAGAAAGAAAGAAAGAAAGAAAGAAAGAAAGAAAGAAAGAAAGAAAGAAAGAAAGAAGGAGAGAAAGAAAGAAAGAAAGAAAGAAAGAAAGAAAGAAAGAAAGAAAGAAAGAAAGAAAGAAAGAAAGTCTGAAAGAAAGAAAGACCGAAAGAAAGAAAGATTGTATGGAACCACAAAAGGTAAATCAATCTGAGGCAAAAAAAGAACCAAGCTAGAGGCATTGTAAAATACACTACAAGGCTATAGTAACCAAAATAGCATGGTATTGCCATAAAAATAGACACATTAATGAAAAGAACAGGATAGAGTCCAGAAATAATAAGCCCATATATTTTAGGTGATTGATTTTCAACAAAGATTCCAAGAACACACAATGAAGTGACAATCTTTTCAATAAATGATGCTGGTGGGGATAACCAGTTATCCAGCTGAATAAAACTGGACCCATATCTCACATCATGTATAAAAATCAACTCAAAATGGGTTAGAGACTGAAAATGTAAGGCCTGAAGTTGTAAAGCTAGTAGGAGAAAACACAGGGGGAAAGATCCTCAGCACTGGTCTGAACAAAGTCTTCTTGGATATGATCCAAAATCCCAGGGAATAAAGGCAAAAATAAATAGGATCCCATCAAAATAAAATGCCTCCTCACAACAAAAGAAATGATTAACAGTGTGAAGAGACAAAGTATGGACTAACACACAAGACAGTAGAAAACCATACCTCTGATTAAAAACTAAAACCCAAAACACATAAGGGATTGAAACAAGTCAATAGCAAGAAAAAAAAAAATAACCCAATCAAAAATGGGCAAAGGACCTAAATAGATACCACTCAAAAGATGTACAAATGGCCAAAGAAATATACAGGGAAAATGCACGTCATCATAAATGATCAGGGAATTTGCACATTAAAGCCACAAAGAGATATCACCGCACATTTTGAAGAATGGCTGTCATCAAATCAACACGAGACAGCACGTGTTGGTGAGGGCATGGAGCAATGGGAACCTGTGCACTGTGGGTGGGAAAGTAAACAAGGACAGCCACATGGAAAACAGTATGGAGGCACCTCAGAAAACTAAACTAGAATCACCACATGATCCAGCAATCCCATTTGGATGTGTATTTAAAGATTATAAATTCCTTTTCAAAGGAATTAAAATCAGTGTGCTGGAGACATAGCTACCCTATATTCACTGCAGCATTATGCACAATGGTCAAGATATGGAAGCAATCCAGGCATCCATCAACAGGTGCACGGGTAAAGAAAAGGTGGCATACACACACAGTGGCATATTATTCTGCCTCAAAAGGTGGATAAGTCCTGTCTTTTGCAACATGGAAGAATCCTGAGGATTGTAATTGAGAACATTATGTTAAGTGCAATAAACCAAGCCTGGAAGACAAAGACCTCATGATCTCACTTATAGGTGGAATCTAGGAATACATTTTAATGATTCATTGTACAAAAGATGACTATAATAAACAATAATGTACTCTACATTTCAAAATTGCTAAAAGAGTACATTTTAAAAGTTTTTACCACAAAAAATTGACATGGATGTGAAATAATAAGTTTGTTAGACTGACTTAACAATTCCACATTGTAAACATGTCAAAATATCATCTGTATCCCATAAATATATACAATTATTACTTGTCAATTACAAATACATTTGTAAAAGTATACATTTAATGTACTGTTCTTTTGAATTACTTGACAAAGAAATTTCTAAATCCCCTGAGAATAGCCACTGTCAGGGAAAAAAAGGATATTGATCTTCATACTTAAATCCACAAAATAGTAGTAGAGGAAAGGACATACAGATAACCATAACACAAAACAAAACAACAGCCAGCATTTACTGAGCATGAACAGTATGGGGCAGTGTACTAAGATCCCTTGGGACCCCTACCTTAATCTTCACAAGTCCTGTGAGACAGAGGTCATTATACCGATTTTATAGATGAGAAAACTGTGGCTTAAACGTGTGCCAAATTCAGCCTCAATATGTTGATTGGTGGTGGGAGCAAGATTCTACATCAAGTGCATCTGACCCCATGATTAAAGCTTTCATCCCGCCTCAGATGCCTCACTTTCCCTTTCCCTGATACCAGCAGCTGTGAGGATTCAGAGAATTATGCGATCACTCCTAGTTGTGGCAGAGCTGAATGCTTCTTGGGGCAGGTGATGTTGTCAATGCAACGTGCACAAAGGTGAGACAGAGGCCAAGGCTAGGTCACCTCGGAGTTGGTCCAGGAAAAGACTTATTTCACTGTGGACCATTGAGTTTCCATGCACTGATCCACAGCATCCCAGGTGGTACAAAATCGTAGTGTCTTGAGGTGGGATGCAATGTATCTCGGCTCTGTGCAGGTGGGTCTAGTCACTACAGAATCAGAGCCTAAATCTGCTTCTTAACAGCTATGTGTCTCTGAGTAAGGTTACTCAGCCTCTTTGTGCCTCAGTCTTTCCAGCTTTGTAAAAAGGCTCATAAAACTAATTTGGATGATGTGAAGATGAAGTAAGTTGATACACATAAAGCATTCAGACAGTGCCTGCAGATAGTAAACTCTCAACAGTGTTAGCAATTTCTGATTGTCATGAATATCATTCTAATTCTGACATTCTGTACTTCAGAGCAGTCCTGAATATTGGACTATTGACTTAACATACCCTTAAAATCAAGCACCTTGGAAGATTTCAAAAAATGGAAAGATATTCCTTGCTCATGGGTAGGAAGAGCCAACATTGTAAAAATGGCCATAATTCCAGAATTGTTATACAGATTTAATGCAATTCTAATCAAAATACCATTAGCATACCTCGCAGATCTAGTGAAAATACTCTTAAAAATCATCTGGAACTCTAGATGGAATTCTTCGCTATTCTACAAGAGACCTAGAATTGCAAAGGCAATCCTGGGCAACAAAGGCAAGGCAAGAGGTATCACTATCCCTTACTTGAACTTATACTACAAAGCTACTGTGATAAAATCAGCATGGTACCAGAAAGAAAAAAAAACAGACCTGAGTATCAATGGAAAAATTAGAAGATACAAACACAACTGCAAACACACTCAGCCATCTTATCTTTGACAAAGGAGCCAAACATGTTCACTGGAAAAAAGAAAGCCTCTTTAATGAATGGTGCTGGGAAAACTGGCTTTCCATGTGCTGAAGACTAAAACTAGATACATGTCTATCACCATGCACTAAACTAAAGTAAAAATGGATCAAAGATCTAAACATTAAAACAAAACACTAAATTTACCGGAAAAGAAAGTAGGTAGAAATCTTGAAGACATAGGTGTAGGCAGAGAGTTCGTGAACAAAACCCAGACTGCATGGGAAATACTTCAAAGAATCAACAACTGGGATCTCATCTTATGAAAAAGTTTTTGCACATCAAAAGAAATCACCAACAGAGTGGAAAGAAAACCCATGAATTGGGGAAAAATTTTAGCCAACTGTCCCTCAGACAAAGGACTTCTATCTAGAAAATATAAAGAATTTTTTTAAAAGTCAGATCCCCAAAATTCAAAGACTTAGTCAAAAAATGGGTATCTGAGATGAATAGGTACTTCTCAGGTGAAGAAATACAAATGGCAAATAACTATATGAAGAAACGGTCAACATCATTGGTCATTAGAGAAATGCAAATTAAAACGACACTGAGATTCCATCTCACCCCAGAAAGAATGGCTATCATCAAAAAATCAACCAATAACAAACGCTGGCAAAGCTGTGGGGGAAAAGGAACACTTCTCCACTGCTGGTGGGAGTGTAGACTGGTGAAACCACTGTGGATATCAGTGTGGAGATTCCTCAAAAAACTAGGACTAGAGGTCCCATTCAACCTAGTTATTTGCCTTCTGGATATTTTCCCAGAAGAATTTAAAACACCATACCACAGCAATATATGTACACCCATGTTTATAGTAGCACAACTTGTCGTAGCTAATTCTTGGAAACAACCCAAATGCCCATCAACTGAGGAATGGGTAAAAAAGATGTGGTATTTTTATATAATGGAGTATTACTCAGCTATAAAGAAAGATAAACTTGAGGTTTTATAGGTAAATGGATGCAACTTGAAACCATACTCACAAGTGAAATAAATGAGACTCGCATGTGTAAACATTGTATTGCCTTCCTAGTGTAAGAAATTGAAAGAGTAAATAAAATCCAAAGCCAGAATAGATATTGTGAAAGGAAAAGGAACTGCTCAAAAGGAAAGAACAACTGGGATGGGCAAAAGAGAGAAAAAGAAAGGGAAAAAAAATATATATATATATATACATACACACATATACACAAGACAGCTAAGACAGTTGTACTACTAATTTCTATTAGTTTATTGAAAGAAACATATTTTTTATCAATTTTACATGCCTATATCTGGTAATCCGAGTAACTACTTTGAAGATAACAATATACAATATAATGATTGTTAATGTCCTATCATCTTGTTTTGAAATTCTGTATTGTTTGTATTGTTTTTCATTCTCTTGAAAATTTAAAAAAAAAAAACTAAGCTAAAAAAAAAACAAGTATCTTGGGTACTTGGACTCACAACATCAACATCTCAGAATCATCAAACATTAGACTCCGACTCCCAGAACTACAGAACCTTCAAAACTGAGAACAAAAATACAATTCATGCCAATAAGACTTGCAATATAAAATTTCACCCCCAATGTTGCACTCCTCTTTTTCTCGGGGCTTGGAACTATTATTTTGTCAGCTGGCTCCCTGAGTTTTCTCCCCATATTATCTTTTACTGTTTCAAGAAAAAGCACTTATGTTCTTTCTTTCCCTTCCCTCTTCCTTCCCCCTCTCTCCCATACTGAGAATATGATGGGTAAAATAGCAAGTGTAATAAGTCAAAAATTTTGACAGAAATAATAGAGCCTGCATCCATTTCTAGCCATTCTCCAAGTGATAACAATTAAGTCTTGGACAGTTTGAACTTTTTACAAAGAATTAATGATGCATGTGAACGCAGAGGAGGAGAACAATTGCTAATAATTTATGAAGTCTTCACCCGTTCAAAGTAGTAAGTTTGGTAAAGTGAGGGGGGAGGTTTGGAAAGGTAAACACTGTGAAAAGCCATTCTGAGGATCTGCCCTGTCAATGGAGAATTTACTACATTCCATTAAACAACCTAAAATAACTTCTATGATAATCACCCTTCAGATAGAGGCGCCGATGCTGACAAAGGTATTATTAAGTTAAATTACCCTAAAAGTGTTGGATTGACAGAAAGTTTCAGTCAATGGTTTGGAAAGCCCGGGTCCCTAAATGACACTGGCAAACAGATACTGATGTTCAGAGGCTGAAGAGCTTTGCTTTGTAGGCCCTACCGCTAACAGGATTTCAATCTGAGCTGTTCAATATTTCATGCCACCCCTCAGTGCCCACGAGGAAGACTGTGGCTCCACAGGGGTAGGGCCTCACCCCGCCTTCCTGGGCCGGGATGGGAAGGTAGCTCTGAGCAGAAATGCACAAAGAGGCCATGGCCGGGAGGACTTTTCTCTTTGAGGAAAGAAGGAGCTGTGAAGAAGGAATCCAGCAGCTGGGTCTGATTAGGATAAAGTATTAGGATTCTCAATTTATGGACAAGGGAGGAGAAGTCTGTCGCCTGAGGCTGCCAGAGAGGCCAGGGCATTCACTAGGGTGTGGAGCTCCCCAAGCATAGGACTTTCACTCTCTGGGTTCTGATGGCTCCCCAGGGTCACGCCAAGTTTGCTCACAGCAGGACCCGTAAATGCTTTCCAATAAATTCCGTTAAGACAAAATATACGTGGAGAAAGCAGACAAGTCATACACGTACAACTTAATTCTCCCAAACCAAACACACCTGCATATCCAGCAACCAGCTCAAAACGTCCAGCCTTCCCAGCCCCCACCCCAGCCCCAGAGGGTTCCCCCACCTCCAAGGTAGCCAACCCCCACCCCCCAACTTCTGCTGTGCTTCTCATAGTCCAGCTTTGCAGCTTGGTGCAGATAGACTCATACCATATGATTTCTTTCGTGTCTGGCTTCTTTTAGTAGAAAAATATGTTTGTGCGACTCATCCAGGGTTTCGTATGTATTTTTAGTTTGTTTATTTTCATTGGTGCTTAGTTTTCTACTTGTGAATGCTGCACAATTTATGTAGCCAGCTCCCATTGCTGAGCGCTGGGGCTGCTTCGACTTGGGACTATTACAAAGAGAGCTGCCATAAACTTTCTTTTATAAGTCTCCTGGTGTACATATGTCTGTATTTCTGTTGGATTTATAACAAGAAGTGGAATTGCTGGGTCATAGCGATACACAAGTTTGCCTTTCATAGATGCTACAGGGTGGCCACCCAAACAGCGGTATCGCTGGAATCTCTGCCAGCAGTGTGAGACAGCTCCAGTGGCCCCACATTCCCACCAACACTTGCTACTCCTACGGCATGTGTATAGTGTTAGCACATTGCAATTTCAATTTGCGCTTTTTGGTTGACTCCCGAAACGTAACACATATGTGTATTAGTCAGTTCCATGTTGTATTAGTCAGCTTTTCATACTAGAACAAAATACCTGTGGCAACTAAATTAGGAAAAGGAAAGGGTGATTTAGCTCACAGTTTTGAAAATTCAAAGACCAAGACTGAGCAGGCCCCTCTTGACCTCTTCTTATTTCAAGACTTGACCTCTTCTTATCTCAAGTGCCTAAAATGAGACAACTCCAACAGCAGAGGGTGTTTTTAAACTGACACATACTAATTGCACATATTTATAAGGTGCAGCATGAAAATTGGATACATTTATACAATATGTCATGCTCAAATGATGGTAATTAGTATTTCTACCTTCTTATATTTTTATCATTTCTTAATATTTTGAGGCTTCCAAACTTCTCCTTTCTAGTTCTTCATAAAATAGGTAGGTTGTTGTGAATTACATTGATCCTACTGTACTGTAGAATATTAGAATTTATTCCTTCTGTCTATCATCCATTATCCAACCTCCATCTACCTCTGCTCCCTCAGAACCTTACTGTCCTCTGGTTATCACTATTCTACCTTCTTCTTCTTCTTCAAGATCAACTTTTTTAGTTTTCACATATAAGAGAAGGCACAAAATATTTGTCTTTCTGTGTCTGGCTTATTTCACTAAACATAGTATCTTCCACACCCACCCATTTTGCTGCAAATTACAAGATTTCATTTGTTTTTCACAGTATATAATATTCCACTGTGCATAAAAACCACATTTTCTTCATTCGTCTATTAATAGATACCTCTTGATTCTATTTCTTGGCTAGTGTAAATAGTGTCACCATAACAATGGCAGCGCATGTATCTCTTTGATAAACTGATTTCATCTCCTTTGGGTATGGACCCAGAAGTGGGATGTCTGGATCCTATGGTAGTTCTAGCTTTGGTTTCTTGAGAATCTCCATAGCACAAAAGAATTATCTGTGTAACATTTAATACTATGCATCTAGCCAATTGTGGCCTTCATACAAATATTCGTCTAGACAAAGCATATTCTAAAGGACAACCTACATGCCAACCTCTCTCTCTCCTCATCCCTGCAGACATGAAAATCAAATCTCTGATCTGATGCTGCTGTGTTTGATGGGGAGCAAACACATGGGAGCAAATACAGTGGTGCCTCAGTTCATGAGCTTAATTCTTTCCAGGATTCTGGTTGCAGACTGAATTGGATGAGAACCAAATCTAATTCAATGGTTAGGTTCAATGTTGACCTTATGGGGAACTTTGACTTGGTTCTTGTTATTGTTGTTCCACTTCTTGTTATAAATCCAATTCAGTTTGCAACCAGAATCGTGGAAAGAATTAAGTTTGGGAACAGAGGCACCACTGTAAATGGAGACTCCAAGGATATACTGAGAAATGCTCCATGGACAGTTAAAGGCCAGCAGGCTGGTGTGACTAGGGAGAAGTCAGAGAGTTCCCCCTGCAGAGAACTGAATGACGACAAGAAATTGGCTTGGCAGAGTCCTGGGGGAAGAGGGCTCAGGAAGAGCTAAGTGCAGAAGTCCTGAGTGTTTGAGGGTACAGAAGAAGGTGAGTGCGGCTTGTGTGTGAATAAGGAGAGGTGGAATCTGAAACCTAGCTGGCTTACAGGCCATAGTCGTAGGTTAGAAATGCAGGGGGAAGTATATACCAAGTTCTCCACTTCACTGAGGGTGTGTTTTCCAGCTTTGGGTCACTGTGACAAAACCCCTGAGAAAATAAATTTGAAAGGGGGAAGACTGATTTCGGCTCATGGTTTCAGAGGTTTCAGCCCACAGGGAACTGACTGTGTAGCTTCAGGGCTTGGGGTGAGGCAGGAACATTACAGCAGGAACTTGTGTTAGAGCAAAGCTACTCACCTCACAGTAGCAAGGAAGCAAAGAAAGAAGGAAGGAAGGGCCAGAACCCCAGCAGCCCTTCAAAGGCACACCCCCCAGTGACGTCACTCCCCCACCTCCCAACAGTGCCACTGGTTGGATACACCCTCCATGCTGAGCTTTTGGGGGACGCTGAAGTTCCAAATCATGACAGAAGGCTCTTGCTGTTGGTGGAGGACAGATTACAGCAAGGTGAAAGGAATCCTAGGACACTGTTGCCATGGTTGCGATGAAAGGTGGAGGTGTAGGCCCAGACTGCAGTTCTCACTGGGGTTGGAAGCAGAGACCAGAATGATTCTTGGTGTTGGAAAGGAAGCACGAGAGGTCAAGACATCTCTGCCCCTGCAGTTATGCCAATCACAGTCAAGCCTCTTCGTTACAGATGCAACGAAGATGATAGTGCTTCCTACTGATTACATCTATATCTATTTTTTTTTAACTTTTCTCATTGCTGAGACGAAATGCCAACACCCAAAGTTAAGGGATAAGAGGTTTATTTTGTTCACAGTTTGTAGAGGTTTCAGTCCATAATCAGCTGGCTCCAAAGCAGGGTGGCACATAGCACAGGGGCAACTGTTCATGGCAGCAGAAGACAGCAAAAGCAAAAGGAGACCTTAACAAAGTCTTTCCATCCCTTTTACACTCTATCTAAACTACTGGGATTAGGGTGGTGCCAAGCCAATCAGTGGACTGATTTAGTAATCACACACACTTAATCCCAGCATCACATACTATAGATTCAGCCACATCTGAAAAAGCCCCATCTAAGATTGCAAGAAGCTTTGGAGGGACATTTGGACACAATCCATTTTAGATCGATAGATAGATAGATAGATAGATAGATAGATAGATAGATAGATAGATAGAAATAGACATAGACCTTAGACATAGACGTAGATGTAAACACACACATAGACATAGACGTACACATAGATGTAGACGTAGACATAGAGGTAGACACAGACATGGATATATATATATATTTCCCCCCCAATAGGAGATTAATCCCACCTTCCTAAATCCACAACTGCTTGGATTTAGAGGGACCCAGGGGTGCCCTAGTCCAATTCTCTGCACTTGCGTTCCTCTGATTTCATCCTACTGACCTCCAGAACATCCCCAGTGAGCAACTAGCCAGCGAGTTCATGCTCCTTTTTGGACTGAGCTACACAACCTCTTCATTTTTCCATATCCATTTGAACTTACAGAGGCAACAAAGCTGGAAACAGTGAACTTTTCTAGGGCACTTGTGTTGCTCAGAACAGCCTTTGAGGAACGCAGAGCATCCTGGATCTGACAGAGAATTCCCCGTAACCCTACCCTCAATTCCTCACCTGAGCATGGACTCATTCAACGTAATGAGAGAGCTTTATTTTTAGTATTTCAAGAGAAGTCACCCAAGCCTGATATCTGGTAGAGCTGCCTCTCAACACATGCTGGTGTGGACACTCTAACTTTTGCTTCTGTTTTTATTGTTCTTAGTAGTAGAGGAGTACTATAAAAGTTTGTTTCTGTCCTGTGTGCCCATCTGAACTTGTTCAGACGTCTGTCAGACAGATGGCAACCATTCTTGCGCTTTGCACCTTCCTTGCAATGCTACTTCCAATGTCCTTCCTTGTTTTTCTGTAAACTCCTTTTTATCTTTCAGGATTTGGCCTAGGTGCCACCTTCTTTGTACAACCTTCTTCATCTCCATCACTATCTCAGTCTCTGTCCCCCTCGATACATTTTGTGCAGTGGGCTTGTATGATTTTTTGCCCCTTAGCATCAATTGTTCAGTCAACAGTGAACCTTCCAGTCCGTGGAGCATCATGTCAAGGGAATATGGCCAAAGTTATGTGTCAGGCACCCAGTGTATATCAGGTTCCAAATGCCACATATTCAACTGTGTCATCTCATTTTAGCCTCTCAAATATTCTAGAAGGAAGGTGCCCCTCTTAGTCCGGTTCCCAGGAGAGAAACTGAGGTGAAGCAACAACTTACCTGGTCATCTTGGGTGTGGAAGGCAAATATCATTTCCTCAGATAAGTCCTTCTTGGCCAGCCAGATGTCAGGCTACCTGCTCTCCCTGTGACCTTCCACATGGCACCTCATGCAGCTAATGAGCACACCTTTATTCATGCCTGTGTTTGATGATGTCTGTCTTCTCCACCAGATGCAGCTCCATAGAATCAGTGTCTACTTGCTTCACCCTGGGATTCTGAGTGTGAGATATTGAAATACCCAAAAATACCTGTGGAAGAAGAGTAAAAGGAAAGGCAGAGCTGAAGGCCACAGAAAAATAATACAGAAGATAGAAAGAGCCCCTGTGATCTTCTTCTGATTGTGCCATTCCAGAGCTGCATGGGGGAAGATTTCAGGGTCTGGTGATGTCATCTCCGGGGGGTGATGAGGCACTCTGTGGGCTTCCACACATGCCATGAGCCTTTCTCTGCCCATGCAAGTTCCTTCGGGTCTGCAGAACAGAGGCCCCTGCACCGCAGACCTGCTCTCCACCACCTGTGCATCTGCCCTTCATCCATAACCAAGCCAAGCTGTCGCTGCACCGTGCCTTCCTGCTGGGAACTGGAGAAGCAATTAATCCTGCAGGGTCCCCCACTGCTCTTGGGCCTGGAGACTCTGGGAGCTGCCAGCTGTGTGCATTCACATCTGTGAGCCATCAATAGCCCACCCGGGCTGCACTGAGTACAGCCTGACCTGTCAGGGTGCTCAGGAGGGGGTGCCTCCCCGGGATGAGGAGTGGAGATACAACCCTGGGACAGAGCGCTGTCTTCACTCCCGTCATGATTGTACAGGAAGTTTGGAGCCAGCAGCCTCTCTCTAAGAGGAAACCAGTCAACCAAAGGCCTAGTTAAAGAGACACCATGACCAACTTGATGTTCCAAAGACTGAGGAATAAAGCCTGCCTCTATTTCTAATGTGCTGTGCTATCTTAGGCAAGTCATTTAACCTCTCTAAATCCAAAAACTAATAGTAAATCTGGGCAGTAGGATTAACTTCTCAAAACTGAGACATTAAATTAGATCATTCACATAAAGGGCTTAGTAACCCTTGATAGATGGTAGCAATGATCATTTTGCAAGTACCATTATCTAAAGCTCTTAAGGATGACATCATGATCTTGATGGAATAACATATCTAAATCTCCTAGATAGTGTCCAACAGAGAGTATTTGCTAAATAATCATTGATTCCAATTTGAAATTTGGGATGCCATCAAATAAGGAGAACTGGGATCTCTGTTCATCTGTATTGTGAAGTTAGACTTCAAAGTATCCCTAATGTTTCAGCGGACACATGGATGAAAGCAAATAGTTGAATGGATGATAAAGGGATGCAGTGATAGATGAATGGATGGGCTGAGGACTCTTAAGTAACATGATCAGCATCAGAGTGACATAATAAATCCATGCTTCCAGCCTTAAAAGCTATCAGGCATGGACTTCTGGTTAGAAAACTTTGATACTATGACTACTGGGGGTGATATCTTGGGACCAATGACATCAGATAAACTGTGTCTTATCACACCATCATCTTCAGTGATACAGCAGATTCTTCCATTCCTTCCCAGCATGCTTTGAACCACCCTCTGTTGGAAGCTCCCATCAGCCTGTGTTGGCTGATGCAGCTATTGGCTGAATCTGAGGAAGAATCCCAGCAGACTGGTACTTATCAAAGGGCATTAGGGATAATGGGATACAACTCACTCATTCAACAGTAATGACTACAATCATTTGGAATTATTTTCACTTGTTGGCATTGTGTTAATTATTTTATATGTGTGATTGTATTCAGTCTCACAGTATTTAGGAGCAAGACACATTCCCTATATACTGCATGCATATCCGTTCCATGCACAGTGCTCAGTTAGAAGTATCTGGTACATTTTTGTTATTCCTCAGAATAACACAAAGTTCTCATGGAAAAACTGAGTAGCTTCTGATTAACTCACACATCATCTTCCTCTGCAATGTACTTTTCTGGTGCCATAACGTGCGCTTGGACCTTCACTGAGGTAACTCAGCACTCCCTAGAGATAGGGGATGTCCTTGTCACTTTACAGAGGAGGGGAAACACACAGATAAGTGAGGAAGAAATACCTACAACTAGAAAGTGATGGAACTGAGCTTCTAACTCAAGTCTGTTTAACTCCAAAACTCACTGAGGAATCCTTTCTCAGAGATGGGGAAATTGAGACTGGGCAAGAGGAAGGTATTTTCCAAGGTTACATACACTGCTGAGGTGCAGAACCTGGACGAGAAGACCCTGTCTTTGCCTATTCCACTAGCCACATCCCAGAGCAACCTTTTCAAAGATCTCTCGGGTGGCCTCTCTCTTGAGGGGGCACCTTTTCTCCAGCCACGGGGGAGCCCCAGGTTCACTTCGTAGCCATCAGCTCTATAAAATGGGTGAAAATATTTGAGGTAGATTTTTTTCCTCTCGATGGGTGAGAATTTTCCAGGTCTGGGCACCTTTGAAATCTCCCAACGTCAGCCATCATCAGCTGTAACTGGCAGCCCTACTAATAAATGGAGAATGTCACATCTCCCAAACTGCATTATTACCATTTATAATTTTGATTGTTCATTTGCATACGAAAATGAGTCCTGTGACATGCGTGAATTTTATTTTATTCTTGAACTAATTATAAACAAGAATGCCACATTATTTACATAACTAATTATTGTTCCTTATGTTCCCCTGTTTTTAAATTGGGGGCCCATTCTCTGTTGGTTAACTACGCAGATGAAAAATCCAAGAACATTTCTAAAGTTTAGGAACTTGTTCTATTTGCATCAAATACAAATTCCTTTGAATGAGAGATAATATGCTTTCCATTTTAATAGGCCTAAATTAGGTTGATCTTAATTTATGGTTAATTTGAATGAATAATTCCTGTCTACCTGAGTCTCTTTTTTCAGCTGCTCATTGTAAATGTTTATTAACCCATAAATCTGCTGCTTTCCTTTAGGAGGGGATTTTAAGGGCCCTCTAAACTGGAGGGCATATGGTGCAGAGGGAAAAAAAATCCACAAAAGCAGTGAAGAAACCTGGGTATAAGACCCTGCTCTGTAAGTTGTAAACTGTGTACCTTTGAGCAGATGCCTAACCCTCTCTGAGCCTCAGGTTTCTCATTATTAAAAGAGCAGTTGGATTAGGTGGTCCCTAACATTCTGACCCTCTCTAATATTCTGTAATAAAGGGGATCTATCTTTCTTCTTCATCTTGCCTTTGTTTAGACCTATTCCCAAATATCTCTTCTTTCTCAAAATTCAAGTTGTCTTTTGATTAAAATCTTGGATCTCTTTGGATTTATGGTGAACTGACTTGTTTTTCTCAGCCATTAGGAAAGAGGCCAAAAGAAGATTTTACTAAGATGAAGACTGGAAGCATAGCCAAGATGATGGTGAATTCCAGGCACCCTGACCCTGTGGGAAGACAAGAACTGGGCAGAGGGAAGCGCTGAGGCACAGTGGAGCTGCCCCTGACCAGCAGTCACACCATGAAGATAGAAACCCCATGGCTGGTTCTATAGGGGAGTGGAAGCTGGAGTCCCAAAGACTAGGCAGGGTAAACCCCCTACTTTGCAATTCCTGTGAATGGTGACAAAACCGCTCAGAGACTCAGTGCCAAGTCTTCATCATGGATGAAGCACCAGTCCACCAACCTCCCTGGGAGACTGCAACGAGACATAAATGAGGTAACGGCTGTGCAAGTGGCCTGCGACACCGCCAGGGTTCAGGTTCTACAGCCTGCTGCTTCTTGCTGCCACCTGGCTTCTGAGGATGAGGAAAAAGGCTGGCAACCTTAACTAACATTTGTTGAATGCTGCCGAGGTGCTGTGTCTTCAGTTATCAGCCCAAATGACACTTTAAGAACGTATTCTCTGACCTCGCCAGTGAAACCAAAGGCACTATCACAGGCTGTCAAAATCCTGTGCAGCCTCACTCCCTGCTTCACTGTCAGTCAGATTGCAATTTCACACTGCTTTTAATGATGTCAATCTCTACCTTCACCATGCTGCCTTGTTTCCAGTGCAGGGAGGGACCGTGTCTGTTTCTATCTCCATCATATCTCTCTAACCTGGGACATAGGCACCCCTCACTTATGTTTAAGGTCATGAGGACTAGGCACTTGTCCTACATACCTTACTTAATCTTCACAAATTGGGCTCTGCTGCTGTCATACCCATTTTACAGCTGAGAAAACTGAGGCTCAGGAAAGGAACTTCCAGCTGAAACCAAAAGAACCACGCAGCCCAGTCCAGCTTGCCTGACTCGTATGCATTTCTTGCAATGCTGTAGTTTGTGTTTGTTTCAAAGCATTATTGTGCCCATTGATAACTGATACACATTTGCATTTCATTGTCTACTTTACAATCATCTTCCCATAAGTTATTGCATCTGAGCTTCCATTTCCTCATCCATTAAAAAAGAAAGAAGTTGCCTTCTCTGATCCCTACCCTTAGCAAGGAAAGGAACTTTTGTTCTCTTATTCATTCCACATTCATGAATGTGAGAAGAAATTAGTGATCACCTACTATATATTGAGCACTGTTCTGGCTGTCAGGATTCAACAGAAAAGCAAAGACACAAATCTCTACTCTCATCGGACTTAAATTCGATTTCCCTTTTAACCATTCATTCATAAACTCATTTTCCCCACACATTTTTTTGTGTGCCTGGCACATCCCAGCAACTGAATTAAATACTCTGCCCTTGAGAATCTGAGAATCAGATGTTCACTGCCCACCCCACCCACAAGACAAGACTTCTAAAGACATGAACTCTGAGTAGGAAAGAAATGGGGACTTAAAATGGAGCAAGTGTGATCGGACAGAGGTGTGAGTTATGTCCTTGTCACCCTGGCCTGGGAAGGACTTTGCATTTTCACAATTATCCTTCTGCTACTTTAATATATTAATTTGTTCAAACCATTGTTTCTGCAATTAAGGGAGAGGGCACTGCAGAGAACCTATAAAAAGGTACCTTATTTCATTCTGCAGGGTAGAATCTGGTGACCTCTTGCCTAGTTAGCTCAGTGGTCAGACAGTGGAAACATAGCCTTTAATTGGGTGTTCTATGTTCAAAGTTGTCCAAGCAGTCATGGAACCCATTGGCCACAAAGTTGCCAGTGAACTGTGGTCTGCGGCTTTGTTTTCCTTGGTCTCATTATCTATTTATTATTCAGAGAGCTTCAGAATTGGAAGGGACCTTAATTGGAAGGGGCAGCTGTTCTCAGTGAAGGCAGTCTTTCTAGGGCACCATTGAAAGACAGGGGTCCCCTTCACTTCTCAAAAATGTGTATCGGTAGGGAGCACACAACATAGCGGGAAATGCAATCAAAACGCAAGGCTTTGTGAAATAGCTACATCGGTGGCTGGGCTCCTCAGAGCTCGGGGGTTGATTGACAGCTGCCACTCTTCCCAGCCAAGCACAGCAAAGGATGGGGACCGAGCGCGTGTTTCTCTGTCCATGGTCCTGAATCGAGAGAAGGGGAGCGGAAGGAGGCGGGGGGAGAAACCGAAAGGGACTATTGAAGAAATACTACTATTTTGACATGGTTTTCGAGTAATTGCAGCTACCAAGGAAGAAAACTGTTTTCCTCTAGAGAGTCAGGAGAGCTTTTACGTCTGGTTCACCTCCCCTACACTACCCTTGTCGGTGCAAAGTTGTCAGCCTGTGGTTTTGTTATGTTCAAATCCCGTGTTGAGGCTCGGCCTTGCCCAGGCCTGGGGTGGGAGAGAATACTCAAGCTCTCAGTTTTACTGCCTACGGGAGATGGCATCCATCTCCCAAGAGGGATCAGAGCACAGCCGGTACCGCTGTCTTCAGCTAGAACATGTAAGAGGAAGAATCAGAGAGCCACATTCGAGTCCTAGCTCTGCATCTCCTGCTGTGTGGCCATGGATAAACATCTTTCCCTCTCTGATCCCAAGGTGCCACCACTTTGAAGTGAGAAAGTCAGACAAAACTAATTCTGGGGCCCCCTACCACTCCTTCTGCTATTCTTTTTCTTCTCTTCAAGGGGTAAAAGACGTCACCATGTTTCTCACCTAAAATGGCCTGAAAGGAGAATTTCTCCACTAATAGACAGCCACTGGGCCAAGCAGCGGAGATTCACAAGCTCCTAAGGAGACTCATCTCTGCCTCCCACAAATTGAATCACTGACCACCCAGAGCCCCCTGGATCACTGCTTTATTCACGTCTCTCCGCAGCATCACCAAGGATGCTGTTGCTCCTCCCACTCTACAGCTGAGAACACTGAAGCCAAGGAGACGAGCTGACTCCCTCCGGGGCCCCCAGAGGAGCCCAAGCCATGTGAGTCCAAATTATTTGTGCTACACTGAGCTGCTTCCCAGGGATCACTGGAGCATAGTCTCCCCCTGTCTCTGGTTGCTGGGCCAGGGGACATCCCCAAGCCCCTCACTCCCAGCCCTTCTGAGACGGTTCTGTCCCAGATTCCTGGGTACTTGGATAATACCAAATTCTCACTAAGATCTCTGCCTTTCCTTTCTGGAACACAGATCTTACTAAGCTCAAACAGGGACACTGAAGGCTGCTTTCAACAAGAAGGGTGGTGATCGTAGTGACTGAGATGACAAGCGGGCAGAAATATGTTCTGAGACCTGGAGCCATTGTTGCCTAGCAAGCAGAGAAGCAGCAGAGCTGGCACAGAACTCAAGCTGGAGGACACGGGGAGGAGAAGGAGGGTTGTGATTTTTCCAACTCTGCCCAGAACTCCCTATGCCCCCAGATCAGCATAGGGCCAGCTACTCTCTTCCATTCATCCTGCCCAGTCAGGGAAAGCCCCCTTAGAACAGTAAATGTCAAGGCTGGGAGGGGCTTAAATACCCCAGGTGAAGACCACCTCTGGTCATGAGCTTGTGCCTGCTCTGGATAGCTCTAACCACACAGTAAATTTTCTCTGACTGAGACAAGGTCTGTGTCCCTGAAACCTGGACTTCATTCATCTTACGCATTCTTCTCTCTTTAGACACTCACTAGGCACACATTTATTGAAGTCTTTAGTCTGCACTGGGGACTAGGCAAGATTTGGGGCTAAACTTGTCACAAAAGTGACCAAAAAAAAAAAAAAACTGTTTCTGTCTTCAATAGGCACAGGGACACCTGTCACATTCCCTATGTCTGCTCCTTTTCAGATTAAACTCCTGTAGTTTGTTTCTTCAATTGCTTCTTCTAGGCTGTGGTTCTGGCCATTTGCGAACTTGTCATCTTGTTACAACCTGATACACAAGACAATCCCCTGAGCATCATGGCAGTGCCCCATTCCCCATATGTGCCACACCAACTTTTGTTTACACTTTACCCATTCCAAGGGCCAAGATGGAGCCAGGAGAGGTGTGTGTGTGTGAGTGTGTGTGTGTGTGTGTGTGCATGTATGTGTGTGTGTGTGTGTGTGTGTGTGTGTGTGTGTGTTACTAGAGACTGAACCCAGGCCTTGGCGTGCAGCTACATTCCCAGCCCCTCTTTTTTATTTTTTTATATTGAGACAGAGTCTTCCTAAAGTGTTCAGGCTGGGCTCAGACTTGCAATTCTGCTAACCCAGCCTCCCAGAGTTCTGGGATTATGGCAGGAGAGAGGATTTTGATTGTTCCCAACACAAAGAAATGGTAAATGTCTGAGGTTATGAATCTGTCAGTTTACCTTGATCTCATCACACATTGGACATTGGTATTCTAGTGTCACACCATACACTATAAACATACACCCCATTAAAACAAATGCAAAAAGAAGGATGGTTTATGGGGCACCTACCAGGTTCTGAGAGGCCAACCGGGAATGAGCACAGACGTGGGTCTTTCTTCTCCTCAGAGCTTTCAGACAAGTGACAGTGGGCGGCACTCATTAGTGAAGCAGAATAGATCAGTGCCACTGGTCCCAGGCATGACAGAGAAGGACATGGGCACCGATATAGCCAAGAGACTTGGGGAGCTCTTGGAGGATCTGAGCTCCATATCAAAAACTGACTGATGAGAGGCGGATCCATGTGACATCAGGCAGAAGTCTAGCACAGAGATACTTCAAGGTGACCTCAAATATGGTATCTGAAGACATAGAAAGAGCCTTTAACATTGGAGTGAAGCAAGTGAGGGTAAAAGTGCCCAAGATAGGGTTAGAAAAGGAGTGGGCATCAAGCCACATGGATCACCATTTTCCAACAAAAGGCCTTTGGGATCTTCTCCAAGGGGGATGTGGAACCACTGAAGGCTAGAAGCAGGGAATGGTGTCAGCTGACTCCTGTCTTGGGACATGAAGAGGAATGAGCAAGTGTGGGAGAAAAAGGAGATCAGAAAGGAGGCTACTGAATGGACCATGCCCACCCCATTCTCTGCGATTGTCAGCTTTCCATTACTGTAACAAATACCTGAGATAAGCAATTTAAAAAGAGAAAAGGTTTCTTTGGGCTCAAGGTGTTAGAGGTTTCAGGCCATGATCAGTTGAGCTATTGCTTTGGGCCTGCAGTAGCACATCAAGGTGGGTGTGCAGGTGAAGGAAAAGGGCTCACTTCATGGCCCAGACACAAGAGCAGGAGGAGGAGGAAGAGGAAAAGGCAAAGGTGAAGGAGGAAGAGGAGGAGGAGGAGGAGGAGGAGGAGGAGGAGAAGGAGAAGGAGAAGAAACTGGTGTTCCAGTCTCTTCCCAGACTAGGCCCCCAGGGACCCTAAAACCTCCTGCTAGGGCTCATCTCCTGAGGGTCCCACCACCTCCTAAGAGCACCAAGCTGTGGACCAACTCCTGATACACAGGTCTTTGGAGATGTTCCGGATCTAAACTCCAGCATCCTCACAGGCCCTCACCCACAAGCATCCTTGCTGACATACTCATTTCACACACATGCACCAAGCTTCAGCAGGAGATGGACAAAGAGAAATGAGGGCAGGCAGTCCGTGGTGGGCGAGAGCGTGGATGGGGAGGGAAATTGGGAAGCCTAATCTCAAACCTTTCTCTCTAATTCCAGAGTATCAGGTCCCTCATTTGCAAAGCTGGCTTGAGACACAGGACCCGCACTTTAGTGAAGCTTTGGGAAGTCTCCTTAAGTAAAGTTTCTCTGGATGTGAAGATTGCACCCCTTATTCAATGGACATCATGAGAGGGAATGAGTTGCCCATCACTAGAAATATGCAAGGAGACGCCAGGAACCTTAAAGGGGAAGAATGAACCTTAGCAATTATTTATCCCCTACCATCTCCCAGTGAGGGGGACAAATATTTTTAGACCTTATTAAATATTTCTTAAAAGAATATGAGATCATAATTAGTGGTTTCCTTTTACATAAAGGAAACTGAGGCTTATACAAGAAAAGTGACTCCACTAGTAATGAAGAAAGCTAAGATGTTCCAAAAGTTTGTTGCATACCAGGGAACATGCTAAGAGATTGTACCATGTAATCTCACAGCAATACTAGCAGGTATGTGTCCTCTTAATCCGTTTTGTGTCGCTATAACAAAATACCTCATATGCCATAATATATGCAGAATGTAGATTAATTTGGTTCCCAATTCTGGTGTCTGGAAAGTCCAGAGAACATGGGCCTAGAGCCTGCCAAGGGCACTTGGCTGTGTTTCAACATGGTAGACAGCATCACATGACAGGAATTTGTGCAGAAAAGCATGTACAAGAGAGAAACCAAGACTGAGAAGGGCCTGCCTCCCTCTTTCAAAATAACCCACCCTCTGGAGGCTGATCCACCCCTGCAAGGACCAACCCACTCCCATGAGACCAGCATTAGTCCCTTCTGCAGGTGCTCACAACCCAATCACCTGTCCCTGCAGCCCTACCTTTCAAAGGCCCCACCATCTTTCAATACTATCACATTGGGGAGCAGGCTTCCAGCACATGAATCCTGGGGGATACAACCCAGCCAAGACCTGTCATCCGTTATCCCTCCTTTATGGATGAGAAAATGGAAGCACAGAGAGATTAGACACATCACTCAATACCACACAGTGAGAAAGGAGAAACGCCTGCATTCCATCACCAAAGCCTTGATTCTGAGCCTCAGCACAAGTAACCTGTTAAAACTTCAGCTCTCTGTGCCAAAGTTAACACTAACTAACTCTGCGGTGCCCTTTCAGGGTCCCACCCGTACAGCATCCCTGGGTCCTCCGGTACCTCGGAGCTTCCTTTCTGTGTTGCATTTCTGGAGCTGCCATAACAAAGTCCCACACAACAGGTGGCTTAAAGCAACAGAAATGCACTGTGTCATGGTTGTGGAGGACAAGAGCCTGAAATTAAGGCATGGACCGGGTTGGGCCCCTGCTGAGTTGGGTAGGCAAGGATCTCTTCCAAGATCCTCTTTCAGCTTCAGAGATACTTTGGCTTACAACTGCACAACTCCAATCTCTGTGAGAAACCTTCTTGTCACGTGTATGTGTCTCTGTACCCAAACAGCTCTTTTACATAAGGCACTGGTCATAATTATATTAGAGCCCACCTGCTCCAGGGTGACCTCATCCCAACTAATTATATCTACAATCTTCCTACTTCCAAAGAAGGTCACATCCTGAGATACTAGGGGTCAGGATTTCACCTTGAGAAATTCAGAGGGACACAAGTCATTCCAGAACTCATCCAACCCCATGTGCATTTGCCTTCAGCAAATAGGTAAAAAGCACAACTCCAACTGCCTTGTGTCCCTTAAGACCACATGTCCCTTCCTTCCATTCTGCACCAGCCACCATTCTCACCCTGTGTCCCTGATACCCAAGACTCCATTCTGTTGTCATCCTGCATTGGTGATGACCTCATGGCTGTAACAGTCAGAAAGATGGAGGAAGCCTAGGCCCTTCCAGAGCAGATGGGAGAATACTGGATACAGTGCAAGACAGTGGAATTCCATACCGCCGCCTCCTGCAAATGCAACATGACATCTCCTAATAGGGCAATATCAGGACAAATCCGGTCTCGTGGTGGCTCTGAGCCTCCCGGTAATTCCTCACACATTGTGTTCATGTCACTGAAAACACAGTTGCCAGACTCAGGCCTCCCCTATGATCAGAGGGGATCGTCCCACTTCTGCCGCTGAGAAGATTGAGGCCTGCTTTTGCATTTACCTTCCATCACACTGTGGGTGCAGGGAGCCTACCTGAGTAAGAGCCAAGGGTGCAGAAAAGGCAAAAGCAGGACCAGCTCCCAAGGCACATCTGGAAAGAAGTGAGAGGAAGACAGATGTGTTCAGGGGCTCAAGATGTAGGAGGTAGTGATGGAGGAGGGACAGGGAAGGGATGTGGTCGGGCAGAAAGCTTGGTGCTGGGGTACAAGCCACAAAGAATTGGAGCCCAAGGAATTATTGAGCGGCAATCAGATGGATTTAGGTGAGAGCTGAGCGCAGACAGCCCACTGTCGGGCACCCACAGGAGGAACACTGCGTTTTGACAGAGCATTCCTGAGTCAGAAGGACACTGAGGCCAGGCTTTTCCTCAGTGGCCCGGGTGCAAAATGTGTTCACACTTCCTCCTGACTGGCCCACATGGAGAGTAATACAAGCGGCCTCCTGATTGGCCAATAAGGAGGCCAGTCCCCCAAAGCCTAGGAGAACGAAGAAGACTATCCCTCAGACAAAGACTGAGCTTCGAAAGAGTCTGGACTTTTTGCAGTAAATCTATGGCACTAAAGAGGGAAGCAAGACTGGCCCCTGCATGTGGGAAGCCACAAAGAATGCTGGTTACTCCCCTTGTGCTCCCCCTACATCCATTCCCCTTCCTTCCCTGTCGTGCTCTGAGTCCCAGAAAGCTGGCCCTGACCACCATTCATCTAGTATCTTAGGTTGGACTAAAATAATGAAGCTGGGGGGGAGGGGTAGTCATCAATCAGTGTCAGCTACCAAAACACAAGTGGAGATCTTGCCTCACAAGGAAAGAGGCTGCTTGAGAATGAAGCCATTGCAGAGGAAAGAGAGGCTGAAAGATAAATGCCTGTGCACTTTTTATTCAGGCACCTGGATTCCACCGTGCCTGAAGGCCTGCTGACCATCTAACGTGTTCTTTGTTTCTTTAAAGTCATATCTGTACGCAAAAGAATCTCAGCCAGCCCATGTGAATTGTGGTACTGTTAAAAGAGTAATTCACCTATAATTAGACTGACCAACGTTGCACTCATGGCTCTGCATTTCTCTGAGCAACACACACACTCTGTCTATTCTTTCACTCTTGCAATCTCCCCAAAAGAAGGATGAAATAAAACGATATCTGTAAAAATACTACATCATTCTAGGGACACTCTCCGCATCGTGAGTTTACCCTGAACTCTCTCCCCTTTCTGGGTCCCCATAGCCTCATAAAGAACATGTAGATCTTAGCATCAATAAGCTCAGAAGTTCCCTGAGTCAACTCATATGCATACCATGCAGGAATCCCTCCTACCCACGGGGATACATTACTCCCCTACTAGGGGAGACCCCTAGTAGATACCTGAAACCATGGATGGTTTCTTCCTATTCATAAACAGCTATGATTAAGCTTAGTTTACAAATTAGGCACAGTAAGAGATTAACAAGAATAGTTATCAATAAAATGGAACACTTATTACAATGTACAACGAAAGTTATTTAAACTTATGAATTGTTAATTCCTGGGATGTTCCACTTAGTACTTCTGGATCTCAGTTGACCGTGGGTAACTGTAATTGCAGAAAGCCAAACCGTAGATAAGAGATGAGCCCTATATAGTCATGCTCTCTCCTGCTCCTTAGGGTACTAATAATCTGACTTGATCTTGTGCAATGTACTTTCCTGTGACTCAGTTTCCTCAATGTATAATGGAGGTGCTTTGTCATGAAACTAAGTTAATGCATGCAAACTTGGTCTGGAATATAACAAGTGCTCAATAAATGCAGACTATTTTGTTGTTGGTGGTGGTTTTAATCTAGTGTGAGAACAGTTGTTACTATGGCTGAGCACCTGTCTGGGATATATACAAATATCTCCACCATCTCACCCAGACTGCGACAACATAACCCTTGGGGTTGGTGACTGGTGATGTCCCAGTTTCCCAGATGGAGAAACAGACTCAGGAAGTTGCGTTGCTCCCTGGGTGTTGGAGCTGGGATGTGAACATGAGCGTGTCCTATTCCAAGCTCAATGTGTTTAAGGACTACCCGACACCGCCTCCCCGAGGTGGCATCCCCAGCCAAGTTCAGGCAGCCACGATCTCTGCACTTAGAAAGGCAGTCAGCCTGTGCATCTTCTTGGCATGCGGCAGGCGCAAACTCTCTAAAGAACATTCCCAAGTTTGCTTCTCAAGCTATCTCCCTCTGCAAGCTCACTTTCTGCTCATGTGAATGGAACCCACTAAATGGTATGGTGGCTGCTCTAATTATAGGCTCCCCTGCCTGTGCCAAGAGGAAGTTGGTTAATGTACACTTGAGTAGATTTCAAATCAGATTTTGTGAGTCCCAAGCAGGAGGGAAGGAGGCCAAGTTCTCCCCCGGAAGAGAGGAGCGGGAAATGCTGGCAGCAAGAGAGCCTCCCGGCTCCTCTCCTGCAAGAACAGGTGCTGCCTTCTGAGTCCCGATGCAGAGCCCTCTCCCCCGCTTCTTCTCCCCTGGCCCTGGCCTTTTCCAGGAGCTGGGAGGCTGGCAGGGAAGGCTTAGGGAAAAGCAATTGGAGGTGGTAGGAGGGAGGAGACGCAGCACGCTGCAAAGTACTTTGGAGCTCTATGGAACTGGGTCTAAGCCCAGCACTGGCTCATCTTGGTTTCCCAGCCTCCCTGAGTCTCGGGGGCATCGTGAGCCAGGTGAGTGTGCCAGCGCTTCCCTACACAGTGCCACCGTGGCATCTGTGCGGGGAGGTATGCGGCAGAGTTTACTCCACACTTACCAATATTTATTCACGGCTACCTTGTGCTGTGCTACTGTGCATGAGACGCAGTTCGGGACTACCCCTCCCCACCCGCTCACCAGCAGTCGCATACATTCAACTCATGCAGCCCCACCCATTACCAATGCACACTCAACACAGGTGAGCTCACCAACACCGATGCACACACGTGCCTGCACCTTTATCACGTATGTGGCTCTGCTCCAAGTTTAGTGAGCCTTCTGCATCATGCCTCTTCGTTTATCCGTGCCCCCCATGTCTCTATCTCAACCTGATGCCATAGTCAGCCCACTGGTCTCCCTCCCCCATCAGCTCCCCACAGAGTACAGAGGGATCTTTCATCCGTGATGTTTTCTTGGAGCCCCTGCATGACTCCCCACCATTTGGCATGGTCTTTAAGCCCCCTAAAGGCCATGAATTGAAGGTTTGGTCCCAGCCTGTGGTGCTACCAGGAGGTGGTATGAACTAAAGAAGGTGGAGTCTAGTGGGAGAAAGTGAGGTCATTGGGGGGTATGCCTTTGATATTTTGTCTCTTCCTTTTCCTATCTTTCTGTCTGTCTGTCTGTCTGTCTGTCTGTCTGTCTCTCTCTCTCTCTCTCTCTCTCTCTGCTTCCCAGCAGCCACGAATTGAGCCACATGTTTTACCATATGTTCCCACCATGATGTTCTTCCTTACCACAGGCCCAAAATCAATGAAATCAAGCAACTATGGACTGAAACCTCTGAAACTGTAAGCCAAAATATACCTTCTTTCCTTTTAAGTTGTTTGTCCCAGGTATTTTGTCACAGTGATAGAAAACTGCCTACAACACAAGCTAGAGATTAAGTCCAAATCACATCTGGGGTTGAAACATTCATTGATCCTTCACCTGTGCACACATCACTCGTCCCAGTGTCTCAGCACTGTGCTGTGGTATGTGCTGCATGGACAGGGGTAGCGTGGTCAGTCAAGATGGCCTCTCAGCCAAAGTGGACAATTGTTCCCATTCAGACCCCTCCCCCTCATCTCCCATGCTTGGCTCTATGGTTCTCTCATCCATTTTTTTCCTCAGTTTCCTGTGTGCTAGTCACTTTCACATTGCTGGGACAAAATATCCAACACCAACAATTTAAAGGAGGAGAGGTTTATCAGAAAACCATGAAACAGGCATTCTCCACCTATGCCAATCTGCATGGAAGACATCATACATCCCTGATTCCTCATTAAACCTAGCAGGCCCCTTTACAGATGAACAAATGCGTGAGTGAGGGCCTCGTGGGACTCAAAGGATGGGTGTGGCTTGCTCAAAACCAGACCCTGTGATGAGGGCTTTGCACGCACTACTTCATTTACCTGCATAATCACCCTCTATGGTGCTCTTATCCCATTTACAGTTAAGAACACTGAGATCCAGAGAGGTGAAATCACATGTCCGATGAATTTAAGAGTGAAGACTCAGGAACTGTTAACATAATCCAATTTAATCCCAAATCAAATAAACAAATAAAGAAAAACCCTTAAGCCAACAAAAGGGGCTTATCAACTCACGTAGCAAAAAGGAAAAAGAAAGTCTGAAAGTCTAAGGTAACAACATCAGGAGTGTGGCTGGATCCAGGAACTCAGAAACCTCTCTTCTCCATTTCTTGGTGTGCTAAGTTTTAGTTGGAAGAAGCCTCTCCTCTGGAGAGGTACAGGGAGCAGCAGCAGGTCAAGGTCCAAGTCTACTCCCAACTGTGATGACAGCTGGGACTGCAGCAGAGACTCCAGTTTCATGGGACCACCTAAGCGGGGCTGGTGTGTCCACACCACCTGCTCTCTATGGACAGGGGGATTGGGCTGTGCTGATGTCCATGCCAGGGCTTCAGACCCAACCCTGAGGCTGGGGAAGAGATCAGAGTGTCAGAAAGTAGAAAGTACTGTTTTGAAAAAGAAGAATATGAATTCATTACTAAAGCCAGAGAATGGACTTCAGGCATCCAAGCGGCAAGCACCCGCTACCCAGGGACTTGACTCCAGCCACCTGGCCTCCAGCCTGCATGGTAGCCGTTTTCATGATCCCGCTATGTTGATTGCCTCCTTCTAATTTCCTGGCCCTGCCTGACCCGCCTCAGAGTCCCTCCTGCAGCCCCTGGCACTGAGCACTGGTGTTTAACAGCCACGCCAAGTGGTGATGGATGGCGGCTGCCGCGCAGACCCTGCAAGACGATGGGCAGCTGCCGCAGGGAAACGACCCTTCTACAGGAAGGAACCCAGACGCAAACACACACAGTGGGACACCTTGGGTCCCCTGCCCCTATTTCTAATTTGCGCCACAGGGCCGTGGGCAAAGCAGGGTGTCCTGAGCTGCTCTGGGAAGTGGAAACTTTAGCCCCAGTGGAATCACGTGACTGCCCCAGCAGCTAAGTGTCTGCCCTTTCTATCGCTGAAGCATTGGCTCTGGAAGGTGCCTTAGATGGCGCCTCACTTCTCCTCCCTCTGTTGAAAAGGAGGCCAAGAAACAAAGCCTCATCCAGAATTTGCACAGCCCGAGAGGGCAGCAGAGCTGAGGCCCCTGAACGGAAAGTGGAAGGGAACTGATGCTGACGCACCTGCTGTGTGCCAGGCCCACGTGGCCCACGTGTGCTTTCACTGCTCGCTTGAACCACAGGGCAAAGTTGTAGGTGCAAACACTCTGCACCCACTTGGCTGGACAATGGAGCTCCCAGAGCCATCCTGATCTCCCTCAGCTCATCAGGAGAGCCCTGCATCCCAGCCCGGTGGGGTCCTCTGCTGCATGAAGTGGAGGAGCAGCCACGGGCAGCCTGGGTCAGTCCCACCAGGAGCACCGGAGCCGGAGTCACCTACCAGAGGGGGGCTGTGCTGGATGGAGCTGTCATTGCACATGGCCCCAGAGCCTGAGCAACGTGATTCTCACAAGCTTGGCCACTCCTGACAATGAGACCCAGCAGAGGGCCACAGGCTGATGACAGCACCCTGGGTCACAGAGCAATCCCACGGCATCCCAAAAGAAGAATCCTAACAAAGGCTCCAAAGTGAGCCCCGTCATACCTCTGACCTGGGCTCCCCAGGCCCCTGACCTCATTTCTCCAATAGACCATCATGCACCTACATCAGGGCCTCAGTTTTCCTGTCTCTGTAATGGGCACCATCATTCCCTTTGCAAATGTGTGTTGTGTGACTCTACTGAGAACATGAGACCCAGGATAATGCCTGCTGAGAGCTCATTTCTTTTTTTTATATTTTGAAAGAGAATAAAAATAATTAAAATTTAGAAATGATGCAGATTTTCACTAAACAAGATTGCCATAGATACTGTGAAAGGGAAAGAAACTGCTCAAAGGGAGAGCTCACTTCTTTTAAAATTAAAAGCAAAGAATGAGCATAATCCAACCTGATTTATATTCCTCTTCACACCAGCAGTGTTCTGAAATATATTTTAAATTTTTTGTAATGGAGGAAGGGACCAAGAAGCTAAATGTGCCCAGGGTCTTCAAAGGCCATAATTCAGCTCTCCAGCTGACACTGTCCATTCTGCTGGATGCCCAGAGGCAAGGGCTGGCCACAGCCTGGTCCCAGCAGGATGCTCCAGCAGCTTAAGTCATGACTCTGACATGTGAGGCACTGAAAGTCCTGGCGATCATATAGTCAGTCTACAACGCAGCCCTTTTCTAATAAAACCCAAGCCTTTGTTGCTGCTACAGATATTCCCTGAATGTCTACTCTCAGCCAGGTATGGTATAAATTCAAAGGTCAGGTGGACACCTGCTAGCTGGGTGTACCTGAGAGAGACACTTTACCTCTCTCGGGGACATCCGTAAAATGGGAACAATAGCGCTGTTAACAGAATTGCAAGCGTTATACAGGTCAAATGTTCAGAGGAGTTTGCAACACAGAATAAGCCCGTGAACATAGTTCCTGTCCTGGGGGAGCCCGAAGCTCTCAGTGCATCAAAGAATGGCTTGGTTATGCTTAGTCCACGACGGGAAGGAGCAGAGGGCGGAGCTGAGTGACGGCCGAGGAGGGTCTGGGAGAAGAGGGAGCGGCCCACTGGAAGGCTTGGAAAGCGGCCCAGGGAGGCAGGGTGACCACCCTGGTGTACAGAAGCCACAACTCAGCCCTGCTGTTGGCTGCACTTTCTCCTCAGAGCTCCCCCTGGAGGCAGGTGCAGGAATTACTCCGTTGTGACCCCAGGAGGAAGGGACAGGAGTCCTTCAGACTAGACAAAACGGAAAAAACATCATTATCAGCCAGCATAGAGTGGACATGGGTCCTCACCCCAATACTGTCCCCTGTGAGCAGTGCAGACTTGGAAGGTCACCAGCTGCTCTGATTCTCCTGTTCTTCAAAGCAAGGGAGGTAACTCTCCCCTCCCACAGATGCGGGGAGATGCCGGGCAGATATCGGGAGTTCAGATCAATATTTGCAGTCATCAAGTGTCATTCTTGCTGTCCCTGAAAACACTCTCCGTGCCCCATCCCTGTGCAGGGAATGTTCCTGAAACTCTGCTGCCAGTCGGTACCCTGGACGTCTGTGCGTCTTCTGACATTTAGGAGCACTTTTCCCTCAGCCGTCCCTTAACAGCCCACGTCTTCTAGACCCTGCAGGCTGGTGGGCAAATGGGACCTCTGCACTCAGATCCTAGTGCAGTGTTCTCGGCTTCTTGGGAGGGCCTGGGAATGGTGAGAAATGCCTCCTCCTGCTTCCAGATCTGCCACCTACTGCCTGCTCTCCGGGCTTTCGTCTCCCCTCCACCCATCCAAGCTCCTCCTGAAGGCCATCATCTCTAAATGGCCAGCCTCACCTTCTGTGCCAATTCTCTTTGTACATTGGGAGGAATCTTCTTAAAACCAGACTCAACTATGTCAGCTCTTACTTCAGACTCCTCAATGATTTCCATCATTCCTGAGATCCAAAGCAATTCCTGATCATGGCCTGTAGGTCATGTATGATCCAGGATCAGTCAACCTCTCCTCTCTCCTGCCACTGTGCACTCTTCCCCAGAGCTGTGACTCCCTGTGGCCTTGCTGCCTCAGGGCCTTTGCACTGGTTCCTTCCACCTGGAACATCCTGGCCACATGCCTCATAACCCAGTTCACTTGGTCCCTGATGGAACCCCAGCTCTTCAGAAAGGTCTTAACCTCCTGGATGCAAAGAACCCCTACTTCTCCAAGTGACATCTTCCCATGTTTCTCTTCATACCCTCATCCCTCCAACACTATGGTCTCCTTGTTCACTGTCTGCCCTCAGTAGAACATACTCTGTGAGAGCAGAGTCTTTGCCAACTTGTTTACAATGCATGGCATGTGACAGGTGCTCAGTATTATTTCTGAACAAATGAAGGGATTTTACTCAAAAAAAAAGCCTCCAGTGAACATTGCTTTCTTGATCACTCTTCTTGACAAGCACTGACTACAGCCCTAGCACCCAACAACCCTGGAGAAGGAGCCCATGGACACCCACTCTCCGGTGCTCCTCCCTCTCCCTTAGGAGTCCCAGGGTGGGTTTCCAGCCCTTCCTTTCCCGGAAGATGCTGACAGGCCCATTGTGGGATGAACTGTGAGGGGTTCTGGGGACTCTCAAGAAAAGGCAATGACCAAGTGTCTTACCAGTGACCAAGAAGTAGACCCCAGGGACTGGAGGCCTGGGTTGGAGTCAGGGCACATGCAGGGCGAGAAGATGTTCACTGGACTTGTCTGTAGACATATAATGCCTCCAACTTTAGATCGAGGGAAACAGGCTGACGGACACAGAGGAAAAAGACAGGACATCTGGAACCAAGATGGACTGGGGATGTCTGTCTGACTGTCAGCCACAGGGAGTGGGGAGGCTGGTGCACCTGGGACGGGGTGAATAGGGAGAAGGTCAAGGCTGAGGGAGGGGATGGGGATGCCATGAAGGAGCTTGTGCCCCTAAGGAAACATTAGACTTTATGTGGAGTAAGATGGAAACCATCGGCATCCAGGTGGCCTGATGTGATTTGCTCCTGAAGGCATCTCGTTGGCTGCTGGCTTTCCTCCCGCCATCCTGAGCTGGTGACACACACGTGACTCCCGTTAGTCCTGAGTGTCTCTCAGAACTGCCCTGTGGGATGATCCACAGCTCAACTCCAACTCCCTTTATCCACTCACCTTCCTCCTCTACCCCAACCCACTTCTCTTCACAGGACCAGCTGGGTAGACGACGACCAGCTCCACCAGTCACCCCAGTGCAAAGTGCCATCTTCCTCATCTCCTTCTCTCCGCACCTGGCTCATGGCCAGCACTTGCTGAGTAGGTTTCTACCATGGCTTGGATGTGGTTTGAATGTGTCCCCTACAATTTCAGGTGCTGGAAGCTTGGTCTCCAGGGTAGGGTTGGGACCTATAAGAGGTGGGGCCTGGCAGGAGGCAGTCAGGTCCTGGGCTCTGCCTTCAGAAGGGATTGATGTTGGCCTGTCTGGGTGGACTCCTTGTCACAAACATGGGTTGCTCTGGGCTGCGGTCAGCTGTCTCAGCCTTTTCTCTTGCTTCCTGTCTCATTATGTGATCGGTGCAGCTCATGTGCCACCCTGCCACTGTGATGCCTTCCACCGAGAGGCCCTCACCACTGCTGAGCAGATGCCCATACCATGCTCTTGAAGGTCTAGAACTGTGAGCTAAATAAACCTCCTTTCTGTATAAAGTACCAGCTTCAAGTATTTTATTGTAGCAACACACAGCCCACCAAAACAACTCTTGGCATTGCTCAAGTCTTATCCTCTCTCTCCACCCAGCTGAGATTCCACAGGGCCAGGCATCATCATCACCTGTATGAGCAACCTCCTCAATGGTCTCCAGCCTCTGCTTTTGCCCCTTAATCCGTTCTCCACAAGCAGCCAGAAGGATTGTTCTAAAATGCATCTATCCCACCACTCAGATCCCTCCCATGGCTCCCCGGGGCCTTCCAGAGAAAGCCAAACCCCCTTGTTATCACTGAGCCAGACCTGGTGACCTGCCTCCCACCTGCCTCTCCGGACTCACTTCTGCCACTTTCCAGCCCCAGCTGTGTGACCATATTGAGCTTTGCTTATGCAGTGGGAGCCAAGGGAGCTGCCTGAGCTGGGCTGGGTCCTCCCAGTTCAGGAATAAGGTGAGAAAGAGCAGCCAAAGGGAAGAACAGGTGTCAGTCAGTAGTAATCATGTGTGATGGGGCCTGGGAGAAAGAGGATCGCAGATGCCCCCTCTCCATTCTGGGATCAAAAGCTGCAGGGGGCTGTACAAGGAGAAGAAAGAGGCTTCATTCTCTGCAGCTGTGCCCAGCCGGCCACCACAGGGCTCTTCCTCAGCCTCTTCTGCCCTCCCCTTCACTGTACCTTCTCCCAAATCCTCCCTAAGCTCCTAACATCCCGTGTGCCATGCTCTGAGCAAGGGGGCACAGGGAGGTGGGCACTGCTGCATCAGACCTCACCCTGATGCCCAACACCACATGCACATGCTTTCCTTCCCAAGCCAGGGGTGCGGCGTGTGGTGTGGGTATGTGTGCTTGCATTTTCTATTCAAATATATGGTTGTGAGGCCTGATTTCCCTGAAAACATAGATACTCATTGAAACACTGGGTTCGGAGCACATCCAGAGAAAGTTTCTTATTTTAGAATGGGGAAACTGAGACTCAGATAACTTGAATGACTTGAAAAAGGTCAGTCAAGAAATCTAGAAGCACAGATGCCTTACTGGTCATTTATGAGAATTCCTAGGGCTGGGTGGAAATGTGGATCTACTTCTGAAACTGTCCTGGCTTGATTTCTAGGTTCAAAGCTTTCTGACCGCTGCAAGCTGAATGGTGGCCCCCAAAGGTGGTTACATCCTATTCTCCAGAACCCATGACTATGTCTCCTTAGATGGCAAAAGACACTGCAGATTTAAGTTCAGGGTTTTGACATGCAAGGATTACCCCGGGTTATCTAAGGTTATCTAAGGCAGGACCAATTATCATCCTAAGGATCCTTAGAAGAGGGCTCAGGGATTCAGGTAAGAGAGAGAACAGAGGGTCAGAGAGACAAGAAAAAGAGAGAAATGAGAAGATGCTATGCTGCTGGCTTTAAAAATGAAGGGGCCATGAGCCAAGGTGTGCAAGGGGTTTCCAGAAGCTGAAAAAGGCTAGGGAACAGATTCTCCTTCAAGCCTTCAAAGGGAATGCATCCTGCTGATACCTTGGCTTCAGGATTTCTGACCTGCATGTCAAGTAGCTCAAAAGAGCTGTATAAGTCCAATAGAAATTGGCAACACTCTCAAGGTCAATTTAGGAGAGCTTATTTACCAAAAACCTGCAATAAAATATGAGGAGATATAGAAAACATTGGCCTGTGGCTGCCAAGAAAATTCCACCCCCAGACCTCAATGAGCAGAAGGAGAGTTTCCCTTAGCCCTGGAGGAGGTCGCTCAGTGGTGGACCAGCCAATCTTGATGCCTTCCTGTCAGAGGCCACAGCCAGCTGGGGAGGCAGGGCAGTGACCCTGACCTCTCTTCCCACCCTCTCATCCCATCAGTGAAGCCCTGCCAAGACCAGAGGACACAGAAACTCAGTGACAGGGTCCAGGCAGGGCTTCTTCCTGTGCTCAGAGGAGGGTGGTGAAGGACGGAGATGGGCCCACAGGGGAAGCAAATTAGTGCCCCTTCGCCCTCAGGTTAAGGCTTAATTCCCCAGGATGTACTTTCCACGCTCTTCCTGCAGCAGAGCCCCACTCCAAGCCTCCTGACCTGCAGCCCACAAGTGCCAGCTCACACTGCCCCAAGAGCATCAGGTCATTTCCCTCTCTGTGTCTCTGCCCCGGTCACTCCCACTGCCTGCTCTGCCTCCCCCACACCACCATGTGAGCACAGCTTAGCAGGACAGTGACACAGCTCACAGCGTGGAATCAAAACCCAACTAACAAGAGCCCTAGCCCTCACTCTGCCACTTCAAGGGCACATGGCCTTGGGGAAGCCGATTCCTCTGGCTTTCACCTATAAATGGGGAGAATAAAGAATCCAGGTCATGAAGCTGCTCTGAGATCAAAATGAAGCAAAGCTTGTGAAGTGCTTGGCAGGTGACCACTTGGTGAATCATGCGGTGGGCAAGGTTTGAGAGACTCGTCCTTCTGTGCACTTCCTGATTTCTCTTTCTCTCTCTCTCTCTACCCACCAAGACCTTCCTTTCCTTCGAGCCTAGCTGGGCCTGTGTGGGCAGTGTAGGGGTTCCTGAATGCTCTTCTATGCATCTCACAGACTGCAAGTTCTGAGAGAGAAGGCCTAACAGTGTCATGATTGGGATCTTAGAGCAAAGTGCACGGCAGGAAGACAATTGGCAAACACTGGATGAATGAATGTAGGGGTGATTGAGTTAATGAGTGACAGCATTAAAGCATTAGTTAGTGAATAAATGAGTGAGTGTGTGAATGAGAGAATGAGTGGGTAAATGTGAGAATGAGTGGGTAAATGGGAGAATGAGTGGGTAAATGGAAGAATGAGTGGGTAAATGGAAGAATGAGTGGGTAAATGGAAGAACGAGTGGGTGAATGGAAGAATGACTAGGTGGATGGGAGACTGAGTGGGTGAATGAGTGGGAGAATGGGAGAATGAGTGGGTGAAT
>NW_004955455.1:1316256-1336612 GCF_000276665.1 Chinchilla lanigera | reverse complement strand
GAGTGGGTGAATGGAAGAATGACTAGGTGGATGGGAGACTGAGTGGGTGAATGAGTGGGAGAATGAGTGGGAGAATGAGGGAATGAATGAATGAGAAACTAAGTGCTTGAATCAGTGATGAATGAGTGCCTCTATAAGTGAATGATGAATGATCGGATGAATGAGAGAATACATGGGAGAATGAATGGGTGCATGACTGAATACATGAGCGATGAATGATGAATGTGTGAGTGAATTAATGAATGAGTGAGTGAGCAATGAATGAGAGAGTGCGTGATGAGTGAATGGGTGAAAGCCTATGTGACTGAGTTAATGAATGAGTGAATAAGTGAGTGAGTGAATAAGTGAGTGAATGAATGAGGGAGGAGCGAGTGAGTGATGGAACAAATGTAATGGTCACTGAATGTCCGGCCCTCAGGCCCTCCACCTGGTAAAAATCAGTCTCCTTCCATCCCCAGGTGGACAGCCGTCCCAGGCACACAGTGACCTCTAACAAAGCTTAAGCCAAGGACACAGCAGCTTGCAGGGGTGAGGAGAGAGGCGCCGGCCTTGGAGGGGGAGGTGGGCGGGGGCGCAGTGGAGCTCATTGGAGATGCAGAGGGAATCCAGCGGCAGCCGCCTGCTCTGGCAGGGAGCGCGGGAAAAGACAAGAAAAATGAAGCCACCACAATCTCATTTTCTGAGGCCTGCAAGTCAGTCAGGAAATAGCTATTATTCCATCGCACTGTCGGTATTAAGTTATTTCCTTCACTAAATACGGGAATGTTCATGAATATCTATTGAGTCCCAGGTACAGGCCCCTCCTGGCTAGAGGCTCAGTTGCTCTGGCTTTACATTCCTCCAACAACACCCCTCAATCTTGCTGTGAAGTGAAAGACAATAGTATTTTAAATTGGTTAATAAATCTCTGGATTGATGCTCCTCGAAGGCCCGGGAACTTCGTCTCTATTACTCGAATAAAAGGGATCACATTTTAACCACTGCTGGCCTAGGGATTTGGGGGCGCTACCTAAGCCAACGGCTCCTTCTCCTTCCTGGGGAAGAGAGCGATAAGGGTTCAGGCCCCTGGGCTGGACAGAGAGCCCTCTTGGTGATCAGGAAATACTCATTCTCTAGCCTGTTTGGGCCCAGCTGCACATCCTGGGCCACTCTATGATCAGCCAGTTGCCCTGGATTCAAATAAAAGAAATTCCAAAGCAAAGCTCCAAGGACAGTGGAAGTGGGTGTCTGCATTCTTTAAAAAAGCCCCCCAGCATGGCGGAGTGTGGACTCAGTGGTAGAGTGCTGGCCAAGCATGCCTGAGGCCCTGGATTGAGCCCCAGCACTGCAAAAAATAAAAGCTGGCAAGCAAACAAAAAGCACTCAGACAAAGATGAGGCCATGGGAGGGGCACTGTTGGGAAAATACCCCCAAGGGTGGATCCTACCCACCTTCCTCCATGAGCACAGGTGCATTTGGGCATCTACTTTAGGACAGAGGAGGATTTAAGAGCCCACTGGATTGGGAAGGGAAGTCAGACTGAGCCGTCTCCCCTTGCGAAGTTTATTGCCATCTGCTGTACATTGTCTTCCCGAAGCCCATCCTCACACTTGGGAAGTGGAGAGCCCTAACACTGTCCACAGCTGAGAAAAACTGAGTCAGTACCTCTTCTGGACACCCAGTACCCAACCATCTAACACAGGGCCCAGTCCTAGCCCCAGCCCCAGGGTAGGGACACACAAAATAGTAATGGCAGAATTGGCTATTGCACAACTGCCAAGGTTACAGACGTGCAAACTGAAGGTGGAAAAGACAGATGGTTGGCCCCACCTCCCACTATGAGCTGGCTGGCCAATGACTCAGCCGAGAGAATTTGTACGCCTGTTACGCCAAGGTGTGGAGTCTAAGAAAGTAGAGACCAAGAGGCAAAAATAACGTGGTGTCCACTCTGACGGAGTTCAGCATCCCAGGGGGACCCTCACCTAGGATGATGAGGGAACAGATACTGCACAAGTGACCAGAGATATCCATGAGAACTTTAGGGGTGCCTAATTGCCAATAGGGAAATGGAGCAGCTGGTGGGATACACAGGGCCAGAGTGGGGCTGGGGGATGACACGGGGAGCTGCTCTGAACCTTTCTTCAGACTCTGAAGAGCTGAGGAGCTGAAGTGCATCTCTGAGACCTGGGCAGGTCTTCGGGAGCAGCAAGAGCCCCCGGTGTTCAGCCCCAGCTCCCAGCCCAAGATGTAGCTCAGAGGCAGTGCTCAGTATCCAGAGCAGGTAGATGAGCAGAGAGCTATCATTGCTGTTGTTGCTGTTGTTGTTGCTGCTGTTATTGTTGCTGTTGTTGCTGTTACTGTTGCTCTTGTTGATGTTCTCATTTCCTTTTTGCCTCTTTTGCAGAATACCCCCAAACCCTTGCCAGCTGAGCTTCACAATTACCTGAAGCCCTGTCAGCTCACTTACACCCCCAGACCTGTCCTCTGCTCCCTTTGTTCCAACCTGCAGTATGCTTTCACAGGGTGGCATCACTCTGCTCCTGAACCTTCCAGGCCTCTGCTCTCAGAGCCAGGTCAGAGGTCTCACCCTCAGGGTCACCGCTTCCTGGCTCGTCTTCCCCTGCCTGAGTCTGCCCCCTAGCTGCCGCCTTCCACCGTGACCACACCGCCTCTGCCCCTTCCCAAGCCTCAGGCAGCCTCACTCACCTCTTCCCTTATCACGCCTCCTGGCTCCGCCCTTACCCCCACAAGAGCCTGCTCAGGTGGTGGGATTCAGACCTCAGCAGTGGCTTGTTTTGTTTTGTTTGGGTGCTGGGGCTGGGATCCAGGGCCTCAGGAATACTAGGAAAGAGCTCAAGCGCTGAGCCTCACCCCCTCCGCCATCCTTATCTATTTCACATCCTCAGGGCTGGACTGTCTCCCAGTCTCCCGTTGTGCCAACACCCAGCACAGGGACGGACACAGATGCCCATAATGCTTGTCTGTGAAACTAATTACTTCTGTGCACCTACTGCAATAGAGTGAAAAAACAGGCCCAAACCTCTGCCCTCCCTGTGTCCATGCCCATGGCCATGTGACTTTTAAGGTCCCCAATACAGGGAGGGAGGCAAGATGCTTCCCCACCTCCAGAATCCGGCTGCTATAGGATCTGTTTTAGCCAACAGAATGTGGCAGAAGTGACGTCATACCAAATCTGAGCCTGGCCCTTAAGAAACCTAGTACCTTTCACTTTCCCTTTTGGGTTCTCCCAGGCCCCATGCTAGCCAACCAAGCAACCTTGCTGCAGGGCTACAGACACAGGGCTCTGCCACCTCTATCACCCCAGCCAACAGCTAGTCAGACACAGAACAGGTGACAATCATCCTAAACTAGTCAGGACTCACCAACTCACCAGCTTGCCTGCACCACCCTCTGGGACCAGCTAAGCCTGGCCTGCATCAGAACCATCCAGCTGACCTCTGAGTCCAAAAAAAAAAAAAAGAAGAAGAAGAAAAAACCAGCCAGGAGCTTTTGCCCCCTACCTCCTCCCAAGGGCAAATGTTCCCAAGGTTATTGTTGCTGTTTGTTACACAGCATCCTCCTGCTAATAGATAACTGATACATTTGTTACACCAAGATTTGTCCCATTATAAACTGTTACCAATCCAGGTTTCTTCTGGAAATTTTTACCCAACTGGAGAAGTCCGAACAGCAGAGTCTCCTGGAGTCGTTCAAAGCACTTGTCCCGAGACTGTCCCTAATGGAGCTGATGAAAAGTGACCCCCAGCTGACTGAGTGACCTGTCCTGCAGGTCAGCTGGAGCAGCCACACAACACAGACACCCTCAGCCAACCTCACACCCTGGCAGAGGCCCAGGCCCGAATGCTGAGCTCCATCTGGGGAATAAAGGCAGACACATCACTCTTTTGGACAAGCAATTTTTTTTGCATAATTGACAATTCTTGGCATATTCCCCTCTTCTCTGTGCACAGCCTGCCTTTCATGTCACTCAGGCACGTATGAGACACTCCGAGGTGACTTCCCTGAAAAGAGAAAGCCAGAGAGACCTCTGGCTCCCTACCCTTAAATATTCTACTTGTTATAAATTCCCCGAGGAGGCTTCTCTGCTCCAAACACCAGGGGAATAGGAAGGGGGAGGCAGAGAACAGCTCTCAGAGCAGCTCTTTGTACATGAGATTCTTTGGTTTGTATTAAAATATTCCCTTCTCCCCATAATTTATGAGCAGTCCAGGAATAAGAGGGTTCGCTTTGTCCCTGATCCTCCTCAAGCTAGAAATAAAACCAACAGGGTCAGAGTCATTGTCCCGGGGGGTGGGGTGAGGGGACAGAAGCTTCAGAGCTACTGATTCGAGTGGCGGGGAGGAACAAAGCAAATTCCCTTCCTGGGCACCTCCTGCCCTCCTCGTCACTGGGTGCGCAGAGCTGTCCTGTCAGCTGGTGTTATAGCCATCATGCCCTCTTCTTGGGCATGTGGCATCTTCTCATGAGCACAGAGCAGGTGAAATATGGGTCTTGAATTTAAGCCACCAGCGGCAGGCACCAGTGCCCTTAACTCTGACGCCTCCTCCTTTTCTACCTCACACATGGTATCCTCACTGCCTAAAAGACCCTTTCCTGCCTAATCAACACCCTCCTACTCCACCCTCAGAGCCCAGACCAAATGGCTCCTCAGCTAAGACAGTTTCTCTCCACTCCTTCATTGCCACAGTTCTTTGTACACATTTCTGGTTTAAAATAAATAAATAAAAAACTAATACAGTGGTAATTAACCTCTAGTATTATGTTTGTTCTTCGGTGCAGATAAGAGCACTTTGAAGGCTGGGCCCAAGTTTTATTTATCTGTAAATTCTCACAAATGAGCATGAGCTCTGGTCTTTCATCAGTAACCACAAATACTGCCTGGACGGCAAAGTGAAGAATGAATGAATGAATGAGTGAATGAATGAATGGTAGGATTTCAGGAGATGCCTCTTGGGTGAAGCTAAGTCCCTTAGAATAAAATCCTTGGAATCTAAAGCACTAATCTGCCTTCAGACTTCACATGGAACTGCCACTCTGTCAGTACATTTGACGCAGTTCGAGGGAGTGATGTCACCTACCAAGTGATGCTACCTGTTTCTCCTGCGAGGACAGCAGGTGTCTGACCCCTCTCAGCCCCTGCAGGAGAGCAGGCGAGGGCTCCTGTGAGCCCCTTCACATCTGCCTCTTGAGCTCACTCGGCCAAAGTCTTTCTCTGACAGGTGGCATCTGTCACCTGCTGCCCAACATCTCACCTGCTGAGAGCAGGGACTGTGGTCCTCAGAGCAGAAGCCCAGCCAAGAGGCGAGGCTGCGATACACAGGTGGGTGTCGTGAGTTGGTGGTCTGGCTCTGACCCAAAGGATGCTTTTTAACCCCAGATGTCAGAGGTAGGGGAGTCTGGGAGAAATAAAGTCCTTGAGTCTGGGAGGCCTCCAGCCTGTCCTAACCCTGTCACCTACTCTGGGGATCACAGACAAGTCTCCCAGTCTCTCTGGCCTCAGTTTTCTAATTCAAAACATGAGAATGGGGGGAAAGGAGCTGCCAGCCAGCAACCACCCCACATCGGCAACAGGCTCTTGCCTGGCACTCTCCTCTCCTGGATCCTGTACAATACAATGGGAGCAGGGATGTGGCCAGATACAAGGAGACTGTGGCCCAGAGAGGCACAGCTGACCTGCCCAGGACACACAGCAGCAAACGCACATCACACTGACTCCCAAGGAGTGTCCCAGCTGGAGCATAGCACAGGCCTGAGAATCCTCACACAGACAACATCACCACAACCACCCAGGAAGCCAGAGCAGGCCCGTCCTCCTCCCCTTCCTTCTCCTCCACCTCTTCTCTCTCCTTCCTCCCCTCCACCTTCTCCTCCTCCTCCTTCTCCCTCTCCTGCTCCTCACCTCCTCTTCTGTATATGTAATGCATTTATTTGTGTATGTTTTTATTTTAAAATTGTTCTAATTTTATATATTCTAGTCACTTTATTGAAGTGTGACTAGCCTACAAAAAGCTACACATATGTAAGGCACACCTGGATGACTCGGGCAATAATTATGGTCCCATGAAGCCATCGCCACTACAAGGGTCAAGCATAGCTATCGCCTCCCAACCCCCACCCCACTGTGACCCTGTTTTACTGGCAGGGACATTCAACACTGGCCCCGCCCTCTTTGTAGATTTTAAGAATGCAATGCAACTATATGAGCTACAGGCTCCAGCTATAGCATAGGTTTCTGAATAAGGGATTCATATCTAAGACATATTAGGAATTCATACAACTCAGTAATAGAAAGAAAGAAAGAAAGAAAGAAAGAAAGAAAGAAAGAAAGAAAGAAAAGAAAGAAATAGAAAGAAAGAAAGAAAAAGAGAAAGGAAAAGAGAAAGAAAGAAAGAAAGAAAGAAAGAAAGAAAGAAAGAAAGAAAGAAAGAAAAAGAAAGAAAGAAAAAGAAAGAAAGAAATAGAAAGAAAGGAAAAGAGAAAGAAAGGAAAAGAGAAAGAAAGAAAGAAAGAAAGAAAGAAAGAAAGAAAGAAAGAAAGAAAGAACCAACTGATCCAATGACCAAGTAGGAAAAAGACCTAGACAGACCCTTCTCCAAAGCAGATATCTGTCTGGCCCAGGCTTCTGACAGGCTAGAAGACACAAAGCAGCCTCTTCCTGAAACTTTTGGCTCCATGAGGTGATAGCGGGATGACAGATACAGAGGGAGGATCAAAGGAGGAAGTGAATAGGGACCACAGTTGGCAGGTGTGGCTTCAAAGAGCCTGGGTTCATCTCTTGTCTGTGACACATACAAGCTGTGTGGTCTAGGCCAGTACTTTACCTTCTCTGAGCCTCAGTTTCCTCATCTGCAAAATGGGGACAGTAACACTTCCTGTCACAGGCTGCAGCAATCCTTAATGACTCACTTCATGCCCCACAGCTTGGAACCTGCCCAGAAGAAGCAGTGAGTGTTATTATAATCTCACAGCTTAGCCAAAGACCCAGCAGTTGCAGATGGAAGACAGGAGAACACAGGCAAGAGAGAGGATGTTATTGTTTTCTTTTCTTTTCTCTTTAAATAAAAAACTCTCCTTGCTAAGCTTCCTTATCAATTCTATATTGCAATGAGCATTTTGATGCTTTGGTGAAATTAAATATACTAATAAAACTAATTTTATCTGTTCCTATTTTACTTCCTTCAATCAGGCTACAAAAAAACAAAATTACATACGAAGGTAGACTGTTTAGTTATCCATTTTTTAGGGAAAAAAGTTCTCCAGAAAACTAAAATTCAACAATAAAAAAAATCATCTATTCTGAGTCCAGCCACTTCCTGAGTGTGTGAACTCAGGCAGGATGCTTGCCCGTAGTGAGGCTTCGTTGCCCCTTCTGTACAATGGGAAGCATTCTCTGAGGAGACGTGATGAGGGACTGGCACCATCTCACTCATATTTGGTACAGGGTGACGCCCCAGGTAGCAGCATAGTGGCCAGTGATGCAAGTGGTGGTCCCAGACATGATAACGGAGCTGAAAACCTACTGTCTGGTGAGGTCAACACATCGTAGCTCAACGTATGACTGATGCATTGTGGTGATGCTTGTGTGAACAGACCTACTGTGCGCCCAGTCGTGTAAGAGTGTGGCACACACAGTCACACAGCGTACAGTACGTAATATTTGATGATAATGAATGATTACATAACTGGCTTACATACGTACTGTACCATACCTGTGATCATTATTTTACAGTGTATTTGTGCTTATTTGAAACTGTCTTCTTACACCAGCAGCGACCTTCTGCTCCTACGGTCGTGTTTATCTCTTCTGCATGCAGAGAGAGGCCACGGCAGCGACCACCTGTACTAGCTAAGTTTGTGGAAGCAGAATCTGGACATGCATAGTGACAGCATGGCTTAACGATGCATTCCGAAGATCATGTCTCACTTGCTGTGCAGGAGAGATGTGATGGGAAAATACAGGGGATGTTTACATTTTAAAACTTCTTACAGTAAAAGCCACAGTGGCCAATAACCCCCCTCGGAACATCTCCCCTCGACTCAATGAACTTATCCCATCATTCTTGCCCCCTTCTGAAGCAGGTCGAGAAGTCCTCTTTCATGAATGTCTTGGGTGCCATTTTCTGGCATGATATGATTTGATTCCAAAAATTCCCCTTTTATGGCCATTTTGACTTTGGGGAAAAGGCAGAAGTTGTGCAATGCCAGACCTGGAGGAAAAGGTGGGTGAGGACACACTGAACTATTTCTACAAGGCTGTCTTCCAGTGGATGGCACTTGGTGAGCACATTCACTGTATTTTTTATCACATGGTATGAAGACATGAAAGAGAATTTTCAGAACTGCTTCAGAAAGTGGCAAGCATGATGGGACAAGTGTGTTCAAAGTGAGGGGTAGTATTTAGATGGGGATTAATGACAATGTGTCTTTTACTAGAACAAATTTGTTTATTTAAACACACACTGGATTTTTTGATCAGCCCTTATAGATGAGCTTCCCTGGTCATGAGCTTCTGGCCGTGGCCTGGGACAATCTCACCCCAGCAGAAGGCTCAGGAGAGGCTTCTGGAGGGCATAATGGTCTGCCGCCTGGGACCTCTGTGGGTACAAGTCTCCTCCTGCTGTCCTGGCTCTGGGAGCAGGGTAAAGCATCCTGACCCATGGAATCAACTGCAAAAGACCCCAAAGGACCTTCTGCTCCCTCTGTGACCTCTAGGCTGGGCCACCTGATCCCAAAGGCTTGTGGCTCCTGCCCAGCGTCTACCCTGCTCACAAAGTTTTATGAGAGAGGCAGGGGCAGAGGGCAGGAAGCGGACTTGGCTGGGGCCCCTCCCTGGCTCTTGCTTTTGCTCTTCTGCAGCTCACAGGGCTGAGCAAGCAGGCAGCCCACGCTGCTGAAGCCAGGCCTTATCCCTCCATCCCTGTGTGCCTTTTCAGGAGCCAGAGCCCGGCCTCTCTGGCCAGGGAGAAGCCCACTGTCAAACAGAATGGGCGTGACACACGGCTGTAGAGGATATCTGCTGCCCATCCTCCCAGGCGAGCTAAAGGCTTGCTGCTGTCTAGCTGACTCATCTCCCTGCACCCCCAGGTACACAGCAGAGAGGTCATTGTACCCCAAGGCCAGATCTTCCAAGGACGGGAAAATTGTAACAGTCCCCACTACTCTTTACTCTCACCTCCACCTGCCACCTGCTAACCTAGATGGAATTCCAAGTGGGCCAGAAGACAGGATCCTGGTCATAGTCTTCCACCCAGCTCACTGTGTTACCTTTGTGGTCCTGAGCAAGCTCATTCTCCTTGCTGGGACTCCACGGTGTCTCCAAACCACGCTGCGGACCTCGAGACACTGAGGGAGTGGAGTGAGACAGGCGCCAAGGAACATTAACCAGCTGGTCATTTTGCATAAGTGGCCACTGTTACGGTTTAGATCTAGAGTGTCCCCCAAACTCTTGTGCAGTCAAAGCTGAGGCTTTTACAAGGTGATTGGATGGTGAGGATGAGGTACTCAGCCGTGGATAAATGTGCTGTTAGGAGGTGAGACATGAGCAGAAGAGACAGTCACTGTGGGCGTGGCCTGGAAGGACCTAGCTTCCTCCCCAGCTCCTCCCTTTTCACCCTGCTTCCTGGCTGCTGTGATATGAGCAGTTTTCCTCCACCAGACCCTTCCACCATCCCCTTCCTGCCCTGCAACCAGCCAACGATGAGCTGAAAATGTGAGCCCAAATAAACCTCTCTCCTTTAAGTTGTGAGTGCTGCCCATTGTGTCTCAGTGATGAGGCGAGAGACTGAGACAGATGCACACATCTCTCCAAGCCTCAATGTTCCCATCTGAGAGATGGGTATATTAATAACACCACGCCCCCCATGCAGTGGTTTAAATTAGAACATTATTTTTTTCTAAAGTGCTTAGCACAGTGCCTGTCACTTGGCACATGTTTGCTACATGGTGACCACTGGTGGTGTGTGGGACACCAATTCTCAGACTGAGGGAGTGGTCATGTGGAGCGGCTGTCAGTCCTGGGATGTAAGTATTCCTACAATGGCTAAGTTCAAGCTGGTGGCTTATTCAGCTTCTCAGTCTCCCGACTGTGTGACCCTCAGCTCTAGAAAACCGCTGCATGTCAGCTCTGGCCCCCAGGGCCACTGACTGTATTCTTCTCATTAGTATCCACACCACTCTGCATCTTTGTTTACTTGTTGTATCTTTTTTTTTAACATTTAATGAAACTACGTAATGAATCTTACTTCCACACTGGCTTTCACAGGTTAAAGGCGGCTTGAAAGTCATAGCAGCGAGTGACCTGGTAAGGTGCTCTCCAGCTCCTGAGGGTATCCCAGAAGCGCCACATCCAAGTCCTTCCTCTCACGGAAAATGCCCCAGACACTCTTCAGAGCACAGAGCCCTGCTCCATCCCCTTCTCTCTCATGAGCCTATACAGGCAAGTCAGAAAATGCAGACTGAAAGAAGGACACAGAAGGACTAGGAAGGTTCTTCCCCAACAAATTCTTGCTGTGTGACCTCAGAAAAATTAAGCAACCTTTCTGAGCCTCATTTTCCTCTACTAGCATACAGTGCTACTCCAAAGGGTTAATAAGAAAATGCATGTAAAACTCGCATGAAATGTCCATCACGTGTGGAATAAGCATCACTAAAGTGTACCTATAATTAAGATATGAAGAGCAACATGGCCATCCTGTCCAGAGCTCTGCTCTTCCTGAGGGAGTCTGTGGACTTTGTGCTATAGCTCCACAAAGCCGATCCTGCTAAGTAGCCTCCCTCTCTGCTCACCTCCCATCCCCTGCCTCCTCCCTGACACCCCTATTGTCCCGGGATTAATTTATTTATTTTTTTTTCTGAATCCTCAAAGTCTATCAAGCTGTGGAGTGGTTGAATGGATTTTTTAATTAATTGAAGCAGAATCAATGAAAAAGTGATGCTGTCGGCCCTGGTAGGGTGGGGAGCCATCTCGGCTGCAAGAAATAATGGATGGCCGGTGGGGGAGGGAACATTTATCAAGCTGTGGTCAAGCTGTAGGCATTGCAGCTGGGAGGCCCAGCACAGGCCGTGGGACACAGGATGGGAGTAGACAGGGGCCAACATGCCTGCCCAGAGCCTAGCAGATCTGAGTCCAGGCCTCCCCCACCTTAGTTAACAGCTGTGTGGGCTTGGATGTCCAACTGCACCTCTCTGAGCCCCAGTGGCCTCATGGTCTTCCTGTGAGGGTTCATTTCTAACACCTGCCGCAACACTGATGGAGGACATTGACTGGGCCAAGGGCAAGAAGTGAGACGCAAAAGCACAAATGTGGTAGGATCCACCTACATGGCTGCTGTGGTTTAGGTCTAAAATGACCCCCAAATGTCTCACATGTTCAATGATAGGGCTCTCAGAAGGCAATCGAAGCAGGGGGTCACTGAGGAGGCAGAGCCTTGTTGGAGGAGTCCCTGGGGGGCATAACCAGGAAGGATGGCTCTTGCCCCTGCCCACCCCCTCTGTCTCTCCTGGCTACTTCTCTGCTCTCTGTTCCAGCCACCATACAATGAGCAACTGTCCTCCACGATGCTTCTGCTTTGGAGCTGACCATAGACTGAACACTCCAAAACTGTGAGCCAAGTTAATCTCTCCTTTACATTTCAGGTTCAGGTACTTCACCTCAGGGACAGGAAAGATGACTAATACAATAGAGTACCTAGGATAGACTGGTTCCCAGATTCAGAAGATGGAATAGAAGTCACCAGCAGCTGCAGAGCTCATATTTGGTGAGCACAAAACTTCTGTTTGGAAAATAAAAATCCTTCAAATGGACAGCAGCGATGCTTGCACAACATTATCCATGCACATAATGCCACTGGACTGCACACCTAAAAAATGATTAAAATGGTGACTTTGGTAATTGCACGCATCTTACTATAATAAAAAAGAAACAAGGCCTCCGTTTGTTTGGCACTGCCTAGCTCCTAGCTATTGATCACTAAATATAAAATATACACTACTGTTATTATCATCGGCATCCTCATTTAATCCCTGGAGTGAAGTATTCACAGACGCGGTAGATTGCAAAATACGACCCAAAACTCTTCCCATCAAACATGCACACTTCTTGCAAAGTGCAAACTGCCTCTGTGGCTCCTTCTCTCTCCAAAGGCAGGATGTGCTTCCCATGGCTGGAACTCAGCTTTGTCAGGGTGTGTTTTACCACCCATTTCAGTTGGTCCTTGGCTGGGCAGCTTGCTTTGGCCACGTTTCCTGTAGCTGCTGCAACAAGTGGCACAGGGAAACACACCTATAATCCCAGGATTCTGGGAAGGCTGATGGAGGAGGACGGCAAACTCAAGCCCCACCTGGGCAACTCCGTGACTTAGACCCTGCATCAAAATAAAAAATATAACAAGGGTTGGCAATGTAGCTCAGTGGGAAAGCACTGGAATTAACCTCCAGGATTGCCATAAAAAGAAAAAGCCATGCAAACGTAATGGCTTAAAAGCAGCACAAATTTATTCTCACTTCTTGTGCCTAGAGGCTCAGAATAAGTCTTCAAGGCGAGGGCAAGGGTGGCCCAGGGCCAGCTCCTCCTAGAGGCTCCACGGGAGAATGTGTTTCCCTGTTGCTTTCAGAGACGAGGAGCTGCCCTCATTCTGTGGCTTGGAGCCACTCCCTCCATCTTCAGAACCCTTTTCCCAACCCCTGTCCCAGCATCAATCAGATCTCCTGTCCTATGTACCCAGCTGCCTTCTTCTTAGAAGCACTTGTGCTCTCCTCAGGGGCACACCCCCTAATCCAGGATAATCTCCCATCTCACGGTCCTGAACTTAATCCCAGCTGCAAAGCCCCATGGACGTGAAAGGGAATATGCACAGGTTCCAGGGATCAGGACATGGGCATTTTCAGGTTGGGGAGGAAGCATTATCCAAGCTACAACAACCAGGAAAAGTTAGTAAATGTGACAGAGGAGAGAGCTGGAGATGCACTGGGCCTGGGGCTGGCACTTTCTACCTGTTTCTACCTGACACCCACTCCAGCCTGTTAGATGGCAGGAGACATGTGGCCCTGTCACTCTTATCCCCCAGCCTGCAGCCAGCCTGCAACAACGGGGTCACCTGCTGACCAGCCACTCACTGACAGCCAGGTCTGACCTGCAGAAGAACCACCTGGCTGAACCCAGCTCAATCAATGGCCACAGAATGCTGAGCGAAACAAATCGTTCTTTGTTGAAACCACTGAGTTTCATGCAATTTGTTACACAGCAAAAGCTAGCTGAGTTAGGTGACCGCCACTGAGAAGGTGGGGAAAGGGAGTCCTTATGAAACATCTACTCACAAAAGGTGCATTTCTCACATGACCTCACTGGGCCCTCACAGATTCCACTCAGGGAAGTAGTCATTGTTCCCATATTCAGACAAGAAAACTGAGGCTCTAAAGGGAATCCATTGGTTAAAGACCATGAAGGGTAGAGTTTGCAAATCCAGGAGTCAGGTCTTTCTGACTCCAAAGCCATCACTGTTCCACCAGGCCTACCCTGTTGTAAAATCAGGCAGGGTCAGTATTTTTTTTCTCTGAGGTTGGTCTGCCCCTGCCTCGTACCTCCTCCAGCAAACTCCTACACCAGGGTGAAGGAGGACAGCACAGCAAAGAAGCATTCAGACGCTGAAGTCACAGTCAGATTCCAGCTCTGCCTGGCTGTAGACCCTGGGCGAGTCAATTCAGCTCTCTAAGCCTTCACTCCCTCCAACAGGAGAGCATGATCAGATCTACTTTACTGAATACTACGCTTGTTCTGAACAAAGAATAGAACACCACAAAAGAATAGAAAGAAAAATGGAACCTTACTGGGACACCAAGGCCCCATGCACACTCTGTGACTCCTCCTCTCTCCAGCCCTCACCGGTCCGATCTGTGCCCTGAGAGGGTGAATTCAGAACTGTTCCTCTTCCTCCTGCCATTCTGTCACTTTAGGACTTTGTGCTCCTCACCCCCCTTGGCCCATTGTGACATCACTGTGGCCTCCCAACACATGCACAGGGGGCCCAGAGGGTCTGGGTCTTCAGCAGGGTGCTGCGATTTACTGATGGTGTCCACCCAACTCCATCCGCAGTCCTCTGACGAATCTGGGTGCAGAAAGCAGGGGGAGGACTCCCAGGAAGAAGGAGAGAGGGCTGTCTTTGAAGTGAATGACATGAATTATTTCAACCTAACTTACTAATTAAGACCTCATTAGCAGCCCAAATTTGTGATAGATCAGCAGAGAACTTGGCACAATGGTTTAATTTAATGATTTCTTGCATTACTTTGTTAATCATCTTTAGTCTGATTTAATTTATGCCAATGTGACTGTCCTAATTTCTAATTAAGGCATTGATGGCAGGGACAGCCGCCATCGCATAAGAATTTCAATCAAGGCTGATACAAAAGCAGATATTCGTTTTTAAGGCCTGTGCAATGGCAATTTACTAAGCTGTCTGCTTATTGTTTCATTTCCCCGGGACAGGTTGAGGGAGGGTCTGGTCTTTGCCTAGGGCAGATGGTTTCTCACTAATCACAGACCTTCATAATCATCAATCTTTTAAGGCTCTGAAAAAGACCTTAGGGATTAACCAGACCAGCCTCTTCAGTTCACACGTCAGCCAACCGCGACCAGAGAAGGTGAGGAGCTCACCCAGGGTCACACAGCAAGTTAGCAAGGCACTGGGAGGGGACCGAGGACCCCACTTCCCTCTGTGACTAGCCACTTGTCAGGCCCTCCGCAGCACGAGGCAGCTTCTGGAGGAGTTGCTATTCTCTGGGATTTGGAAGAGTGAGTTGAAATTGGGGTGATAATTCCAATCACTCCTAGCACTTGAAGGAGACCAGGCTCTGAGTCTGGAAGTCACTGAATATTTTTCTCAAGCCCACAAACCAGGCAGACACCCAGCCATTGTCACTCCAGCCCTCCCATTTGCCAACTGGGGACCCAGGCTGAGAGTGGTAGACTGCCTGCCAGGTTTCCATCGCAAAGAAGTACGATGTTCTGCGCGGTGGGCATTGAAGAGCCCAGCCCCAGGCCTGGAGCTCACTGCAGTGCCTGTGCAAGTCTGTATCAGGAGGTTGATGGGTCTGTGACGGAAAGTTGAAGAATCTATGACAAAGGCCGGAGAGCCTACACCAGAAAGCGGAAGAGTCCCAGGTGGAAGCCAAACAGGCTGTACCAGAAGCCCAGAGATGACCAAGCTGAAGGCGAAGACTGGAGCTCTTTCAAAGAACCAGTAGCCAGTCCTTTTTTAATTTCTTTTTATGTAGCCTACCCACTCTGGGGGGATCATCAAGGGTGGTCCTCTATACCCACAGCCTCGGCATGCCTTCCTCTTGCACCAGCTCAGGGAGAATATAAAGTAAGCACCTTGGCTCTCTGCTGAGTCACACAGTTAACCTTTTAAACTTTTTAAATTGACACAATAAACAACATCCCCGAAGGGTAAGGGCATGTCTTTTTTACCCCAGGATGTGGAACTGTTGAGTCACTTAGCCAAACCTCTAGACTCCCTGAGTTCACACAAGGTATCAACATAACTGATATGAACCCAGGTCTGTCTGATTCCTAAATCTGTGCTGTTATCGCCACTCTGGGCCACCTCACCAGGTCACCACCTAGTAGCCACAGTATTTGCACTGATGTTATAGTTCATGGGCATTCAGGGCTTAGCATGTGACCCTCATTCTCCCTCCTGAAGTCCCCTAAAGTGGGCATCACTAAGCATCCAGTTAAAACTGGAGAGGCCGTGTGAACTGCCCAAGGCTACACAGCAAGAGGGCAAGGCTTAACCTTGAAACCATCCAACGTGTATCTCTCTAACTCCAAAACCTCCTGTGTCCCCACCAGCTCAGCCCACACACTGGGATTGCCCTTGGCTCCTCTCTCCCTCACTGGCAGCATCCAAGCCATTGGTCTACCCTGGCAACTTGACCTCTACAACATCCTCTGCCACCCACTGTGATGTCCTTCACGACAAAACGTGCCTCCTTCCTGATTCCTCAGGGTCACCCTGGCCCCCTTTCTCCAGTGGCTTCCAATCACACATGCACTTCACCCCCAACGTCCCTTCTCAGACTGCCCAGCTATTCGTGGCCTCCTGCCTGCCTGCCTCTCCGTCACGCTCTCCTGCCCCTCCAGCAGTCCCTGCACCCTGTGAACAAGCCAGTCTGGCTTTGACCTCAATGCCTTTGCACCCGAGCTTTCCTCTGCCCAGAGGTCATCACTCCCAGCTCTTTCACCTGGCTTTCTCCTTCTCACCATTCTCCCTGCCTTTCCCAGGGAAAGGAACCTGCCCCCAGCACCCCCACCCCCAGCAGCCCGCTCTCTTCCCTTTGTGGCACTCACTATTCAGAATGATCTCACTTGTCTTTGGTCTCCTCGCTAGCATGTCACCGCTATGGGAGCAGGGTCTTCACCTGTCTGGTGCACCATGGTGTTCCCACAGTGCGAAACTGGCTCCCAGCATGCACCCTCCCAGTACGCATCAGAAGGATGAGCAAATGGAGGATGGTGCTGTCCGTGCTCCTGCACGAACTGTGGTCCAAGCTCCAGCCTCTGAGATGTCCCCAAAGAGATGCCCTTAGGAAGACACATCTTGAAGACCTTCCGTGTCCCAGGACAGCCTCGCCCATCACAGGATCACTGAGCACCAGGTTCCCAATGACCCCTGTGTCCCCCAAAAAGCTACCCCAAAAGCCCAGGTGTGTTTCTCCACTGCACCCTGGAGATCAATCCCAGAGAATTAAAAAGTTTAAAAGAAAGTGCATCTGGTGGTGTACAACAGTTATGTTAGTCAATATAGATTTATTTAATGCAATAAATGACATAATTGGACTTTTATTTCCATAATATATTTTTCCAAGATAACTAATATTTTGAGTACCCGTGGCCTACCGATGTCTTCTCAACGAACATATTTCCTGTATTATTACTCTTGTACAAAAGTGACATTTAAACAGTTTAATAAATGAGCAGTTGTTTGACTTGTATCAGTTTCAATACATTCCAGGATATTAATAAAATATATTTCATAAGCCAACTCAATAGACCATGCCATAAAAATTCAATGATTTATTAGTGATACAGTTGCTATTAGTTGGGACAGATACTCAAAATGCCATTAGGGTTAAAATAATAATCAATCAAACTAATTAGACCCTATTTTTCATATGCAAATATAATTAAGCATACATTTCTCCATAACTTTAAAGAGAATTATTGAAGCTCAACCTCGTATGAAGAGCCCCTCTCTTGAGCTAATGAAATGACAGTGTTTCAAGGTGGATATGCAAACAAAATTGATGAACCGTTCTGGGGTTTGAGATCAGAGAGAGACGGGACCGCAGAGGAGGAGCTGTAGAAAAAACCACCTGTGTACCTGGGCCTGTTCTTTCTTTCAGTGCTGATTAGTGGAGAGTTCCACGGTTCACACTGAGCCAGGATGACAAATCCAATATGGTGACAGAAGTAAGAATGGGCTGTGAGCTGTGTTCAAATCCTAGCGTCACTACCGGATGGACCATGGGCAAATTTCCTCTGGGCCCCAGTTTCCTCATCTGTAAAATGGGGCTGACTGTGATGACAACTGAGTGAGTCTACCTCTTGAGGTTTGCTAGAAGGAGTGAACTTATGCCTGCCCCATTAGCAAGTGCTCCATAAACTTTTGCTACTTTCACCCAGGAAGCAGTTCATTTGCCCCACCATCACCATCACCAAATTTCTTTCTGGGACTTCTCCACTGCTTTCTGGCCACATAGCTACGGGATAGTCTATTCCCTTCTTGCCGGGTATCACTTTTCATATATGAACAGTCGGGGACTTGGACTAAATTCAGAAGATCAGAGAAAACTATAGAGGAGGCTACAGAGTGATTGGCACTAACCGTTCTGTCCATCCCTGGATCTAATTCACAAAACCCACGGGTGCCAAGGCCTGGGGTCAGAGGAGCAAAACCCAAGTCAGAGCAGAAGTCGGAGCCTAAGACCTTGTTCTGTGCAAAGAAACCAATTCTATTGGCCAGGAGAACAGCAGAGACTGGCTGTGCGATTAGCAAATGCCTGTTTTGTTAGGTAAAGCAGGAGTCCATGAACACTTTCTGCAAAAGGCCCGGCAATAAATACTTTGGGGTCTGCAAGCCAAATGGTCTGTTGCAACTAATCAGCTCTGCCGTTATAGTCTGAAAGCGGCCACAGAATAGGTCCCAGTAAAACTTCATTTAGACACAGGCGGCAGGGCAGTTTTGGCCTGTGGGTTAAGATCACATCCACTGATGTAACAAACAAACCCCAAAATATGTGTCAAAGGTTCCGCTATGTGTGTCCAATGGCAGACACCTATTTCCATACCCTGCAGAGTCTGGGGCAGACATTCTTGCTCAGGTACTCCTCTAGGAGAATTTGCTCTCAGAAAACAGAGACCCAGGTCCCCACTGTTGTGACTGCCCTGTCGTCCACCTGGAGTACCAAGCCCACCTGTCAGACTGGAATTCAGCTGACAGAAGGGATGGAGTGTGGAGGGTCATGCACAGCGAGGTTTATGAACTCCGTCTAGGAGTGGAGCACATCACAGTGGGCTAGAACTTGCTCTTGTGGCACTCCAGCTGCACAGAAGGGCAGGGACATGGAGCTGAGCTGTGTGGGCTGGAGGGAGACCCCAGAGACTTGGAAAGGCTCACGGCCTCTGCCACAGGGTGGAGAAGGCCCTAGACTTGTGCTCATGTAGCAGGCTGTGTTCACATCTCCATTCCTTCTTCTTGCTGAAAGTCACCGTCCTGGCGGTTTTTATAGTTGCCCCCAAGATTCCCAAAGCCACCTGTCCATCCTCTCTTCCCCACATTTACCCACAAGGGCTTCTCCTGTGCCAGACTCTCCTTCTGGGCAGCCCCTCTGCTTTCTAAAGGCAGAGCCAGGAGTGGGGGCTCACCCCCACGTGTCTGTCTGCACACAAGCAGCCTGGTAGGCATGAGACAGAAAGTGTAATGAATTAGTGAACTGACACACAAATCAGAGATGCCTTAAAATGATGGAGCACATTTGAAACGGGCTTTAAAAAAAACAGAAAATAATTAAAAGAAGCAAAGGAATTGATGTAGCGTACTCTTGTGTTCAACTGTCCAGGAGAGAACTGAGCTAAACATGGTAACAGCTACAGCTGTGGAGTCCTAAAGAATGATGGACAATGTGTGTGCTTATATGCATGTGTGTGCATATGTGCCTGTGTGCGTGCATATGTGCATGTATGCAGATGCATGTGTGTGCAGATGCTGTGTATGCATGTGTGTGCATGTGTGTGCATACGTGAGTGTGTGTGCATATGCATGTGTGTGCATAAGTGCATGTGTGTGCATATGTGTGTGTGCATATGCATGGGTGTGTGTGTCTCGCCAACCCCCTTTGGCTCAGATGAGAGCTCCTGAGTCAGTCTCCGACTCGGTCTCACTTCCCAGCCCTTTCTTTCCTCATCCATCTGAACACACAGGAGGCTCTGGAGAGGAGAAAGGTAATTATGCCCTGTGGGTAGAGAGCAAACTCAGCATTTTTCCCAAAAAGCTGTGGCCCCTCCGACAGCCCTCTGTGACCAAAGGCCTGGCTTCAGCCGCAAGATACATTTCCAGCCTTAGGCGGGAAGAGGAAAGAGCTAGCCGGGGCTTTTGCAGCAACAAGGCTTTAAAAAAAAAAAAAATGATTTAAAAATTAAATTAAATGCTATTAAATTAGCAAAAGTGCCAGGGGAAGCTGGGAAGAAAGTCACTCTGGTAAATGGCTGGGGCTGAGCAACTTATAACCACAGAGATGCTAGTCAAATGCCAGGGCCGGAAGGGGCCACGGAAGTCCCTGGTTTTTGGATTCTTCACCATGGTGGGAATCTGAATCACCTGCGGGCAGTCACAGCCGGATCGTATAACTGGCACAGATGAGGGGACATGCTGCCCGGAAACCCAGCTCTGCAGGGTGGGGCCGGGCTTTGCCTCCTAGAAGAGTTCCCAGGATGCAGCTTCGACACAGACACGCCCAGGGACAGAGCACAGACATCCCCCACAGCCTCACTGTGTGCTTGACTCGCCAGCTGCCTGCCAGGATCTTTCACTGGAACCACCCAAAGGAGACTAGCAGCCTCCTGAGTCCCGGCAAAGGGGACCAGGATGTGGTAAGTGGGGAGAGGGCAGCAGGAGCCTTTCTGCTCTCTGCTCTCTCCTGCACAGGTGAGAAGCACTGTGCTAAAGCGCAGAGAGATCAAGAATAGGAGTAATAGTGTTGTGCACTGTGATGCTACAGCTCATACAACATGGTGATGTAATACCATAATCAGAGGGGATGGGAAATGAAGGGGCCGACGGGAGGGGGAGGGGAAGGG
>NW_004955455.1:1256553-1316156 GCF_000276665.1 Chinchilla lanigera | reverse complement strand
GGGGGAGGGGAGGGGAGGGGAGGGGAGGGCCCACCCAGCCCAGACCCTAAAATACTCCCAGCTCACAGGTATGCACGGCACATTTCTGCAAACCAGCTAGATAACAAGGACCTCGTTTAAGCAGAGAATCATCTGTCAGTCTTTAACTCCTGAGAGGAGAGGTGGGCGGAGGAGGCTGGAGGGGCAGCCTGGGACACTTGGCGGGTGATTCCTCTGCCTCCCAGCCCTGTTCCAGCCTGCTGCCCACAGAGCTCAGCAAAGGGTTAATGGGCAATGTTTATTTATGAACTTGGCCTATGACTGTAGCGTAATTTGAATACAGTGCCTATGTAGTTTTTTATTGCTGGCTATAATTTCATTTTTAAAGCTTTCCCCATGCCATACTTTAAAAATGATATCTCAAACAAGAAATAAATTCTGTTTTGCAGCTGTGTTAACTCTATTTACCCATGGGACACACTATTTTGTCCTTGACACAAACCCACAGGGATTTCACTGAGAATTGCTTTGGCAACCCGCTCGCAGGCAGAGCTCAGCTGCTCTTCTCCAGGACACCTCACAGAGCCCCCCCACTGCCCAAAGGGGTGGAGGAAGAGCTGACGAGCCCCAGAGCGGCTTTGCCCTCGCAGCGGCCCCTGCATAGCCTCAGCAGCACTCCGGAGCCCCACTGATGCACTCTGCACACAGGAGACCCGGGCAGAACCGGGCCAGCGGCCCTGGGAGCATCCTCCCAAGCTCTCCTCTCTGCACTCCTGGATCCGTGATGGAGTTAATTTCCCAATCTGCAGAAGGACAGCTCAGGAACCTCAGCCACTGGCTTCCATCATTTTTAAGCGTCTTTTCTTCTCTGAGTGAAAAAAATACGGCAGGCCCCACTGACAATAACAACAGCTTACGTTTATTGGGTGTCTGCTCTTCCCCAGACACTGTGCTCAGCCCAGATGCCAGTGGGGAGCTGCTGATGGCAGAGCCCCGAGGATGTGCGACTCTCTCCATTCTGCAGATGCGGGCACTGAGGCTAAGGGCACTGAGGGGATGTCACCCAGGGAAACCCAGTGGGTCAGGAATAGGGCCATCAGAGTCCAGCCAAGGCCTGGCACCCCAGGGAGCCCTGTCCCTTGCAAGACCAGAAACAGCAAGTTTTGATAGGAAGGGTAAGTGTGGGAAGGGGCAGGCTGTTGGATGTAGATGCCTCCAGGCAGAAAGGAATCATTTAATCCGACAGAGAGCAAGGCAGGCCGGGAGGAAGAGAGGCTGAAGCCAGAGATCACCAAGTCCTTACAAAACACACAGTGGAAGCAAATGGTCCAGCTTGGTATTTCAGCATTATAACAAGGCAAAAAACACCAGTCTCTGTGACCACTAGCCTGGAGTTCAAGCGCTGGGTCTATGCCCTAAACCACTTCCAGCTCTGTGGCCTGAGCAAGAGCCCTCATTGCTGTGGGACTCGGTTTCCTCATCCTCATCATAAGGGGATGCAGTCACCTTAGCTCACAGTGTCTGTTAGTTGTTCTACTCTATTGAACATCTATTATTTTCACAAATGTACATTTTGGTTCCAGAGACAGAGAGACAGGAAATGAATAAGAACCACAGGTACACAGGCATATTGGCATGAAATTAGAGATACCTGTGTCCCAATCTTGAGTCTGTCAACTATTAAGTATGAACTTAGCCCTCTGAGACTCAGTCTCCTCATCTGTAAAATGGGTACGTAAATGCCTACATCCAAAAGGTTTTATGCAAAACATTAGCCATGAAGTTTATCTAATAAAATGGCATTGATTATTATGATTGAAGGTGGCTCCAAATAGCTGATGGATGAGAATGTGCTCTTTGAACTGTTTGGATCCTACCTCTAACATTAGTGACCACCTCAATTTCCTCACCAGAAAAAAGGCACTAATAACTTCTTCCCCATGGGAAAGTGAGGTAGAAGAAGAGATCAGATTACTGTTAGAAAATATTGCATACCTCAGTCTTGCACACCTCAGCCATTGCCTGTGCTGAAGGAAAAAAAAAAATCTAGGACAGTGTGAGTCCTAAAAGGAGGAGAGTGCCCTGAGGAGAGCTCAGCCTGGACTGCTTGAATGAGTCCAGCTGAGATCAGTAGATTCACCCAGCCAGGCCCAGTTGAGACAAAACAGCCCTCAGCCCTCCTATAAATCAGAGAATCAACTTAAAGCAGCCACTAGGTTTTGGGATGTTTGTTACACAGCATTATGGAGACTGTAACAGATACAGGCAAATTCAGTCCCACAAAGTATGTCTACAGATCCAAGATACGGTGCCTTAGTCTATTGTGTATTGCTGTGAAAGAATGGACTGGGTAATATATAAAGAAAAATGCTTGCCTCTCACAGTTCTACAGATAGGAAAGCTCGAGGTTAAGGTTCTGGCATCTGGTGAGGGCCTTCCTACTGTATCAGCCCCCAGCAGAAGGTGAGAGGGTAAGAGGCAGTGAACAAGAGAAGGGCTGGACTTATAATAAGTCCCTCAGGGTGACCACTGCCTCCCTGTGAACAGTGAAGATCCACCCTGAGGACACAGCCCCAAGACCCAATCACCTGTAAGTGGTCCCAGCTCCAGAGCTACTGCATTTTGGAGGAAGTTTTCATCTCCAAACTCGGGGCGGGGGTGCATTCCAACCATAGCACACGACTCCTGATTATTGAACACAGTCACATGCCAGGCACTATATTCAGCTCCTTGTGGGTTTTACCTTATTAGATCTTCACAACAATCACAAGGAACCCATAGCGTTTCCATTTTACAGACAGGAAACTGGGACTCAGAGGGGTGTGGTGCTTCCTAAGGGTACAAAGCCAGGAATAAGACCAGCTTGAATAAGAAACCCAGGTTGATGCAGCGCCTCCGGAGTCCTCACCTTGAACTCCTGGGCTATGGGCGCCTCCAAGCTGCCAGAGCTTGAGCCCAGAGCCCTGTGTGCAGCTAGTGCTCCATAAACGAGGGCTTTCTGTGTCCTGAGCAGAAGCCAGAGGCCGGCCAGGCTGATCTGGCCACCCAGGACCCAAATGCAAGCCGACTTTTCCCTTCTGGTGCCCCGCCTAGGCCTCCAAATCAGGTGCGGGCTGCAAACCTCCCCTGCAGCCCTCTGGCACCAACCCTATAAATATTAAACCAGCAGTAATTAGGGGAAATCAGTCAGTCACCCTCTCCTGGGCACGGCCCACCCGCCACCAGGCTCAGGCTGCCTTTGACTAGGGAGCTCTGTTTCCTTTAATTTGGGGACCTCCTAAGAGGCGTGTGTCAGGCCCAGGACATCAAGCGCACCAGTGCCCTGAGGCCCTGCCCGCACCCCACTCCTTGGGGTCTCCAGCCTCTGCGAAGGTACAGCAGAGGGACCCGGTGAGAAAGGCAGGGCAGTGACCCCCGGCTCCGGTCTAGGCCTGGAACCCCAGGGGACCCACATCTCTTTATGGATCATGTGCCCTCTGGCATCACCACTTTGTGGGGCTGGTGACACAGTGCATGGTGACAGTGTGCCACATCAGAAAACAGCCCCAAAGGCACACTCAGGTGGGCCCACAGGCCACAGGGTTCAGGAAAATCAAAGGTAGGGGATTTCCAGCAAAGCTGCAGTGTGCAACCCACCCACCTCTCAGAGATGTAAACAGCCACACCCTGCTAATCTTCACCACCACAACACTGGGAGGAACCCAAGGGCAGGACAGTGGCTGACAGTGCCCAACCCAGAATCATGTATCTGCAGACCTTGAGTCCCATGAAATTCATTTTCCCCCATCCTAGAACATCTATTTGGAAGAACTTAGCATTAGCCTTTTTCACAAATGGGGAGACTGAGGCAGCTGGTGGCAGAACGCTGTAGTGGCTGAGAGTGTAGACTCTCAAATCCCAGGGAACAGGTTCCAGATTCTGCCTCTCACAATTTCTAGCTGTGTGACCTCAGGGAGCTTACTTGAGCTCTCTGCTCTGCTTTCTCATCTGTAAAATGGGTAGAAAATGATAACCAACCCTTAGAGCATTTAGTATGATCACACATATGGGGTATATCACTCACTATCTGGTCCACGGCAAGCACCAAGAAAACACTGCTGTAATTATTATCACAAAAGAACACACAGCTCAGAGGACTGGAGGTAAGATCCAACCCCAGGCCACTTTCCTATGAAAGCCTGCAGTCTGTCCCCTCCCTCCGGATTCCACAATGGTGGTCTCCTTTCCCTGGTATGGCAGCACATCACCCAACCCATCAGCCCTTCCTGCTTACAGACTGAGCTATTCTTTGCAAGGTTTCCACACAAGCATCAAAGAATCATTCCCATTTTAAAGCTGGGAAAACTGAGGGCAAGGGCAATGAAGATACTGCCCCCAAACCACACAGCAAGGAAGAGATGGGGCAGGGCTAGAACCCAGGACTCCATACACCAGTCCACCAGCCATTACCCTGCCATTTCTAGTAACACCTCCTCCAGCCTATTGGTCTGAGTCCCCACAGTAACTGTCACTGTCACACTGGGTCCCATCGGTGCTCACAGGAACACTGAGGCAGATAAAATCTATAAGGGGAAACTGAGGCTCAAGCAGGAGACATGCCCCAAGACCTCAGTCAAAAGTAGAGCAGGGAGTGGACCCTGGGTCTCCCATCCCGGGTCCTTCATGCTCTGGACAGAGGCTCCCCCTGCTGGAGTGAGGTCCGCCACCTTCCCGGGTGGCCCCAGTACATTTGTCCTGTGGGTCACAGGGACCCATCTCTTCCCCACACCCACGGTGGCAGGAAGCCAAGCTTTAAACGTCACAAAGCCCACACGAGTGGCAGGTATTAATTGGTGCAATTAGGCAGCCCTTTCCCAAGGCCGTAGAAGCTGCAGCATCAATAATTAGACTCCGATTGGAATTCCTCCGGCTCTGCGTGTAAATAGGACACTCTCGCTGTAGTTGCGGTAAATGATTTGTTCAAGGGGGGAGCATTTGCTGTAATTTTGAAGAAGCAATTGACTGTATTATTAGCGGTATGAGCGTGAAGCTGGTGACATTCTTCTGCCCGGCTGAGGGACAGAGCTCTTCAGAAGCAAGGTCACCTACTGGATAGGTGGCCCAGTTTGGGACTCAGAGACCCAGACCTAGGTTCACATCCTAATTTTCCCACTTATGAGCTGGGTGACCTTGGCAAGTAACACAACATCTCTGAGCCTCCTGTGTAAAGTAGAGATGATTCCAGCACTTATCTCATGGTATTGCTGCGAAGATTAGACAAACCAAACTCACAAGAAGCGCTCACTGAATGAAGCTGTTGTCAGTTTGTGGCTGATAATATTACCATCATCATCATCTTAAAAACATTCCTGGAGTCCTAGAGCAGCTTACAGCCCACCACCTACCCACAAAGGGAATCAACAAGACAAACTATAATCCACACACCAAGCCATGCGTGGATTGTCACCCTGGAATTTTTTGAGCACCAGCTGTGTACAAGGCTGAGTTGGACAGGGAGCCACCTGCCAGGTGTTTGGAGTGTGCAGGGCAGACAGTGCCAGCACAGGTACCATCGAAACCTTGCGTCCACCTACTCCGCCAGGACACACACACACATGCCAGTCGGTGCCAGCACACCCTCAGCACTGGCAGAAGAAATGTGCAGTTTTAAATCCCCTGCCCCAAATCACAGATCCAGGAAAGGCAGGACGAGGAGTGTCATTCAGGTGTGTCTGTCCCACGCCTGTGCCCCTGCAGATTGCCACAGGCTGCTCTGTGACACACACAGTCACCCAGGCCTTTCCCCTGCTGCTGTCCCAGAAGAGCCTACCTGGGTTCTGCGCCCTGTTCTTAGCCTGTGCACACTCCCTTGGCCTGGGTGGGGTGTCTGAGGCCAGGACCTCAGCGCTGCAGCTCTCTCACATGCACGTGCACAAACACACACACACACACACACACACACATACCCTGCACAGCAGTCTCGCCTCACTCCTCTCACCTCCTCCAGCCTGGGCTGCTGATCAGTTCGGTGCGTCAGCCCTCTCCCAAGGCCCTCTGTCCCCCACTGCCAGCTCCAACTCCTAGCTGGTTCCCACCCACCACTCCTGGTTCCCAGTCTGCCTCAGCCATGGACCAAAGCCAAAGGAATTGCTTCAAAGGCAAACCTGGGTCATATCCCTAGGGAGTTTCCATTTTTTCTTAGAAGGAATTTCTCAAGCCTTTTAGAATGAAATCCAGACAAAAAGCCATAGCCTGTGTCCAGGCATGATTGTCCCTGCCAGTCCCCAGTCTTGTCTGCCCCACTTTTCCTTCCTTATCCCAACTCTAATCTTGGCTCCCACCCCAGTCTCCCTGCTCACCTGCTTCCACCAGCCCCAGGACTTTTGCACGGGTTCTAGGTCTATCATGAATGCTCCCCACCCCCTCTCTCTACTGCTGCCTTGCAGATCAGAGAGCAGAGCCCTTTCTTACCTGTAGCAGCTCCAGCTGCATGTTGCAGGGCCTGGTTACTCTCAACTTCCAACTCTGACCTTCGGAGGGGAGGCAGGTCTGCCTCTGCTCTCTGGGGGCTGCCGAGGAGAAGGGAGAGGCATTGATTCTGGGAAGGAAGGGGAGCAGCAGCATGCATGGGGCACCTACTGTATACTGAGAGCTTCACATACACCCTGTCACCTCCCCTGCAGCTGAAACTGCAATCGCTCAGGGAGGAGTTTCCAACCTATCTCAAACCAAAGGCTGTGTGAAGCCAAAGCCCAGTGTTCCCTGTGGAGCTTGCTTGCAACAGACGCTGCTGGAGGCCCTACTATGTGCCGGGCTCTATGCTAAGTGCTGGGGACTTAGTTAAATAGCAACGGCCCTGCCCTATTCCAGGATTACATCCCGCAACTCCCCGCGTCATGCTCCCTCATACACTCAGATTTCCCCTGGAGTGAAATCCAGAACTTGGGCATCTTCTTAGGGAAAGTTCGTCAGAGGGGTCGGACTCCACCTCCAGAAGACCAAGCAGTGGAGAAACCAGCAGGAGGCAACGTGCTTCCATCCCAAACACGGGTGGGATAGGGTGTTGGGACGGGGCGGCCAGAGGCTCTCAGGGGTCTGCTATGGGAAGAGGACGCCGTTGACAGCCTTCTCCCCTCTGGAGGCTGCCAGGCACCCTGCCCCCTCTCTCCATCCTCGCCTCCCTGTCCCTAGCCAAGCCCACGGGCTCTGTCCACCTGCGGGTGGGCAGGCCAGGGCGGGCCCCAGACCCCAGGCTCTTCCTGGGGCCAGGCTGCCTGCACCTGGGCCAGGCTCCCCAGAGGCAGCGCAGGAGCCTGGTGAAGCCGGTCTCGGCCAGGGGAGGAGGGAGGGCAGGAGGGAGGGGTGGCGAGCCGTGCTGCGAGGATATTTTAGTGCCCTATGAAAACCTGAATAAATAGTGTCTAACCTTTCCCGACTCCCACTTTCTTATCTCAATATTCCATTTAATAGCACCTTTCAGGCCTCACTAAAAGAATACGAGGGCCGTTACATGGGCTCTAAGTCACCGTCACAACAGGCCGGCTGTCTCTGCAGTGGCAGGGCTGCCCTGCGAAGGGGACCCGGCCGGTGGGGCCCCCGGGTGGCGCTCATCACGCTGCTCCCAGACGGCCCCTCCCAAGGCTCACCAGGCACAGGGGCGGAGCAGGAGGGGCGGAGCGGGACCCGCCTCCTGGGTCTGCTAAGAGCAGATTGCTCGGGCCCAGATCCATTCATGGTACCATAGCCCAGGTGCCTTCAAAAGCAGGGCTCTAACACCCCAAAGCTCTGGAGGCCTGAGGGCCAAACTCAAGGTGACGGCGAGGTTGGTCCCTACCGGGGGCTGTGAGGGAGATGCAGCCCCGGGCTGAGCTCCTGGCTCCCTCGGTGGCTCCTCCTGTGTCTCTGTGTGTCGCAAGCTAAGGGTGATAACTGACCACGTGGGTGGGTGACACCCGCCAACCCCCTGCTGTGCTCCCTGCACCCCAAGCAGCCGCTTCCCCATCCTGAAGAACAAGGACCGGGGTTGTGAGGCCAGGAACCTGGGAAAGCTCCCACGCCTGAGCAGCAGGGCAGGCTGCTCCGGGCCCGGGTGTCATTTCCCCCACAATGTTCCCCACTGGGTGACCAGGGTCTCTGATCCTGCCTGCTCAGCAAGTGTCCTGGGCAAGTCCCTTGTTCCACCCTAGCCTCAGTGTCTGCATCTGTAAGATGGGGAGGAGCAGAGCCTGGCTGAGCCAGACTGTGGGAACCAACGGAGGCTGGCTCGGGTCCAGCGCCCTTGCTCGAGCAGGTGGGTGAGCCTCGTGCTGACTCAGGACGACAGAGCCGGGTCTGGGTCCTGTGTGCACACACAAGTACTGCTCAGGGCATGCACGCACGTGTGTGCCCACCGGTGCATACTCAGGCCTGTGCCCCTGGCCTGTGCGGCCCTGGGTGTGCATGTCAGGGTATTTGTCGGTGGCTTGTGCCAGGTGAACAGAGAGGAGCCTGCATGCGACCGTGTTTGTCTGCACTTGCGACATCTGTGCTGCTGAGTGCACCAACACCGTGCGTGCCCGAATGCAGAGGTGAGCACCGCGGTGAGCACTCCTGCGCACACTGTGTGTCTCAGATGCAGATGCGTGTGCCACGCGCTGTGTGAGCATGGGCTCGCCCCGCATTCACACGCCTGCCGGGCTGGGTGTGCTCTGCTCCTCAGCCATGTATGTGGCTGTGTCCCGGTCTCTGCTGGTCCCACCCCAGCTGTGCAGCCGCATGGCGTGTGCAGGGTCCGGCACCTGGGCAAATGAGGCCTTTCCGCCCCCCGGCTGCACCCAGGGCCATGAAGGCAGCGGTGCTAATAAGCCTGCTTTCCCCGAGGCAGTGGCTGATGGGAGCGGCGGGACTCAGAGCCTCGGGGCTCGGCTCCACGGCCCCTCGCTGCCAGGCGGCCTCATCAGCAGGACAGTATCCGCGGTGACCCCACGCCCTCCGGCAGCTCAGGGCTGGACGTGGCCCCTGGCTGACCTTTGAGAACCCCTGTCCTTCCTCACTCTCCCCTTCCAGAGAGGGGCCAAGGTCTCCCCACATGCACCTGAGCTCCCCAATTCCTACTTCACCCCTGGCCAGGCTGGATGAAGCCTGCCAGGGCCTCAGGCTCCCTTTCTGTAAAATGGGGCAGGGAGACCACCTGAGGGCAAGTCTGGGGCTTTTCTAGGTGGAAGTCCGCTGTAAGACTCTCAGTGAGATGGGAGGACAGAGCAAAGGGATGGGCACTTGTCTCCAGGAGGGTCCTACTGGTGCCATGGAACGCTATGCAGATACTAGTGAGAGCGGGCCAGGCCTGTTAGTACTAACAGCGATAACAGTGCCCGGTGCTGTGGACAGTGCGCCCTGGGGGCAGGCATGGTACTGTTGTGGTAGCTATGACTGTTATGGCTGTTACTAAAATTGTCCTAGCTGCCACCCTGCTAGGGAGCCATGGCCACCCCCTCAGCCCTGTCCCACCCCAGGGAGCCACCTGCCAAGAACTGATGCTGCGGCCTCCGTGTCTTAGAAAGCAGCATCCACTGGGGTCTGCAGGGAGCTGGGGGCAGGGGAGCTGCAAGGAGAGCGGGGCCTCCGCAAGCAAGGTGGGCCGACGGGTTCTCCCCGAGCACACGCACACACAGAGCATGGCAAGCTCCTTGCCCATCTGTCTCAGCTACTTTTCCTGTTGCGGAGACAAAATAGCTGACACCCAAAGTTAAAGGAGGAAAACGTTTATTTAGCTCAGAGTTCGTAGAGGTTTGCGTCTATAGTTGGCTGGCTCCAAGGCAGGGTGACGTGGCAGAGGGGCATCGCAGAGGAGAAACAGTTCATTGTAGGCGTAAGCAAGCAAGAGAGAAGACAAGCCTCGTTCTGCCCCTTATATTGAATCCAAGCCACAGGGATTAGGGCGGTACCAAACCAATCAGTGGACTGATTTAGTAATCACCCACTCTTAATCCCTAGTACCCTTAATCCTAGCATTGTACCATGAAGCAATCACACGCTGTAGATTCAACCACCTCTGAAAAAGCCCCACGTATGACTGCATGAGGCTTTAGGGGGACATCTAGACACAAACCGTAACACTACCCTTTACAGTAAGCAAAAGCTCTACCCAGCTTCACAGAGGCAAAACAGCACTGAGTTAATTACTCAGACACACCTGTGTTTGACTCTGCTCTACTCCTGACCAGCTGTGTGACTCTGAGTTAATGACTTGCCCTCTCTGAGACTCTGTGGCCTTGTCTTAAAAATAGGAGAGATAACCTTGTCCATCCCACAAGGCCACTGTGGAGATTAAGAAGTAAGATGCAAGTGCTGGGTTTCACCAAAGGCCTGGCACAGTCAATGCCCCTTTCTGCCAGCTACAGCTTTATTCTCATAATGTGTCAAGTGGGATATGCTGTGCTGCTGTAACGAGTAAGCCCAAATCTTCCTAGGCTGACTTCGTGCTCGAGCTGCACCTCTATTGGGCCAGCATGCAAGGAGAAAGCTCTCAGCGTAGTCACTCCAGGACTCAGGTCAGTGCGTCATGGCCTCTACCTCAACTATTAGAGAAACCCAGAGTCTGAACTGCCCCAGCCGAAACAGGAGCACGCCCTCGACTCAGGGCCAGAGCTGGTCTCATGGTCCCATCCACCCACAAGGGAGCCAGGAAGTGCGAGTTCCTAGTGCCCAGTGGAAAGACAAAACTTTAATGAACAGCACGGATGTTCCACACTAGCAATGTTCTAACAGTGTCAGAACCCCAGGACTTCAGACATTGGAAAGACCCTTGAAATCATCTAGCCCAGTGCTCTGCTTTCTCAGAGTGGGGAGCTTACGACCTACAGAAAAAGAAGAACTAAGCCAAGGTCACACAGCAAACTGACTTCACAACTGGTCCTCCAATCTAGATCTCCTGGCTTCCTAATCAGGGTATTCTGTCCCATCTGACAGGTGCCCTCCCGACCACAAGCAATAAAGCTCTGATCCTATAGATATTTTCTGGGGAAGGTTTCTCTCCTCTTTTTTCCCTCTCTCTCCCTCTCCCAAACTGGTTATTAATCTCTGGGCTTGATATTGAGCTATATGCCCAGGCCTTTCCTTATTTTTGATTTCGAGACAGGTTCTTGCTTAGTCACTAAGTTGCCCAGGTTGGGCCTGAACTTGCAATCCTGCTTCAACCTCCTAGAGTGCTTCCTCTCTTTCCCTCTCTTCTGAGAAGTGGAAATCTCTTGTAGCACTAGATGCTGTGGTATAAGGATGCCACTTTGTGACCATAAAGAAATAGTGTTGACAGTTTTTGTTCAACACTATGAAGAAATCAAATTGACATATCAAAAGAACCAGGATCTTTGATGATGTCATTGGGCCCCTGAATGAACCAACCCTGGAGCTGCCCTACCTCGGGCTCATTACGATAACAAGTTGTCCTTACCATTTAAACCATTTTAAGTTAGGCTTTCAGATGCTGGTGGTCCAAGGCATCCTAGCAGATGGAGCCCTCATGCTGTCCTCCTACTCCATCCCACTGCTTCCCTCTCCCACTTAGTGGGAACTCTGGCCTCGAGTTTCCAAATAAGCTCCCCTCCCTCAGTAATGCTTCCTCGATCCCCACCCCAGCCTTGAACAAACCTCTCCCACACACTCTCAAAAAACTCTCTCTCTTTTACTGCTTTATCTCAGCTTATAATTAGCCGATCACTGGTGTTCTGCTTTTATCTATATCTTCCCCCTCCAGTACAGTTTCAGTTCCATGAGGGCAAAGAACAAACTGGGCCCCACAGTAGCAGTCTGGTTAACACAGCGCAGTCCATAGGAGGAGCTGCCCTGCATTTGTGTCTGCGCATTCATTCCAAAACATTCACCGGGTAAGCTGCAGGAGACCAAGCAGGGTAGCTTTGTTCCCTGGGAGAGCCCCAAAGCCAGCATGGTGTTTGTCGATGCAGAAGCATTCAAACATTTGCCTTGTGAGTTGGTAAAGGATTTGACTTATCGCAGAAACCTGGAGGAAGCACTGCAAAGACTACATTTCTTCAACCCAGCAGCAGCATCCCTGGCCTTCCACGGCAGGGAAGCCAGTGGCACTCCTACCTGGGAGTAACAGGAAATGTCACTAAAGTCACGAAGCACTGCGATCCCCGTGCTCTGAGCTTGTGAAGGGCAGGTGCGGTTTTTGGAGGTCTGTGCACGGGGCCAGGCCAGGGTCTTGCAGGGGCCTGGATCCTCGAGTCCTCACACCAGATGGCCCTCCAGGGCCCTGCATCCATCACAGCTGTGGGTCTTGGAGAAAACAGAAGCGAAGCTTGAGAGATGGATGTCGGAGGCAAATGGGCTGTGATGATCATGCGTCTCCATTTTCCCCTTAATATACGTGATGAATAAACTTAATTACATGGAAAATTGCCGCTGTTGAAGAATGTGGCATGCACGGCTTCCTCATGTTATTTAGTGCCTTCTCGCTCTCCCCAGCGTCCAAATATTCCAGGGAGGGGAACGCCTTCACCCTCACCAACTCCAGGCCCACCCCTGGAGAGGACAAAGTCACATCAAAGGAGAATCAGGTCAAACTGAGATGGATCCCAAATGGCCTGCCCTGCCCTTCCCTTTTCTGACAGCCAGAAGAGAGTGTGCTGATCAACAGCTACATCTACAGCTGTCCTGCTCCATCTGCACCTGATGCAGGAGATGTCTACCCTGACCACAGCGGGCTTCAATTTATACCAAGCAACAGGCTTGAATTTGGACCAATCAGCAGCCTCAAATTTGACTAATCAGCAGGCTTGGATTTGAACCAATCACAGGATTGAATACCGTTCAATCAGCATGTGCAAATGTGAACCAATTATAGACCTGCTGGTGGTACATAAGCAGCACTTTCCAACACTCCTTAGATGGGGTGGGGTGTACTTTTCTTGTAGGGTTGTCGTTTCCTTGTGTTCTGACCTGGGCATTGTCCAAATAGAACCTCACTTGAGTGGTCCTGGGATTTTTATCCTGACTAATGTGGACAGAGTGAGCCTTTTAAAAAGAAGTGGAAATAGAAAAGAGCTGGGAGCCCTGAAGAGCTGTAGTGATGGCAACAGAAATTGATGAAGGTTAATACCAAAGACCAGCGATGACTGGTGGTGTCTGCCTGCAAAGATCCACAAGCAGAAAGCAGTTGAGGATCACCTCCACTGCTGAGGAGCTCTTAGGGATGGCTGAGAGCCATTGGCTTGTAAGTCCTGGAGCTGCTAACTTGCTTCACTTTACCAGTTCACTATTTCCATTTGAATAGGTGTCAAGAACGCTTTACTGATTGGCAGCAAAACTACTGGTGCATCTACGGCACACTAGCACTGAGAAGACCTAGAGCACTCATGTTATCCAACCACCCATTTTACAGATGGGGATAATTGAGTCTGGAATGATAGATCTGGTGACTTGATGGTCCTGGGGCATGAAATATAATGTGGTCTCCATCTCCAGGTTCCATAGGATCCCATAGGATCCTTTGAGTCCAAAAAATCACATTGAATATGTGTTTTTCATCTTCCAAAGTCTTCAAAAACACACATTTGGGGATCTGACCCACAGTGGGTCACAATGTTGAGCACCGTGCCAGACCAGAACACACCCTCATCTGAAGTTGGCTGCCAATGCATTGTATGACTCTCTTCTGGGAGGTACCTACAGTGCTCAAATTCTTCAAGAAAGGAGGTAGAGTTGAAGATAACCGGGGGCTGGTGGAATGGGAAATAGGATGCAATTTTTTAACGGGTGCAGAGTATCTGCTTGGAAAGATGAAGTTCTGCGGGTGAAAATTTCTGTGAAGAAGTTGGGTGGAAGCGGCTGTGTGACAATATGAAAGTGCTCAATGCCACTGGCATAGATGCTTATAAGTTCTCGAAATGGGAAAGATTATGCTATGCGTATTTCACCCAGTAAACATTGTTAATGTGTACTCTGGCACTGTAAACCACATCTTCTCCTATTCACACTCAGAAGTTCATCCATTCACTCCACATTCATTAAAAACCAACTACGTACCAGAGGCTGGGGCTGCAGAGTCCAAAGAAACAGACGCACACACACTCACACACTCACACACACACACACGCACACACACACACACACACACACACACACACACACACTTGTGTAGAGGAGACAGGGACTTGAGAGCAGAGAGCAAACCAGGAAATACCTTAGTAGACAAGATAGTTACAAATGGGATGAGCAAGGACGGGTATAACAACAATGAAAGAGAGAGAGAGGGTGTAGCCGCAGTGGGGTTCCCAGAGGAGGGAGCAGGTCCCTGAGATCAGCAGGTATTGAGCTCACCAACGGCTGGAGAAAGAACACGTCCCAGGGTGTACTCGACGCTCCTGCATGTCATGTATTGGTGTCCCTTCCTTTGTCTGCATCTACCCCAAGCTTTTCCGATCCTGGCTGTACCCCCTGGAAATGACTAGAGCTCGGGGATGGATACAGCCACAGCTAAGACTCAGCGCCCTTCCACAATGTTTTCTGGAAGTCCTTCCACCATCTGAGTGTCCTGTCTCCTGCTGCGAGCACCTCTTTTGCTTTTCAGGGAGACAGAGGCCATCCACAGGAAGCGACCCTCCTTGACACCACACCCCCTACCATCTCTACAGTGTCACCTGGGCCCACAGAGGGTCAAAAGCAGTCCAAGGCCCAGCAGTGGCTGTTGCTGAGATGTGCCAGCAAGCCGGGAGCTGCAGCTCGTTAGCGGTAATATAATTAAGTCCCGGGCTGGGGCTGGCCCATTAGTGCCTTTACATCATCCGAAGGCAGTGGTTTTCTTAATGAAAGGTTCTCTATTACAAAATTGGGCTTCCATCCATCTCCATTAAGGGGGGCAGTTTACCTGCTAATACATGCACCACTCACGCTCCTGGCAGGGGGTGGCAGTGACACAAAGGTGCAGAATGGCTTTCCAGGCACCGAAACATTGATAAATGGCCCGTTCCTGTCACTGCAACACCAGCAACATCCAGGGTCCCTGGGGCGGCTGTCTGCCAGTGTCTAGGGGACAAGCATGCTCAGAGGCTTTGGGAATGGGGCAGAAGTAGGCCAGGACCAACGGGCTCCTGCCACAGTGACCTGCAGGGTGACCTCCAGTCAAGCAGCTGGGAGACAGAGCTGCAATGCCAGCTTGATCAGGGGATGCACTTATGACATGGAAGGCATCCAGGACTCCTCAGTGCCCACCTGGCATCAGCCCCTCCTGCTGACCCCACCTTCAGGATCCTCCGAGGATCAGACCCTTCATCATGGCCTGTCCAGTCCACGGCATCAGGAGCTTCTGTCTTGTCTTGTGCAATGTCCTCTTATCTGGGCTTTGGCTTCTACTCTTGCCCCCCTGTAACCAAGGGGAACATTTTAATATCATTATCATTATTATCATCAGTTGAGGGAAATTCACATGGCCCAGCAATTCCGCTTCTAGGTGTGTTCACAAAAGAACTGAAAGCATGTATTCAAATAAATGCTTGCACACACATGTCCACAGCGGTTCTACTCATGACAGCCAACAGGCGCAAACAGGTCACCCATTCATCAGTCGATGAGTGGGTAAATGCATTGTGGTCTATGCACGCAATGAACTATTACTCTGCCCTGAAAAGGAATGGAGGTCTGATACACACTACGCTGATGTGGATGAACATAGGGAATTTTATAAAAACAAATCATATAGATCCCCCTCCGCACAGAGGCCTTAAGTGGCCACTTAGAATGACACTCAGGCTCCCTGTGAGACTCTCCAAGGTCCTAAGCCCTCATTTCCTCTCTGACTTCATTTCCTATCACTCCTGCCCTCCCTCCCCTGGCCTACCACACTCCGCCCTGCTGGCTTCCGGTCTGCAACTGGACCGCTTACTGCTCGCTCCACCTCAGGGTGTTTGCTGCAGCCATCCCCCCGCCCCTTCCTGTGTAGACTTCTCCTCAAGCTCAGCCCCACTCCGGATACCATCATCCCAGAGACCGTGCAGGACACCCGGCCACAACTACCACCCCGTACCCCACCAGGAAATCACTGTTTGGACATCACAAGCAGCAAAAGTGGACCATCAGAGCCCCCTCCCTGGCCTGAGCTCCTCTCTCAGCCTCCCTGAGGGAGCCCACACTTTCCCCAGTGACTTCCACAGCCACATGGGGTACAGTCTGATGTCCCCCACACACTCTGGATGTCCTCTTGTGTTCCCTGTGGAGATGCAACCAGAACTCTAGGCCTGACTCACCCAGGTCAGCTGGGACCATGCCCAGCCCTGAAGACGTGGCCTCTTTTCTGGCCACATGAGCCACAAGCAACGGCCCAGGTGGCTCAGGGGAGCAAGAAGGTTCTGTGCAGATGCGGAGGCGGAGGGGAAGCGGCCTTGTCACAGGGAGTCCAGGCAATGCGTACTCCCCACTGTTTGCACAACAGAACCCACGGTCCTACAGGATGCTCTCAGATGGGAGGGGAAAGTTGTTTTGTTCTAATAGGTCCAGCAATTTGACCCAATCCCTTTGGGAGAGTCTCCGCACACGTCGGGACCTTAAATTGCTAACAAGTCCTGCAGTAAAGACACCTGCTGAAATCTTGCTTGCCTTAACACATTCACATATAGACCTGTGATAAGCTTGTTTCAGCTGTTCTGAGCCCTAGATCATGAAGTCCCAGCCAGGCACTTGGTTCACACCTGTAATCCCAGAATTCTTCGAGGTTGGGGCCGGAGGATCCCAAGTTTGAGCCCAGCCTGGGCAACTCAGGGAGTGGAGACATGGGGAGGCCCTGTTCCAAAATTTTTAAAATTTTAAAAGGCCACACTAGTTCAATCCCCAGTGGGGGGGGGGGGGGCAGGAGGTCCCTTGTTTGCCTCCCCATGCCCCAAAGCAAATAGAGAAAAAGTGTCCTTAGTGACACCTGGGCCCACAGGGGAGCTGCCACGTGCTTAATGGGGGCTCTGTGTGTCACATAATTTGTCCCATTCAACCCTCACCACTACCCTGTGGGGTGTGACCTATTATAACCTCCATTTTACAGACAAGAAAGCTGAGGTTTAAAAAAAAGATGTGTCCCTTTCCGCTTGACTAGGGAACCCAGCCTCTTCCTGCAGTTCTCTGGCTCTAGGCCACCACATCCCGCTAGCTGTGTGCTTGAAGGTGCCTGGAACAGCTTCCTCCCCAGCCAGCTCCTCCCTTCTCCCCAGATCCCCCTACCATCACGGTCTCCCTTGGGAACCAAAGGGTTAACCTCTCCCTCCCATTTGCCCAGACTCAAGTTCATTACGCTGACTAATTGATTCCACCACGCTAATGGAAAAATGTATCTGCAAGTAATAGATTAATTGGCCACTTGTGATCAACACTCCACCAGGAACCACCAGCAGTCACGCTGGACCTGTCCAGCCCGTCCTCTTGGACCCAGGAAAGGAAACCAGAGGCGAGGCTTAGAGGTGCTTTGGAGGCACCCCATGTTTCATCAACCACCACCCCACGAAAGGCCAGCCAGCAGGTTCTGCCCCAAAGGAGGCACACAGTGCATCCTTTCCAAATCATTAAAATGCAAGTGCATTAACTTGAAAAGAATGGAAATCTTATCAGCATAATGAGCCAGGAAATATCAGAACACCCGCATGCCAGCTTCCCTTACCCCAGAACGATCAGAGGAGGCAGGGTAGGAAGGGGCTTTCCTCCCAAGATTTCAAGTAGTTCATTATAAAATAACGGCTACCAGTTTACACATTAATGTGTGCTCTCCCCTGCATGGTCTTATTTAATCCCTGTAACAGCCGACGAGGCAAGCACTATCATTATCCTATTTTACAGAAGAGAAACAGTGTTCAGAGAGATGCAGTAACTGGCCTGAAGTCACACAGTAAGCAAATACAAAAAATAGCCTGGCAGAGACCGCAGGACTGCAAACCCCCAAACTAGATCTTTTATCCTCCAAGGGTCAGGAAAAAAAAACAGCTCATTGGCCAAATCTGGTCTACTACCTGTGTTTGTAAATAAAGTTTTATTGAACAAGGTTATGTCTATTCATGTCACATCAGGACAGCAGAATAAGTAGTTATGACAGGCACCTTGGAGCCCCTTGGGTCCTTTACAGGAAGTTTGCAGACCCCAGCGGCCTGGCCAGGTTACCGTCCCTAGCAGATGCTTCTGGCACTTTGATGAAAAGAGGGAGGCACAAGGGTGGGGGAATAGAACAGCGTGGACCTGGAGACTCCAAGGGAAACTGAGTCCCCAAGATTCATAGACTGTTTCTCCAGATAAAGAAAGTCTCTGTTGGGAGTGCTGGCTCATGCAGGCTGTGAAGCTGAGGCAGGTGGGTCACAAGCCCAGGCTGGGCAACTTAGCAACTCAGCAAGACACTGTATCAAAATTTAAAAATTTTTTTAAAAGGAACCTGGGATGTAGCTCAGTCCAAAGTCCCTGGGTTTGATCCCAGTTACTGAAGGAAAAAAAAAAGTCTTTTCTTGGTCTGCGTCTGGCAGAGGGGAAGCTAGGGAGAGAAGGCAGGTGGAGGAGGCACTTGAGTGTGAGGTATGTCAGGCTTGGAGCTCAGCCCCAGCCGGAAACTGGATCTGATCAGAGACGCAGTGACTTGGGAAGGAAGCTGGGTGGGAGCAGGTGGTGGATCTGAACCTGTATCCCAGGACCTTCCCTCTTGCTTGAAGACTGGAAGGACATCAATCTCCCTCCAAGACCCTCCGTTACTCTTCCGTAACATGGGGTACTAACAGCGCCATCTGGAGGCTTCGGTACGATAGAGCGCATGGAGTGCTTAGCGAGCGCACAGTAGGCACGCGCGATAAACGTTTGTCAGGTTAGTGAAGGACTCTGAGATCTCAGAGGTCGAACTTTGCAGAGTTCCTCCCTTGCCCAGTGGCGGTGGAGGTGGAGAAGGAGGAGCCTGCTGCCCGCCTTCCCAGTTGAGCGGGGGGAGTTTTACAAGGCTGAAGAGTCCCCCTGGGCTGTAAAGACACAAGGATTTTTTTCCTTTAATTCTCCCCTGTAAGTCACCTCTAAGCATTTCCCTGATCGATTGGCTCTTCGCCTCCTTGTAGGAGCCCTCCCCAGGGAACTGTTTGCCGAAAGGAATCGGCCAGTTTGCATTTAGTCACCTTTATCTGACCCAGGAGATAAATCTCTTGTTTGGTTTTTCCACACAGGGTCCTGAGAGGCCGGGCTGCTCCGCACAGGCGCTAGAGACCTGGCTAATTCAGATGCTTCTCATTCCAAATGGAAGCTGATTGGAGTGCGCAGGGCACTGAGTGTCCCTGGGAAAAGGGACAGGACTTGTACGCACACGGCGGCAAGGATGCACTTGAGCTGCTTCCAAGCATCCTCCTGCAAGCCACATGCTGGGGCTCACAAAGTCCCAGGTTCAAACCCCAGCTCTGTGACTCCCCACCCCCAGGAGCAAGCAGCATCCTGAGCAAATGGATCCCCTTCCAAGCCTCGGTTTCCGCCTTTGCAAAGTGAACATGGACCTACCGGCCTCACAGCTACCGGCCTCATAAAGTGGTCTTCAGGATTAAATGAGCGTTTACATTTAAAGTTGATGCTCAGCAAACGGTAAACGCATCAAAGGTTACAACCCCTGTGGCTGTTGTCATCTTGTCTTTGACTGATGCAGAAAAGCAAAGGCTCTCGCTCCATCCTAACCCTGCTCCCCACTGCCAAGCCCAAGGCTGCTGCCCCAGCAACCCCATCCCCTAGAGAAAACCGTCCCGCTGATGGTCAGCTCTATCCACAAATAACCACTGGCTTCCCCAAAGAGGTGCGTTTTGTGCCCAGAGATCTGAGCTTCTTAAATCACACATTTCCTTTCAGACATCTCCTCTTCCTGGGTCTTCATTCAGATGCCTGGGGAGCTCAAGAATACTGTAAAGTCATCTTTCTGGTGAAGATTACACTGTTTATAGACCCCTGAGGATAGCAGGTAGGAGGCACTGCTTAGCCCCCAGGAAGCCACGGCCAGCTCAGGTCCTGGGAGACTGGCCGGGTCCTAGTGCACCCCAGGGAAGTCTGGAGAGGCTCCTTCCCACTAAGGCATAGCAATAGGGCTGCAAGCAGCTGACAGAGCATCTTTCCAATGCAGCTGTCCCTCAGCCTACCAGGCAGCTGAATCTCCATGAGCCTCAGTTTCCTCGGCTGCAGAATGGGAGTAATAGTGTATCAGTGCTCTGAGATTATTGTGATGATAGGCTACAGAGCCTCTGCCTCAGGGCCTGGCACATGTCTGTGCTCAGCAAAGGGTGGGAAATGTTAGGAACAGAGTCAGCCCCAGCTGGAAGCCCAGTGCCACAGCCCTACATTCCATTCTGGCTAAAAAGTACCCAACTTTGGGCAAGTCTCTGCCCCTTCCTGAGACGCAGTTTATCCCCTTGTGTCCTCCAAAGGCTCCCTCCCTACCGGGAGCACACCAGGCTGTGCCGTCAGGTCTCAGTCCTCCCCAGAGTTCTTGCACCTGGATCTTAGCATCATCCCAGGAGATCTGCCCGCTCCTGTGTCTCCTTCCCAGGAGCAGAATCACCCAGGTTCGCCCAGCCAGGGTACAACCTATGTCCTCCACTTCTTTGAACTGTGCACACGCACACACACAACCACCGGCAGACACACACACACACACACACACACCTTGGCAGAGCAGCCCTCTCCTGCCGCCTCCACCCTCCCTCTGCCCGGTCACATGTTCATCCAGAAGTCCTTGTCAGAATGTCCCCCCAGGGACCAGCAGGTGGGAAATGTCACTTTGGATCCATTACTAGAGCTCGAAGGTGCTTAGAGATGATCAACACCAATTTCAACTTCCACCCAGGGAGGAGGGGAGGCCAGGAGCAGCCCACATCTCTGGCAAGGAGACCTGGGTCTGCCACCCGGAGCTGCCCGGCACTGTGGCCCTGGGGGGCAGAAAGGGAGGGCTGCACCAGGAGCCAGGAACCCCAGCCACTCCATGTCCTCAGATTTCCCTGCCACGGCTGATTTGAATAATTCAGCAATGCCGGGTCTCCTGGGCACTATTGTCTTCAGTGAAGGCAAATCAGTCGCCTGCTCGGCCTGTTAAGAGGGCCCCTGCCTGCTGCCTTTTTCTGTAAATCAGGATTAATGAGATGGTGAGGGGAAACGCCGAGCCCTGGGCAGAGACGCTGGCAGCCAGCTCTCCAGAGCAGCGGGCCTCAGAAGTGGCTCCGCCTTGATGTCCTCCGGCAGTCTTCGGTGGCAGCCATCAACCTGTCGATAACTAGCTATCACCCAGCCTGCCAGACCCCGGCCTCTGCCGGCCGCTATGGCTCCAGGGAAAAGGGAAAGCAGGAGAGAGAAGATTGCTGCTGCTGGCAGGGGTCTTAGCCCCCAGCCTCCGAGTGGCAGGATGGGGTGGCACCCGGGGCTGGGCCCCACAGTGTCCTTTCCTGCGGCTGCATGGGCCAGGGATGAGAAACATCCTCCCGCCCCAGGCTGGCAGACAGCTTGGCTTCCCCTGAAAGGAGGCTGTCGAGAAGCAGGAGAGCCTTGCCTGGCTTTTGACAGCTGTCGCTCACACAGGGTACAAGGGACAAAGTCTGTGTACCTCTCGCTGGGATGCCTTTCCCTCTTTCCTCCTGCCTTATGGCCAAAAGGGGTGGGCTCAGGTTATGCCACTTGTATGCTGTGTGATCTTAGGCAAATCACTTAGCCTCTCTGAGCCTCAATTTCTCACCTAGACAGCAGAGATTTAAAAAAATGACTGGCTCTACAATTTGCCGAGGGGATTCTGCGGCAGATAGGCTTATAAGTTCTCACCACTGTTGATACGAAGCATACCGCCATGTGCCTTCCCGTTATCTTATCATTATTGTTATCGATTCCAGTTTTGCTTATAAGGTAGTCCGTGGCCTGTGCCAGGTGGCCAGCTGCTACCTGTCCACAGAGAGGAACAGACAGAAAAAGAAAACTAGTATTTAGACAATTCTGTAGCAATTTGACAGATAGCAATTTTATATCTATTGGATCTAATCTGAAAAACAAGAGGTATTTTATCTTTTCATTTAATATGTCTAGTAATTTGTTTTTTACTGTATTTTATGAAAAAGTCACTCCACAAAGGATTGGGAATTTAATATATATATATATATATATATATATATATATATATATATATATCAGTCCCTCGGCACAGAGAGCTTAAAAGAGTACTCTGGATAAACTCCAGCATGCACAGAAATCCCCTGGGGAGCTTGTTAAATGCACTTGCTGACTCAATCAGCTGGGGCAGGACCTGAGAGTCTGCATTTCTAACAAGAGCCCCAGGGATGCTGAGGCTGCTGGGCCAGGGACCACAGCAGCAAAGGCAGAGGAGGGAGCATCCTGGCTAACGCCTCCTCCCTGACAGGTTCTCGTTTCCTCTAAAAGCCTCCCCACCAAAGAAACCGCCTCCTGGTCCACCTTTGCCTAAGAAGTCATCGGAGCCCCTGAACACATAAGCTACAAAGTTCAGACCACTCTCAGATCAGGGACATTTTTCAGGAGTCCTGGCCTCAGTAGCATCCAACATCTAGCATGTGTTGGCAGAGACTGTAGGCTGGGCATTGTGTGAGGCAGTGTACTGCCCTGCCCTAGAATGCCAGGTGCTTGCTCTGTACTCTTCTGGTCTCTGAAATAATTCCTGTCAGTCCCAAACACAGTGCCAAGCAGAGCCAGCCCTCTGTTGATAGTAGATGTGCTGTTGATAGTAGATGTGCTACCTAGTATCATCTTATTATACAAATGCAGTTGGTCTCCAACAAGACCTTAAGACAGAGGTGTAGCTGCTAGCTGTTGCTGCATAACAAGCCAACCCAGCACCCCAAAGCTTCAAACAATATCTGCTTATCCATTACTGGTCATAAGTGCTTGAATCATCCGGCTGTTCTGTGTTTTGGGGGCCATCTGTGCAGATCACTGGCTTGCACGGGTATGTGTCTGTGGTCACCTGGAAACTGAGTGTGTTAGGAGGGATCTCAGCTGAGATAGCTGAGATAGCTTATGTCTGTTTCACATGATTCTCATCCCCCAGTGGGCTAGCCTGAGCCTTCTAGTGGGGCTCACTCACCAGAGGCAGAGAGAACAGAGTGCGTAAAGCCTCCAGAGACTGAGGCTCAGGACTGACATACTGACACTTCTGCCACATTTTTTGGCCGTAATAAGGCACACAGTCACCCAGAATCAAGCAGTGGGGAAACAGACTGCACTTTGCGGTGGGGAAGGCTGTAAAGGACATGAACACAGACGGAGGTGGAGATCGGGGTCATTTTTATCCATATCGTCACTTCTTTCTAGACGAGGAGGCAGAGGGTCAGAGAGGTTCAGAGACTTGCCTGCAGCCTGACAGCATCTAGAAAGGGGAAGAGCTCAACACTGCCTGACTCTAGAAACTGCTCTTAACCCCTATTCCAGACTCTTCAGGGTGTGGGGGAGCAAAGAAATATTTGGTAACTCAATTCACTGAAGGAAGAAGATTTTCAAATGTTTTGACATCTCCAGCGGAGGTTTGCCTGCTCCAGCTCCTGCACCCCTCCTGCCCTCTAATCACAGGCCTGTTTTCCATCACCTGCTCTCCCTGGCCTCCAGGGCCTCACAGCTCCAGGCAATTTATCTTTCCCTCTTTTTTTAATGGTCTCTTTAACACAGGGCTTTTCTAATGAGACAAACTGAAGGGCCTTCCATGTCCAGCTGAGCTTGTGTTTGCTCAGAGGAGGGGTCACAGGGGTAGGGGCAGAGGGAGCCCAGGGAACTGCACAAGCTGAAAACCCCAAAATTCTGGAGTTGGGGATTTGAAGCGTTCAGGGGAAAAAGCACCCTTGTTTCAATACACTGGTTCTCTTGTCCTGGCTCCCTGAGGCTTCAGTGGTCTTAAAAATATCTATGAAGCTCTTTGGATTGGGTTGCAGGGGTGCAAGGAACTCGATATATATCTCAGGTCATCTAGACCTATAATTTTATTTCTGTAATACAGTATAATTCGTAGTGCAGCCTGTATTTGTCAGACTTCCCATCACTGGGACAAACTACCAGACACTTGCCACTTAAAGAAGTTTATATTTGGTTCACAGTTTCAGAGGTGTCAGTCCATGGTTGGCTAGCTCCAAGGCAGGAACATCATGGTGGAAGGTTGTGATAGAGCAAAGCTGCTCACTTCATGGCACCCAGGAAGCAAACATCAGGGTAAGAATACCAGCAAGATCTATACTGTCTAAAGGTACGACCCCAGTGACCATCTCATTCAACTGGGCTACACCTCCTAACAGTACATTCAGCTATAAACATGAGTGGATTAATCCACTGATCCAAATAGAGCCCTCCATGATCCAATCACCTCTCTCAGAGTCTCTTTATCGAGTCAAGTTGACAATTAAGATTAACTGGCACAAGTCTACCCTTTGTCAACTTATCACAACTCATTAAATCACACTTAATCTCCAAATAAACACAATAACAAGTTAGCCATTCCACCTCACATGATGTAACTATCATGCCTACAATAAAAAGGCAATAATCACTCCCCTAAAGTCTCCACAGTTACAGCACTGCTCAAAAGTCCAAGTCCGAAGTCTCCTATGAACTCAAGGAAAACTCTTAGCTATGGACCCCTATAAAATTCAAATTATATATTTCTAATATGAAATGGCACAGGGTGAGCATTCCTATTCCAAAAGGGAGGAATAGGGGGATAGAAAAGAATCAGAACAAAGCAAGACCAAAACCCAGCAGGGCAAACCTTAAATCTTCTAGTTCCATGACCAGTATAGTGGAGATGTGAGTTCTAGAGGGCTTGGAAAGCCCTAGTCATATGGCCTTGCAGCCCACGCAGTCTCTCTCTTTAGCTTTCTCCACTTGGCCTGCAGCATTTCTTAGCAGATGCTCCACATTCCTGACATCTCTAACTTTCTGGGTATCCATGGCACCTCTGACCTTGTTCCCACAGCTTTATGCACCCACATTTCAGGGGCTCCTTGTCTGGCCTCCTAGGCCTTCCTTTGAAATTGAGTGGAAACCTCCCTAACTACACAACTCTTACATTCTTCAGGCCAGGAAACTACTATCATGGAGATGACAAAAAGCTGAAGTAGTAGCTTGGACCATGACTGCAGTAGGCTAAGAATGCCTGGGTGGCAGCGTATGGTGAAACAAATCCATGGAACCACTTCCTATGTGCCCTTTCTCAAGCAAGGAGTCCAGAGGCTGTCTTCCCAATTGAAAGTTTTCTATTTTTCGCCCTTCAGCCTGCAGTGGGTGGAGGTCTTGTTTGATTCCTGAGATGCACTCAAGGCATCTTTTTTCTTGCCCTGGTTAATAGTCTTTTGTGTCATTTTATTGGCACCAGTCTGTTCAGCAACCACACCCCTTTTGGCCCATGGTTCTTTTCAGACCAAAACTTAAGTTTTTCAACTCTCTCTGCTTTTTTTCTAGTGATTCTCATTATAAGTCTGGCCAAAAGCAGTCATCAGCACCCACGCCACTACCTGAATGTTGAGCTGCCTTGGGATTTTCTCCTATAGATCATTTAGCCCATAGCCCTTAAACCCAAGTAAGTCTCAGAACATGACCAAAATTAGACAAATTTTTTACCAGAATATAACAGTCCATGGCCACAAGTCCAATTCCCAATAAAGTCCTCTTTCCAGCCTGAAACCTCCTGAGCCTGCCCTTTATTGCCTGCATTCCTGTCAGCATTCTAGTCTTTTGACTAGAGTTGCCCAGCCACGTCTATTTAAAGCATTCTAGGGCATCTCTAGGTCCCATCTCCAAACCTTTCCAAACTGTTCTTGCAAACCAGTTCCAAAAGCTTCTGAATCACATGGCCAGCTATAGTCACAGCAAAGACTCCAATTCTCTGATACCAGTGTTCTACATTGGTCAGCTTTTCCATTGCTGGGACAAAATACCCACAACTTAAAGGAGGAGAGGTTTATTGTGGCTCACAGTTTCAGAAGTTTGGTGCATGGCTAGCTAATTCCAAGGCAAAAATATCATGGGGAAATGGCATGGTGAAGCAAAGCTGATCACTTCAAGTCGGCCAGGAAGCAGAACACAGTAGGAAGGTGCCAGCAAGAGAAAGACCTTCCAAAGACACATCCCTAGTGACCACCTTCAACTGGGCCCTACCTCCTAACAGCACATTCAGCCATAAACATCACAAGATTAACCCACCATCATCCAGCCTCTCTAGGAATCTCTTTATCCAGTCAACTTGACAGTTACGATTAACTGACACATAGCCTGAATTCTTCTAGGTAGCTGGAATATAATTACAGCCCATATAGAGTCCTCTGCTCTTTTTTTTCAGAGCTGTGTCTAAATTCTGGGAGATCACAGTGTGTCAAATTGAACAGACTGGCAGCCAATGGCTGCATACAAATTATCCCAAATCTTAGCACAGTGAAATACAGTGAACATTTACAATGTCTCATGGCTTCTGAGGGTCATAAATCTGTGAGCAGCTTGTGTGGGTGCTCTGGACCTGAGTTTCCTGTGAGGCTGCTCTGAGGTAGAAATATGGGACTGTGGTCACATCTGAAGGTTTGAATGGGGCTAGAGTCTCCATCTCCAGCACAGATATTCATATGCTTTGCATAGTGGTATTGGCTGTTGCCTGGGGATCATGCCTTTCCATATGCACCTCTCCACAGATGTTCTCTAAACACAGCATCCCACAAAGCAAGGACAACAAGGTGGGAGCTGTACAGTCCTTTATGACAAACCTCCAACATCCCACATCATCCCTTCTGCACGGGACGGACCACAGGCAGCTCTGATATGATGACAGAAGGACTGCATAAGGAGCTGAATCCCAGGAGGGGGACCCACTGGAGGCATCTTGAAGGCTGGCCACTCATGGGATTCAGGAATCTTGCTCTCAGCCATGTATTTAACTCCACCGGCTTCTCTGAGACATTCTTTCTCAGGTCTGGCTTGGAGTTCCATCTCTCTTCACCTAATGCCTCTTCTTCACTTTTCAAGGATATACCAGCATCTATTCTGCAGCACAGGGAGAGTTTTCTGGTTTTAGAGATGTGAATGTTTCACTTTTACCATCCAAATCTTTCATGATTGGCCCAGTCCTTGGCCAACTTTTAAAACTCAAAATCCAAGAACTTGACTCTTCTTATCTGCTTTGTGCTGTGTCATTCTTTCCCTGAGACAATCAGTGCCTGCGCTGTCCTGGCTGCTGCAGAAACGAGAAGGCTGGTCACAGGCCATAAATAAATGCACAGAATTTTTCTTAAAAAAAAAAAAAAGAGTTCAGAATGTTTTCTTACATGCTGTAAAACATTATGTTAATATCAGTTGTCTTCATCATGTCTGTTGATTTTCAGTACTTTGTATTCACTAAGAAATATGATCTGAAACATCCCCATTTCATAGATAAAGAAACAGTCAGAGATGTGGGATGACTTGCTAAGCCCATAGGAAGGAGCTAAGCAGGGTGGGGGGCCTGGGTGCTACTCACCCCTGGGTTTCCTAACCCAAATCAACATGCTTGTCGCTCCTGCACTATTTCCTTACATACGGCTTTTCTCTCCCATCACTGAAAGCTGATCTTTTGAAAAGATTTTCCCCTAACTACAAAAATGTTCCATTCTCTGATGGCTTAAGAGATATTGTAACAAGGTTGCTCCTCTGCAGAGATTCTCCTCCACTTTGCCCGGCATGGCCATTTGCAGAGAAAAGCTGCACCTAAATGATTAAAAATGTGAACGGCTATGTGATCTTTCCTTAAATTTACATAACCCAGAACATCTGGTGACCTTCAGATCACTTGGGAATGTTTACGATGATGCTGAACTTGCCACAAGGTGACTAAAGAAGTAAAGAATCCAGCACCAGGAGGGCCAGGTCGACTGTGACATTTCAACCGAAGAAAAAGGGTACACATTCTGGATGACGAGGACCGCACTCAGTAGCTTCCCTGCTGCTGCAGCTCCTTTTCTTCCCTGCAAAGCCTTTTTGTGCATCTGAGTTCCCCAAGACGATCATTTTGGGAGGAAATACATAGCTCCCCCCATCTCCTCAGGGGGATGAATAAACCTGATTTCCTTCCCAAATCTCATGGCCCGAGTATTAGCTTTCAAGTGGTGAGCAGACAGACCAAGCTCCAGTCACAACATGACTCCTCTTAAAGTAACGGGCAGGTGCTGGAATGATGGTATAAGTAGGAGATGACCCGAGGAGACATAGAATCCAATCGCCCTGAAATTACACACCAGAGAACCTCTTGCTTCAGCTGCAAGGGAGTTTGAACCTCTGAGTGGGGTGTGACTTCCTGACACGGAGGGCAGGAGCAACAGATGGACTTACAGACAGAGCAACAAGAGACAAAATAGTGACTGGCTCCATCTTCTCCAAGGAATGTCAGCGTTTTAACTTGATACCGGTTCTAGAAGGTTATTACATTTGAACTCCTAGTGAAGAGCACATGGGAAATGGAAGAAACCAAAAATCAAAAGATGCCTTCCATAGTTCTTGCCTAAATGAAAAAAAAAAAAAATCATCAGGAACCAGGGATCACTTTTCCACATGTCACAGCCACCGTGTGGGACTGCAGAGCTAGCTGGGTGTGTGTTTCTGTTCACGACCCCAGGCCTGAGGGCAAAGGGCAGAAAGGCAGTGGTCCACATCTTAAGGCTCAACAGTGGAGATGGTTACCCTCCCAACTGCCCTAGGACCAGAAAGCCCATCATCTGAGGGGTGAAAGACACAGGTTCCACAGACTGCGAACCTGAGATCCAATCCTGAATCTCTGTGCGGCTTTAGGCAAGTTACCCAACTTCCCCAATCTTTGGTGTCTTCACTGGTAAGGATTTCTGCAACGACTTGAGACAGTTAACGTGATCATTTTGTGGTGCCTGCTAAAACTGAAGTGGTCATTGCAACAAAGATGGCTGGTGCTATGAGCTCACCAAATGCTGTTTTATATTAATTCTTCCTGCATACGTAGAAAAATACCCTTCCTGCCCCCTTCGAGGTAGGTGATGTTACAGGCCTGGTTCTGTGAGTGGAAATGACAAATATCACTCTCTGCCCAAGGCAGGGTGCTACTCCTGTGAGTTGCTCCTGTCTTTCTCATCTCCAGCACAGCCAACGGGTGGGGGGTGGGGAGACAATGTTGTAATTCAAATGGGCAGGAGCTAAGGAGCTTGGATCCCTGCATCGCTGCATGGGTCACAGGTATATGGAGGCCTTTATGTGAGTAAAAGATAGACTCTCCTTACAGAGTTTGGGATTTCCTGTGATAGCATCTCAGCCTATGCTGATCAGCTCAGTAGCAACGTTTTTAACATTGTGTTGCAGGTAGAAAGCCCCCTCTTAAATTCAAATAAGTCCTCCAGGATTGTAAACTAACTGACCCATACAGAATATAAGGATTGCTACTGAGCTCCTTGTAGGGACTGGGGATGATATGGCAGGTTGACTTGGTAGGGAAAGAGCTTATCACAAAAAACCACAGGATTTTCCCAAAGCCGTGGAAGAATTTCTGCCATCAGATGAAGTGTGTCCTCTTGGCTTCATTTCCATCCTCCTTCCTCGGCTCTCTCCCGATCCTCCAAGTAGTCACTCTCCATCACCTGAGACCTCTCGGTCTCCTGGCCACACCTGTCGGCAGACAGGCTGCTGTAGTATTGACATTGGACACAGGCAGTATATGAGAAGACTGTTTCACTCCCCCATCATATTTCCACGCTGCTGCCCCCTCCCAGTACAGGCCTCTGACTCACCATTAATGCAAAAATGAGGGGGAAAATCTCTGTTGGAATAATTGAGTCAGACAGTCGATGTCTCAGGATCATCAGACCACAGAATCAAAAAAAATGCAAAATGAAAGTGCTATAGAAGTTGAGGATACAGTGCTAAAGAATCAAAGAATACTAAAAACCATAGAATCATAAGAAAGCGGCAGAACTGTATATCCCAGCTGAGCCTAAGCAGGAATTTCTCATGTTGGGCCTGCTGTACCCTCAGGCATCTATCTGCATGAGTTGCTATACATGAGGGCTTGCTTGGGATCCTGAAAGAGGGAAGACAAGGCAAGATGGTCTCTGATCCTTTAGTTCGTACAACACCCCCAGGAAATCTGTGCAGCTTTCACGGAGCTACACTTGTCTCTGGACAAAAACTCTCTCTTGGGCCAAACTGAAGTCAGAGTTTTTTGAGTTCTATCTCAAAAGGCCTTGACCTTGGTCCCTGTCCTCACTAAGCCAGTGAAACCCAGTTATAGTAAAAGTCTTGCTATGTCTACTTAGAGAAAATCCCCTCCAGGGATATCCAGGAATCCTCCCTACCTGGTCAAATTCCTCATCCCTCTGCCCTCCCCTGGCTGGCATTGAGTCCCCCTGACCTAACTTCAGAAGAATACCAGGTCATTTTAGCAAGAATCCTTTCTATGCTTGACCTCTCCCCTGACCCCTCAGACCTGAACCTTGGCTATAAATCCACACATGTCCCTTTTATACTCAGAGCTGAGCCCCATGTATCAGCCTTCTTGTCACTAAGTCATGATACCCAACACCCATAGTAGACAGGAGGAGGGGTTTAATTTGCTTGTAGATTCAGTCCATGGCTGGCTGGCTCCAAGGCAGAGACATCAGGGCACGAGGGCATGGTGGAGCAAAGCTGTTTGGTTCACAGTGGTGGGAAAGGAGAGCAGCGGAAGAATGCTAAAGCAGAAGGGATGAGGACCCAGGCATAGACCCCCAAGCCACACCTCCATCACCCACCCAGACACCTACAAGTGTGCCCCACCAACGCTCTGGGCACAATGCAGAGCTAATCAAGTAGAAACTACCCTAAGCCACCAAACCCCATTTCTCTCCTCTTTTGCAATATTTCTGAGTATGCACTTCCTAACCATTTCACAAGTGCCAGAGTAATTTTTCTCTAACATTTTTCAGCCAGTGCCTTATGATACAGTGAGAGTCAATTTGTGTATCTGGAAAATATTTCCAAATAGAAGCCAATAAATAAAAGGTCCAGAACGTCTCATGGTGAAAGCTAAGGAAGTAAACTTGAATGCTTCTAGCACTTCGGTATTGCCACCCTTGATACTCTCTTACATTCCTAGGGGACTCCACGCATAGCTAGAAAACTTTAAGGGTTGCAGTGACCACTGCACAGTGAGCTGGATGTTTGTATCTCAGAATCATTGCTGTTCCCCTCCATGTGCTTCCCTGTACCATGGGGCTGGAAGCCTTGAAGCTGTGTTCCTAGCTCCCTTGCCGTCAGAGTCCACTTTCCCCCAGTGTGAAGTACTCATGTGAGATTTGGGAGACAAGGGAAAAGAAGAAGGCACTGCTGATCCACCAACATGGGCAGAGGCATGCGCTTCGGCAGGAGGCAGACATGTGATGTTTTTGAACGTCTCCCGAGCATGCTGAACCAGATCATCCATCGCGGTGCTGTAGGCAGCTGAGAATGTCAGTAGCAGTGCTCTGTCGTCTCTGCACTCCCTGCCATCCTGGAAGCCACAGCTATTTTCTGATCTTCCAACAGTCTTTCAAGCATGGTATCCCCTGTGTTAAATCTCTCCCTGCTCAATATACCTAGAGAGGTTGAGACACTTCAGATGCATCCAGCTCACTACAGAGAATCGGGAAACTGGCTTCTAATTCCATCACTGTGTACTACGGATGACAACAGCAACCAGAGCAGCTCCTGTTTCCACTCTGTGTGTACAAGACACTGTGATGTGAGGCAAGTTACCCGTCCTGTCTCCTCTAGGAAACCACCCTTTGAGAAAGATGTTGGTAGGGAACTTCCATCCCTCTTGCCACCCTTCTGTCCCTATGGTAACCACTTTCCAGCTCTCAACCAGAGAAAAATAAATTGGCACCCTATTTGGTCAGCACGGAGGGTGTGTATTGTGCTGAGTCTTGGTCATGGGCAGGGTTGCTGTGCCGCAGAGTGGGCAGCCCTTGCCTAATTCCCTGTAAGCAAAACCTTATCCCTGGGGAACCCCTGGGCATCCCCGTCTCCATCTGTCTGTGTAGCTGGTGGAGTACACGCACCTAGGATGCCTCTTAGGATCCACCCACAGCATTCAAAAGTCCCCAGCATTCAGAAGTCCAAAGTCATCCTTGAACCCGGAACTGAAGAATAAAGAATCTTTTCTTCCTCATTTGATTGTTGCTCATCATGCATCAGAGAAGGAGGGGAGCTAACCCTGCTGTGTTTTTGAAAATACTAGAGATAGAGAGAGAGGGAGACAGAGACAGAGAAAGGCTAGGAGTCCTCTTTTTCTCACGTTTTTTAAGCCATTCTTAATTCCTACAGAGGCAAGCCCTGCAGCCTTGACCCATGACTTCTCATTTGTGATCTGTAAAATGGGTGCAAAACCCCTTACCCTCTTTATTTTGCTAAAGACCTCTGACCGTGACCTTCAACAATGACCTTGCCACATACAAGCTGCAGAGCCTTAGAAGGGCAAAGCACTCCGCTTCTCTGAGCTGCCTCCCCTGCCAGGTGGGCCTCCAGGTCACGTTCCTGGTCATGCTGCCTGCCCTGAGGACAAGATGTGAGGCCCAGGAGCGGCATGGGATCTCTGCAGCCTGCCATAGGCTGAACTGGTGCTGCAGGCGGCTGGATGGTGACTGGAGCTCCAAAGCACCTTGGAGCTCTGCCCCCACTTCATCCTCCTAACAACCCTCTAAGGTGCCGTCCTTGCCTGCATTTGGAAGGTAAGGAAGTAGATGCCTCCCATTCAAACCGGGCTCCAGTCTCTGCGTCGCCCCCCCAACCTGCTCCACAGCTAGGCAGCCCTGCTCTGCTCTGAACCTGCGCTCTTCTGTAAAATGGACCCAGTAGCCTCTCTCCTGCAGAACTGCTGCACCAGCTGCCGGAAGATTGGGAGTGTTCACATTCTCTCTCCTTGCTTTCCCGGGGGGACTTGAGTCCAAGGCCACCTGGGGCCTGACCTCAGGGCCCCTTTTCCTGCAGGAGAAAACACCTCCCTTTGTTCTTGCGGGGCGTCCCTGGGAAATACGTCCATTGCGGTTCCTTGGGCATGAAGCAAAAAGCTAACATTACTGACAGGCTGCTTGCCACCGTGCCAATTTGTAATATTGATGAATCAGAAGCTGAGCCTGGCGCAGGCGGTGGGTACAAGTGCCCGGAATATTCATGAGCCCTGCTGCCATCCCGCGATGGCATCGCTTCCCCTGTACGGTGCCATTATTCCACCGCACGTCACTTGTTCCAACGTGATCTTCCGCTGCCGCCCACGCAGCTCAGCCCAGGCTGACACCGCCTCCCGCCCAGAACCAGGCCGCAGCCTGGGGACTGCAAGGCACAATGAGAAGACCTAAGAGCGCGCGCGCGCACACACACACACACACACACGCACGCGCGCATGCTCGCACGCACGAGCACACACGCACACGCAGCACGCTGCGAGGAAGCTCTCTGTGCTCTCTGCCTTAGAGCTCGTCCATCTGGGAAAAGCCACTTCTCCTCCAAGCCACTGAACAAAGCAACAGTGTGGCGACCTCCTGCCTCTCCCCACCTGCCTAGACCTGGCCCGGACCTGTTGGAAACCGGGGACATTTTCCCTGGTAAATATCCTCCAGCCAGAGCAAGACAGCCTGCCTGTCTCTCTGCGCACTTACAAAAGCTTGGCTGTTACGGGATCCAAGTTGCCCTCTGCTTTTCTGGTTAAACATTTATACTGCAGCTTTTGTAGATAAATAGTACATATATGTGTCTACATGATTAGGATTAAATATTAAGAAGATCCACAGGCAGGGACCTGGTCAGCCAGAAAGAAATGAAACCCAGGGCAGAGACGTCAGTTCTGTGAGGGGCAGGAGGGGAGGTGATTAAGAGCTTCAAGGCTGACCTGCCGTCCCAGGGTCCAAGGCTACTCCACTGGAAAGCAGTCACTTGCCTTCCATCCATCCCTAAGGAAGCTGCAGAGACTGGATAGCTTTTCTTTCCTCACTTCCCTTCCGTCTCCTCTCCTGTCTCCTTCCCTTTTCTTTCTCCTCCCTGCAAGGCAACGCTGGCTTGGGCCTCCTTCCCAACCCGTCCTCACTGTGAGGCTTCCAGACACGACTGTAGTTTAAAATTGTATTTGATTAGCTTTTATGAGATGACTTCCTCGACGTGGCGCAAGTCACAGAATATGTCAGAGGCCTGGCAGAGACTTGAATGGAAATGATTCTAATTACGTGTGATAATTTTTGCATTCTAACATAAAACAATGTTACAAAAAATCCCATTACAATGGTTAAAAGACAAATCATTTAGCAAGTCCCTCTCTTTATTACTTTATTAGACAATTCACAAGGCAACATTTTGAACGCAGGGACCGTGTGATGGCCCAAGGCTATCCAACTGTAAGTTGCACTTAGAAAACTGAGTTCATCTCTTGTCATTAGTCAGAGAGTCAAATGCAATCAGGAGGACTCCAATTGGCTTGTCAAATTAGCCAATGTTTCCCATCATTAGCATGGTAGAGCTTTGCAGGCGGGGTGAGGGGCCCCAGCTCTGCAAAGCAGCATGTAGCTACCACCCCAAATAGCTCAGATCGCCTCCTCCAAGCAGCATCCACACACCCCAGATCCTCCCGTGACATCCCACACGCACGCCCACACCAGCGCAGTTAAACTTTCCTTCTCCATCCCGGGGAAGCTGGGTCATGTGGCTTGTTCTGGCCAATGAGATGAGAACAGAAGTGATTCAGTCCGCTCCCAGGTGCAATCTTTAAGGACAGTGCTTCCTTCTCCGAGTCCGGTTTTTCTCTGCCCTCAGACCAGCAGTGTCCTACAGAGAGGCTGCCCCGCTGACCCGAGTCATGGGTAATAAATGACAAAAGCAGCAGTCACAACATGATGTGCTACGTCGTGGGCCCTCTGTACCCTTGGGTTCCACAGCCACAGACTTAGCCAACTGCAGATCAAAAATACTTTAAAAATGACATCCATGCCAACCAGGTACAGATTCTTTTCATCATCATTCCTCAAATAATATAACAACTGTTCATGTATATTTGCACTGTGTTAAGTATATAGGTCGCTTAGAGATGATTTAAAATACGAAGGAGGATGACTATCGATTCTACGCAAATACTACACCATTTTATATAAGGAACTTGAGTATCTATGGATTTTGGTATCTTGAGGGTCCTGGAACCAGGCCAGGGACATCCCCCAAGGGATGGGACAAATAACACAAGGAAAAACTAAACCTTTGCTTTTCATAGGGTGATGGACCATCTTGACTTGTGAAGGTCTGAGTGAATTCCTAGGATGTGTGACTTTCAGTTCTAAAATTGGGACAGTCTCAAGCAAACTGCTTTGGTTTACTTAGAATGAGGAATTTCCTGGGATGCAAGATTCTTTGTGCCAAAACTAAGAAAGCCCTAAGCAAACCAAAACAAATTTTGATCACCCTATCTTTGGAAGCCACAGATTGTTTTGGAGATGTTTGTTACCTCAGCATAACCTGAATGAAGCTGACTGATACATTCTCACTTCAGAAAGGAGGAAACCAAAGTCAGCAGAGACAGGAGACCTTGGTTCGTGCAGAGCAGCATGAAGACAGGATGGAGGTTTTGCAGGCCAGTGAGTCTGGGTGATTTTCTAGACCTGCTGATCAGTGCTTGTGCTGCCAAGAGTCACAGATCACCCCCTGGGAAGCAGAGCAAGAGACCCCATCCTGGGGCAGAGCTTAAGGTGCAGTGTGTTTAGTAGAAAGTGCTCTTGGGAGCAGCATATAAGGAAGAGAAGAGAGAGGAGCAGATCTGGCAGAGGGAGAAGCCGGGCTGAGGTGAGGATCCAGCAGAGGTCTCAAGGGGCTCCTTGAGGAGCTCTGGAGGTGCGTCAGTTCAGAGCAAGGGGCTGACCTTTATCTTCTGTGTCTCTGCACTGGTATGGGCAGCCCTCAGAAGTGAGGCAGCTCCGCGGTGGTCCAAGGCAGCGTCCCTGGGCTGGAGCAGCCCCAAAGAGGGCAGGGTCTCCATAGCTGTAGAGTAAATCCTTCCTTCCATGAAGGGGAATCCCAGCCGCACATCACAGCACCCGCTGTAGCAAGTTACTCAAACACTGCGAAGCTCTACTTTCTTCTGCAAAATGGGGCATACTGCACCAATCACCAGCACTCATGTGTCATTATTGCTACCACATGCTGAGCCCCAGGTGAGGAGCATGGTATGCACTTTAGCACATAGGGATAGATGAGCTACAACATGTGAGATATTGGAAATTATGATTAACCGCAAGTTAATTATTGTAGTAATTACTGTTAATATTGGATCTGTTGTACTTCACAACTGCAGCCATCTCCTTGCTGTCTTCTTTGTCTCTGCACCGCCTCTTCCCCTATCAGAGTCAGAGGGAGCTCTCAAATAAAGCAAATATTACCCAGTCACTCCTCTGCTCTCAATCCTTCCATAGCTCCCTATTGCCTGCTAAATAAAGCCTGCACCTCTTCCTGTGACTCCCAAGCCTTTTGGCTCTCTCCACAGTCCATACTTCCAGCCCCATGGCCAGGTAGATTTAACTGCTTTCTATAAAATCTTATGCCTTCAGGTTTTGGCTCATGACATTCCAGCCACCTGGGTGCCTTCCCATGCATCTCCTATGTGGTGAATCCCAGCTTCTTGCTCAAGACTCAGGTTAGACGCTGCATAGTCCAGGAAGCCTTGCCTGACCTGCAGCTAGTGACACACACCCCTTGCCACCCACAGCCCCTGGGCTTGCTGTAACCTCACCGCCCAGGTTCTGACCATCCCTTCGCCCATTAAACACTGGGTTCAGAAAGCCGGGCTGCAGAAGTATTTTTGGATTCTGAGGTTTTCGTTTTTAAAGCTGTGAATTCCCACATCTCATGGAGGGGCTGGTGCTGGAGCACAGTAGGTGGTCAGCAGGCTCTCACTGGATGAATGGATACGATAGCACGGGATCTGGGGATCATGTCTCCACATTGCAAAGGAACCTCCCTAGGAATTCCATCTGAAGCCCTGCAAATCGCCTGCAACTTTACTAACCCCGGGAGGTGTAGATGCACACAACCAGGCAGACAGCTTCCATAGTCCTCGGTGATGGTGCTGGGCTTTGAATAAGCATTTGTACAACCGCAGGCTGGGCCGGTGCTATAAAAGAGCTGGGGGCAAGAAGAGCCACCTTCCAGCACCCCCGGGGCCTTGCTGGCCGCGGGACCCTGGGCTGGGCGAGACCCTTCCCGCTCTGAACCTCAGCGTCGCCTACTGTAGAAAGAGGAGTCTAAATACCGACCTCCCTTTCCACACACACAAACAAAACGAATAGACAGTGGTCCACAGCTCTTTGGCTCATCCTTCAAACGACATCTCAGGGCGTCACTTGCCAAGTCCTCACCCGCCTGGCCTCTGTCTCCCGCGCCCCCACTCCTCTCGGATCGGCTCCAAGTGCGCCCTCTGCAGGCCGGAGACAGCTCTCGCCCGCTGTGCTCTGTCCCTCGCTCTAAGGGCCCCACCTTCCCCGGTGCCTACTCCCCAGGGGAGCGCTTCAGGGCAGGAACGCCCCTTTTCCTACGCGAAACATCCAGAGCCTGGCACAATGCCAACTACACAGTGGCACTCCAAAAACACTACATGAGAGGAGAAACCTAACATATGAATGAGGGAATGAAATAAAGGAGAGCTGGTAGGAACCTAGAAAGAATCTTGGAGATGGGTAGGGGAAGGTAAGGGACAAGGGGGCAGAAGGATTGCAAAGGATCAAGATGCGCTGTGTACACGCACCGCTTCCCCACAATGGACACTACCATTCTGTGTTGCAAGCGCACACTCATTTTTTTTTAATTGCACAATGTATATTTCATCATGTACCTTTTAAGGGTTGAGTTGGATCCCTCAAAAAAGACAGTGAAGTCCTAACTTCCAGGCCCCATGAATGGGACGTGACTTGGAAACATGGTCTTTTCAGAGAATCAAGATGAGGTCATTGGGGGCGTCCTAATCCCACGGGACCCTGTCACTATGCAAAAGGGAAATTAGGACGCAAGTACCATCGAGAGAAGGTGATGTGGGGGCACAGGGAGAATGCAACCGCAGGCCAAGGGACAGCTGGGGCCACCTGAGATGCCGACACCCGGGTTTCAGACTCCGTCTCGTGCGCGAGAAGCCGCCCGGTGTGAGGAACTCCAATCTGGCAGCACCAGGGCACGAGGCTTGGTCTCCACCAAAACATCAGGACAAGGCAAGGGCAGGACCACGTCCGCATCTGGCAGCATAGGCACAGCGGGGCCGGGACATCAGACACCCCCCATTCAGAAGGACAAACTCCCCACTGCCCCAGCCCAGCTCTCCGATGGAGGAGAATCTCTTCCCCTAACGGCCACCCACAGCACCCATCCAGGCAACGTCAGCACACAGGCTCCCTCGTCCACGGCCTCCGTCACCTGCGGCCAGCAGCCATCTGAAAATATTATTTGTCTTGATTCACAAGAGAGAAAGTCTACAGTCACATAATTTTATTGCAGCACATTGTTGTAATTGTTCCATTTTATTAGTTACTGTTCATCTCTTGCTGCACGGCATTTATAAATGGAACTTCACCAGAGGCCTGTGTAAATAGGAGAAAGCACAGTGGATCCAGGCCTTGGAGCTCTCCAAGGTTTCAGGAATGCGCTGGGGGTCTTGGGATGCACCCCCTGAGGATAAGGGGGTCCCTGTTTGTGGAGACGCCAAGGAAGCCACGCAAAGGGAGCTTTGTCTGTCAGCTCCCACTGGTCATGGGCCCTCCAGGCCCTGTGCCGTTCGTGTCTGTGCCCCGCTGCAGCCCGCAGAGCCCGTCACAGAGCAGCAGTCAGTGCTTCTCTGTTAATTACGGAGCTGATGAACAAGAAGCCTTTTCGCCCATGCCTGGCTCTGAAAGGCCAGGGGTCCCTCGGAGGATCAGAGGAGAGGAGTCCCTGGACCTGGCAGTGCCAAGGCCCCTCTGTTGAAGCAGGCATCTTTCAGATGAACAGCAGGACCGCAGCACCCGAGCATCCCAGGCTGCCCAGCCTGCTGAGGACCGCGGATGCCGGGTGCTGGCGATGCCCGACCCCACCAAACCCTGAGGAAGCTGCCAGCGCCTGCTAACCACCTGCCAAGCATGCTTCCTCCAGCCGGCCACCAGCATCCCTGGAGGCAGGCAGCCCCGGCAGCGGGGAAGTCCTCTTATTCATCATTGCTCAGGCACTGGCCCTGACTTAGTGCTGAAGCCAGGAGGATTTATCCTCACCTGAGACCTCCATCCGGAGGAGACATCCTCACCCTCCCCTTCCCATCCCAGTGTGGGGCAAAACCCAGGGCTGGGCCTGGCCTCGTGTGGATCACATCCACGCACTGGGCCATCAGAGAGGAGAAGGAGGATCCAGGCTGGCTCTGCCCAGGCTCCTGTGTGTCCCTGCATGAGCCACAGTCTCCCCACCTATACAATGGAGTGAACGCACTAGAGAATGGAATCGAACTCAGGACCTGGTGCCTCCCCGACAGGTGCTTGTGCCGCTGAGCTACATCCCTGGCCTGACTGTAGAATTTCATAGGGCCCTTGTTGCTATGAAGCTGCAGTTCTGCCTAATGCGCGCCTACGGTATACAAGACACTCGGCCGGGTGTTGCAGAGGAGAGAAAAGACTCAAACTCTCACATGCTGAGAAATGTCCCCCGAGAGCCTGCTGCGTGAGGAGGTGGTGCCACCTCCCAGGAGAGGCTACACACACACACACACACACGCACACACACGCCTGTCTTCATGGCACCTGTGCCAGAGGGATGGCAGCGCCCACGTCACGTGGACTCCTCCCTCCAAGGCCCCCCTCTTCCCAGGCTGACTGTGTCTTCCAAGCAGGACTGCCCTCAACCCTTCCTGCCAAATGACAGCGCCTGGTCCCCACAGAGCTCACCCCAGGCAGTGCATACTCCCGGCCACCTGAGTGGCATCACCTGCTAAGTCCTGTGAACACACAAGCTGGGCACTACTACCCCCGATTCAGAGAGAAAATGGGGCTCTGGGAGGCCACGTCCCCTGCAGAGCTCACCCGGGAGGCTGGGAAGCCAAATTGCAGACCCTGACCCCTGACCCCTGATGCCTTGACCCCTGACCCCTGACCCTGCAACACAGGGTCCCTGGTGTCTGACTGTGCCCATTGGAGGACACTGCCAGCAGGGTGATGCAGCCAGCAGGCTGAGGTCAGGGCGCCACCCTCAGCTCTGGAGGGATATCTCCACTCAGCCTGCAGGGGCATTAAACAGACACCTCCCAGGGGCCAGGCTCTGCCAGGACCAGAACACAGGGAAGCAACAGCCAGGGAGAGAACTTTCCAGAAGGACACGGCAGGAGGCACCCCTGAGAAGCGCAGTGGCCATGGGCCTATGTGTCTGTCTGTCTGTCTGTCTGTCTGTCTGTCTTGGGGCAGCACCTCCGCCTTGCTCTGGACAGGCAGCCTGGCTACAGCAGTACAGACCCCATAGGTAGCAGCAGGGTCATCAGAGCTCCGACCCCAGCTCCCCTCACCCGCTTCCACTCTGCGACCCCTAATGGCTGGGCCACCTGCAGCCCACGGGATCCAAATCCATTTTCTCCACCTGCACCGGCAGACAGGGCCCTGGCTTCCCCCGCTGCCCGAGGTAGGAGGTCCGGGAGAGGCTGGGCGAGAGAGAGAAGAGACCGCCACCCTCGGGACTTTGGGGTCTGTTCACAGCTCTGCTGAGTCCTCACTGCCCACAGCAGCCGTGGCCTCCAGGTGCCCCCAGGGCCGGTCCGAGGCGCAGCTGTCACGTCCTCCGCAGGGCAAAGGGCGAGGCAGGGCCGGGAAGGAGAACACCGAGCCTCAGGGAGTTCCCGTGGAGGAGCCGCTGCAGGCCAGGCTCCGCGGCCCCCACGTCCCTGCCCTGATGGTACGGGGCAGGCGCACTGTGGGCAGGGCCCTTTCCTGGAGTCCTGGTCCCAGGGGGCAGAGGGCTGCCGTCCCCATGAGTCCCAGGACAGTGGCTGGAGAGCCCCGGGCCCGGGGAGAGGGCTCTTCTCTGCGCGGCACTTTAATGTGGGCTGTGCGACCTGCTCAAGCGCTGTCACCTCTCTGAACCTCGGCTGCTCCTCAAAAACAGTAAAGTGAGGGCTGCTCCCTCCAGGGCCCTCCCCGCCCGGTCTTCACCCCCGGCCCCTCTCGGAGTCTGAGCCGATCACAGCAGGTGCGGCCCCTCCACACGCTAGCGGCAGCCTGGAGCACTGAGGGCGCGTGCTGGGACAGAGAAGGAGGTCGATGCGCTGCGGCGCTGCAGGACCCGCCCACGTCACCGAGGACGCCCAGGGCCTGCCACGTGGGCGTGCAGAGTCTCTCAGGGCCGAGGTCGCTGCTCTCCCTCTGCTCCGCGGCCTGAGCCGCTCCGGCTGCTGACTCGGAGCTTGATGTTCCTCAACCAGGAGCAGCGGCGGCAGCAGCAGCGGCAGGCAGCAACGCACCGCACTGCACAGAGCGCGGTTCTTAGAGACAGCGCCATAAGCACGGCTGGGACTCCCGCCAGGACTTAAAACTCTGGTGACGCGAGCAACGCCATAAAGCAAAAGGACAACCCAGGCCAGGAGAACACGTTTGCAAATTCTATACCCGCTAAGGGACTTGTATCCAGAATATATAAAGAGCTCTGGGAACTCAACAAGGCAGACAGCCCAGCGTTTCCTAAATAGGCAAATGATCTAGGCAGACCTTCGCCCAAGAAGGCATCCCGATGGCTGTGCACACAGGAAAGGTGTGTGATGTCACTCACCATCAGGGAAACACAAATCCAAACCACAGCAAGATTTCTTACCCCTGGCTCGGCCAAAATCAAACACTTAGATGTTAACAGGTATTGGGGGGAATGCAGAGGAACCCAGACCCTCACACGCTGCTGGTGTGAATACAAAGGAGAACCACCACTCTCAAAAAAGCCTGGCAGCGCCTTAAAATAAATGGCATGTTATACTCCCGTACAGAAATTGAAAATGTGTGTGTGCCCACAAACTTCTCATAGCATCATTCCCAACAGCCAAAAAGTAAAAGCAATCCACAGATCCACAGAAAAACGGGTCCATCCCTACAACAGAATAGTATTTGGTAATGAAAAAGGAAGGAAGCAATGACACAGGTAACGACGTGGATGAACGTTGAGATGTTCGTAGCCAGAGTGTAACTCGCGGGTAGGGGGCACTTGCCTAACATGTGAGGCCTGGGTTCAAGCCCTCGGACAGAGAGAGACTAAGTGGAATGAGCTAGTCACAAAAGGTCGTGTGTTGTACGACACCATTTGTCCAGAGCAGCAAAGCCATGATGAGGAGCAGGTCCAGGCTGAGGAGGACCACCGCCAGAGCTAGTTTTCTTTTGGAGGTGACCAGAATGTGCCAGAGTGGAACTGGTGATGGTCACACAACTCTACAAACAGGACCGCTCCAATGTTCACTTCGAATGCACAGGTTTTAGAATTATAATCTCAGTAAGTTTGCAAGAGAAAAAAAATCCAGCTCCGACAAACTCTAGAGCTGTGTGCTTTAGAAAAAAGACTTCCCAGCCTCAAGCCTCAGTCTCCGCATCCAAACAATGGGCCAATAATTGCATGATCTGCCTGAAAGCCAAGGGGTCTGGCCAGGGCCAGGCACACAGTAGGTGTTCGCCCCACTCGAGGCTCCTTCACAGAAGGGGTGAGAGGTTTCGCCTGGCAGGGTGCGTGGCAAAGGCGGAGGCTGGCCCGGGGCAGCAGGCCGAGGGACACGGGATGCTCACCACCGCCGATGACAATAATTTAGATGGATGGCCGGGGCCATTCGTCAGGCTAGGAGCAGGCGGCCCGGGAAGAGGCCGTGGGGGAGCCTATTACCGTACACGTGTTAACAGCACATCCTTTGTACCGGCAGCAGCGCGGGCGCGGGCAAGGGCCGCTCCCCGCATTGTCTGCGCACAGCGGCCCCACCGTGATGAATGGGCCGCGCGCGCCCGGCCGCCCCCGCCGCCGCCCGGGTACCGCGGGCCGAGGGCGACACCTCGTGGCCATCTGTGGAACTGCTGGAGGCCGTTGGTGGGCAAAGGTGCCCGGCACGCCAGACTCAAAAAGGTGCAGGACATGGACATATTCTTTTACACAAAAGTAAACCAAAGCCAAATGAAAAAAAAGTGAGGGACTTAGCGTGGTGGCACAAGTCTTTAATTCCAGCAGCATGGGTGGCTGAGACGGAAGTTCAACCCCAAACTGGGGGATTTAGCAAGTTAACAAGGCCCCGTCTCAAACTAAAAAATAAAACAGGGCTGGGATGTAGTTGCATGCAGCGGACTTGGAGTCAACGCCCAGTACTACAACAGCAACAGATCCACATGATAGTTCTCATCACCTTCATTCTCTGGCTGAAAAGCAGACATAACAAGCTTGAAATACTGGGTAACAGGCCTGGAGGTTCTGCTCAAGGACAGGGTGCTTCCTTAGCACGCGTGAGGCCCTAGGGTTTAATGCCCAACACAGCACAAATAAATAAGTAAATAAACACCAGGTGAGGCTGCTGCAGTGGGTTGACAACTGGTGCTCAGCTTGTAACCCCCAGCTGAACTGAACCAGCGTGGTGCTGGGTGTGGGAGGCCCACCTGAGGATTGTCACCAGCTGCATAAGAGGCAGACCTGGAGAAGAAGAGAGGCTGTTGGGAGCTGGTAGAAGCTGTTGGAAGCCTGTTGGAAGCTGAGGGAAGCTGGAAGGAGCTGTTGGTTCTCTTGGAGGAGCTTGTCATGCTGGCTTTCCTGATGAACTCAGCTGTTCCCATTGTCCCAGGAGCTCGGGACCTTGTTGTCACTGAGAATGGCTTCGGTTCACTTTGGGGGAGCTCTGGTCCTCACTTTGAGCATTGCTTCCTGGCTCCAGAAGGGAAGATGGTGCACTTCTTGGTCTCCTGGAGAAGCTTGTCCCATTGGCTTTCCTGATGGGAACTTTGCTTTCCTGACCATTAGAGGAGCTCGGGACCTCTGTTGCTGAGGATGGCTGTGGTACTTTTTGGGGGAGCTCTGGTTCTTATTTTGAGCATTGCTTCCTGGCTCCAGTGCAGATCCCTCCGCTTCCTAGCACAGATCCTTCATCCTGCTGGCACAGACTTCCTAGATTCCACCACTGACCTTTGGGCCTTCCCGGCGCAGATCCATGAAACAGGTCTTCGTAAGATGTTGTCATGGGCTCTAGACCTCTAGTTGGACTTGTGGGAGGCATTATCATGGGCTCTAGATCTTCAGCTGGACTCATGCAGGACATTATTGTGGGATCCAGGCCCTTAGCTGGATTCTTTGGTCTTTAGTGTGTGGACAGATTTCCTGCACTCTCTTGTGTATGATTCTCTGGGTGACTATTATAAATAATCTTATAAAATGTGTGTCCTGTATTGTATTGTTCCACTTGCAAAACCCCAAACCACAACAGTTGCCAACCCATGGGTAGCAAATATTTTTTCAGTATAAGTATGTCCCAAATATCCCTTGTTTTGTTTTACTTAGTTTGGTTTGGTTTGGTTTGGTTTGGTTTGGTTTGGTTTTTTGAGACAGGGTCTCACTATGTAGCTCAGGCTGGCCTTGAACTCACTGAGATCCTCCTGCCTCAGCCTCCCGAATGCTGGGATTACAGGCGTGTACCACCACACCCCGCCCCCAAAATCTCGCTACATACTTACCCTTTATTAAAAATTATTCATAGTCTCTCTGAAATTGACAGATTGGATTCTTGGTAGTCAAGAATCCAGTTTTGTTTTGTTTGGGGGGACCCGGCATGCCCACACCTGGGTGGCTCTGGGCACAGGGTGTCACCTCTCACCTCCTGTAAAATACAGCAATCGGTCTCCCATCCCTGCAGGGGGCAGGTGCACTGTCAGGGCTGCCGCATCAGTCTGAGCTGCTGGCGTTTCTGAGCTCCCTGTGTCGACTCTGTGTCACAAGCAGAGTGACTCTGTGCCAAGTCTTTAGCTAACCACCCTCTCAAGTTGGACTCAGTGAGGGGGATGCTGCCGCTGTACCCACCCCACAGACGAGGACATGGAGGCACAGGAAAGTGGAGCCCTCGGCCCAGGGTGAAGCCCTAGCTGTGCTGTGAACCGCAGCAGGATAGGCCTGGGCACATACGACCTCTCCAACCCCCTCCAGATTGGCCTTTGCCAATCTCCTGTCCTCCCTGAATTCCGATCCCCATCCTTCACCAGTGAAAGGGATGAAACTCAACCAGCACGGGGTGTGGGGAACAGGAGGACGAAAGTGTACACAGCAGGTGCTCAATAACTGATAGTCCCACTGGTGGTCGCTAAACCCTGGGAAAGGGCAGGAAGGAGCGCTCTTCCTGCTGCCCAAGGCAAAAGGCGCATATGGTTGCTAATTCCTCCCAGCCTCAAGTAGCTGGAGGGATTTCCGTGAAAACTGTCTCCAGAAACCAGTGACCTGGCAGGCAACAGGGCAGGAAGGTGACCCTGAGAGACCTGGAATCCCAGCCGCAGGGGCGTGGGGATGGGAAACAGGACTGGGGAAGGGATTTCCTTCCCCGGCCATGGAAACTGCAAGGGGCAGAGGAGGCTAGGGGGAGTTGAGGGTCCCTGGTGCCCTCCTATCTGGTCCGGGGTCCTCAGGTCCTGCCTACCACCGGCCGACTTCTGCTCGTTTGCTGTCCCCACCAAAAGTACCACTGGCTCCCTACCTCATTGACCCTTCATATTCGGGCATCACACGCACTTCTACCGGGTGCCTGCTACGTGCCCGCCCCATGGGTCTTGGCACCAGGCTTTAGTGACAGATGGACACGCCTCTTGCCCCTCACGGATCTCACAGTGCACAGCCGGGACGGGGACGGTGGCTGACATTGTCAGAGCAGGGTGTCAGGACAGCAGGTGGCTGGGGAGCACAGAGGAGGCCCCTGGCCAAGGAGAGCAGGGCCAGAGAGGCTCCTGAAGGCTGTGGTTAAAAATGCATGGCTTTTGCAAAGGCACTGGGGAGCCAACGAGGGCTTCACACAGGTAAAGTGAAGAGGCATAGTCAGATCTCCAGCGGCACTAAAAGCAAACCCTCTGCCTGCCTCTCACAGCTAAGGCAGCTCCGTGAGTGCCCTCTGCTCCCCTAAACCCCAATTCCACGCTCTCTCCCCACCTGCATCTCCCCGCCAAAGCACTGCCTCGGACTGCAGCAAAATGAAACAGGCTCCAGGTCTGGGCCTGACAGCTTCCCACCTGGCCTTGTGGTCCCTGGGCCATGGGGACCGGGCACCTGAGCCCTCTGAGCCCTGGTGCACCCATCTGTGAAACGGGGAGACCCACATCGTCTGCCCACCAAGTTCCTGCAAGGACTTCACGTGAGGCATCTGGACAGCGCGGGCAGTGACCCCACGGTATCTGCCGCCTCCAGCAGCCTGGAGCCCTGCAGCCCTGGAGCCCAGGATCACTTCTGGGGACCCCAAGGAAGCAGCCGGCACCGACAGACACGGCTCTCCTGCTGCAATCAGAAGCTTTTTGGCCTGAGCCCAAGGGCCTTTGCCAGCAAAGCTTCCGGTGTCTGTCCGTCCAGGGAGAGGACAGCTCCTCAGGATGGGGAGATAGACACACAGACAGACACACAGACAGGAGGGCTCTGGGGGGTGAAGCACAGGCACTCACCGCCTGAGGTGGGCGCAGATGAGGGGCAGCCACGCTCCTCGCTGAGGCGCCAGGGCCAGCCTGCGTCCCACCCCAGCGCAGAGCCCTGTGGCCGGGCCCTCCTGCCCCGGGAAACCAAGGCTCCCAGTCCCACCCCAAACGCATCTCCCCGCTTCCCCCAGCGCCCTGCCCAGCGTCAGGGCCACTCGGTGGCCAGGAGGGAGGCTGGTGCAGGGCAGGGAGCGCAGAGTGTGGGCACCGTGCCATGGGTGGCCGTCACCTCTCCTCATCGAGGGCACCTCAGAGCACTCACCCCTCTCCCTGTGCCTCAGTCTCCCCATCTGCATAGACCCATAGTGCTCTGAGTCCAGTATGCACACACACGCACACACACACACACATCAAGAACCCCACAGGAACACCAAGCACCATAGCTCCCAGCACCACCCGCATCCCTAGAAATCCCCTAACCCTTACAGCTGACCAAGGCGGGGCAGTCACCCGCCTAAACCCCAGTAGCTGGTGGGTGGGAGACGATGAATAAAGACTGCAGCCCCAGGCAGCTGGCGCTTTGTAGGGGCCCAGTGCTGTTGACACGCTTTACGTAAAATGCTCATCTTATCCTCACACCTGCTGAGTGATGTTCCGCATTTTGCAGGAGACGAAACTGAGATTCAGAGAGGGAGAGTAACTTGCACCAGGGCACACAGCAAGTTAGAAGAAGGGCTGGGACTCAAACGCAGTTCTCTAGACGTTTCCAAAAGTGCTGGGAGGACTTCTAGAGATGAGGAGCGGATGGAGGACTCATACCCAGACCTGCCTCCATCTTGTACCACGAAGACACCTTCCCTTGCTTGGCCCAGAAGTTGATGTCTCCCCCTTTTAAGGTGGATCCCCCTCAGCACCTCCTCCCCTTCCCTCGGCCTCCTCCCTCCCCTCTCTCTCCCACTCTCTAGCACAAAGAGTTGCCAAGGTAACCAGCTGCCAATGACTTCCCTCTTTGTCTGGGGCCCTGGGAGAAAACTCAGAAGCCCACAGTCTCTGCTCGCTGACCCCTGGGGTTCCCCACAGGGAGGTGCAGCCCTGCACCCCCAAGGCCCCTGGCTCTAGCCTTCCGCCCAGGTCACAAGCTCCACCTTGGAGGCACAGGAGGCTGGGGTCTAGCGAAGGTGTTTTGCAAGAGGCTTCCTGGACACACGCCCCAGAAATTCCGAGGGCGAGAGCACCACAAAGAGAAAGCACACTGCGCTTGGCGCTGGGCTGGGCAGTGTGGAGGGCACAAATCATAACACCCACCGTGGAACCTGACTTCGCATCGCACTTCCCTAGGTGACCCTGAGAACAGCACCTATGAAGCACTTAAATCTTTGCTAGACGCCAAGAGCTCAGGACAGTCCCTACTGTGTGCTCCCTCCAGGACGAGATGATGCGGATGTCGGGAAAATGCATCTGAGAAGGAAACACCAAGAGGCAGGCATTTTTGACCTAGACCTTGAAAATCCAATTTGAATAAATGATGAACAGTGGTTGGAGGAACTGCACAAGTGAGAGATGGGTGCTCTCCGAGTGACAATCAGGTACCAGGGAGGTCAGGACGTGTCTGTGTTTGAAGCAGCAAAGTCAATATCTGAAGGCTAGACTCACAGGATTCCGTATTCCCCGTCATGGTAGCTAATGACATATGCCAGACGGCAGAGTCTCCATCAGCCTTGGTGATGGGACCGAGGGGTAGAGCCTGGACTACAAACAAGCAAGAAAACCCTTGCTGTTTTGTGCCATTAAAACTTGAGTTACCCCAGTGGGAGTTAGGAGCTGTTTGTTACTGCTGCATATCTCAATTCATACTGACTGTCACACTGCCAGGGAACCAAAATTCCAGGGCGGGCTATCATTGACTAGAATAGGTCTTGAGTCCTATCCTTGAGCCAAGCACAGTCAACAGAGGAAGGCAGGAGTGCTCTGATTGGCTCATGTCTAGTTCATGGGCCACACTCACTTCCAGAAGTAGGAGAGCGGAGCTGGTAGGGTGGGGACAACAGAGGTGGCTTCTGGAGGGATAAAGGCCATTGCCAGCAAGGGAGCCAACTGCCCAAAGAAGCCAAAACACCAAATGTCCTCATAGTTCAATGCTGTGAGGGTGGATCCTACTGTGAATACGAGAGAAATTACACATTCCTTCTCAGGCCAGGTCCTCTCCCAATCCCCGCTCTCCTGCAAGACCTCGTAGAGCTCCGTACACTGTAAAAATCACCATTTTCTGAGTCCCCCCTGCAGGCTGCACCGTGCAAGGCGCCCCGCATACACTGTCGCATTTTTTCACCCCGGGAACCTCACGAACAGATGTCACAGACCTCCTCATCTTCCAGATGACCGAGCGTGTGCTCCGGGACACAAAGGGCTACCCCCGGTCACACAAAGCCAAACTTCCAGCCTTCATCCACCCATCCATCCAAATGCCACTTTTAAAAGGCTGCAAAAAATGAAAAAATAATCTGACAAGGTACAAAGGTGAGATATGAGAGAGGAAACTGCTCTTTTCTTGTGGCTCAGCTCTAAGGGAAGAGTGTTGGTCTCTGTGTTGCACCTTTCAGCTGATTTTCATCGGTCAGGGGAGTCCAAACGGCCATGGAAGTCTTTCAGTTTCTCAGGATCCTTGTTAGTTGTGGTTTGGGGAGGAGGAAGTGACAACTGGGAGGTTCTTGTTGAAACCCAAATTACATTAGAAATTCCCCTCCTGCTCCACCTCACCCAAAGGAAGCCAAAGCCCCTACACCTGCCCACAGTCTCTGCACCCTCTGCCCTTGGTCACTTCTGCAGCCGCTGCCCCACTAGCTACCACCACCCTCCCTCCTCCTTCCAGCCATATCTCAGCATCTCAGACTCCCCAGGCACCCCCTGCCTCAGGGCCTTTGCTCCTGCTGTTCCCTTGGTGAGAACACCCTTCCTCAAGGTAATCTCCAGGGATTACATCCCCACCTGCTTTTAATATTCACTCCGATGTCTCTTTTCTTGAGCCAAAGTGAGGCACAGCACTTTAAAACTGTAATCCCAGCTACTCGGGAGGCTGAGGCAGGAGGATCACAAGTTTGGGGCCAGCCTGGGCAACTTAGCAAGACTGTCTCAGTGTGGAAAGGGCCAGAGATGTATCTCAGTGGTACAGCACCTCTTAGCACACATGAGCCCCACTCAACCCCTGGTATCATAATAAACAAATAAGTAAACAAATAAATTTGGACACCCTCCCAACACTCCCATCCCTTTTTTATCTGCATAGCATCTCTCATCTCCTCTACCATCCAACCTTAGTTATCTTGTCCTCTTCTTCAACCCTCTAAAGCACGGCTTAGTGCAGCCAGGGCTGCGCATCTGTTTTATCCACAGCTGGAACCCCAGGGCCTTACAGCAACGCCTGGCACACAGCGGGGCTTAGCACACGCTTGCGGATGGCCATATTAGGGCGTAGAGACTCCAGCTCAGGCGGCCACGCTGCACGGTCAGCTCTGCAGTCCTTTTAAGAGCATTTGAAGGGGTGGGGGGGGTGTGGCTCAGTGACAGAGCGCTTGCCTAGCCTGTGTGAGGCCCTGGGCTCCAGCCTCAACACTTCTCAAAAAGGAGCAGGTGAACCTTTAGCTTTCAAAAGCCAGTTTACAGCCTGGGAAACGTGAAAAATGCACGAGCGAGGAGGAGTGGAGGGTGGGAGATGGTTTTGCCCAATGCTGATTCCTGCAGAGACCCCTTCCTAGCTTCCAAGGGCTGTGGGAAGAAAGAGGAGCCCTTCCTGTCCCCTGGATCCCTCGGGAGCAGGCTCCGAGGACCCTTCATGCCCAAAGCCCCAACCTAGCCCCGGCCGGCGGGGCAGCTCGGTCGCAGGCTGCTTCAGCCACGGAGAAGTCCACTCCCCAGGTATGATTTACGCCTCCAGCTGAACTTTATTTTCTACTATTGGGACTCAGCTTGGGATTTTTTTTTCTCCCTGGCCTTTCCCTGGGTCAGCGCAGTGCTGATATTTGATTTACTGTTAACAGTATTGACTGCATAGATTTGAGCCAAGAAATGGAAGAAATTGCTTTTTCTTCCTTTCTATCTCCTCCTTGACAACTCAGTCTTAGCACCGGGCTGGCCAAGCTCCGTGAACACCAGAGGGGTGGGGGCAGGAGGAGTTTTTCCTCTGCTGCTCGAAGGTGACCCGAGAGGAAAATGAGCATCGATTGTGAGCTGCAGGGTCCTGCACCTGCCTCCCTCCCAGCGTTCCCTCCTAACATGGTACAGAGAGGAGGCGTTGGGAGCCTGAGCCTCAAAGGTAACTAGCTTTGGATTTAAGCTGTGTGGCTTTAAGCAAGTCACTTAACCTCTCTGACCCTCTGTTACGACATTCACAAGCTGGGGGTCAGAATAACTCCTCACACAGGGACCGTAAAGTGATCACCATGAGAAACACTGTGAATCCAACTTGTGTCGTGCCAGGGGCACACTTTAGTGCACTGGTGATTGCCATCACCTTCACCACCATCATCATCATCCTGTCATTGTGTAACCCCTGCTCTGTCCGAATACAGAAGCACACCTTCTATTCCACGAAAGGGATCTGATTTATTACTCATGTATTTATCACGATGAAATCCACTTAAAGTTTACTATCTTACCACTCCTGTGGCACTACGTTCCTCACATTGCTGTAAGAATATTCCAGAAAGGGGGAGAAAAGTCTTGTGGACAATGGCATGGAGTCTGCCACGGGACACCCACTGCACAAGGCACACAGTTCCAGGGATGCTATGGTGTGGGTACCGGCTGTCCCTGGAAGGCTCACCTGCCGGGGAGGGTGCTTGGTCCCCGGTGTAACAGTGCTAAGAAGTGGTGCTGCTTTAAGAGGCAGGGCCTAGCTGGGTGTGGTGGCGCACACCTGTAATCCCAGCACTGGGAGGCTGAGGCAGGAGCATCGTTGTCAGTTTGAGACCAGCCTGGGCTACAAAGTGAGCTTAAGACCAGCCTGAACTGCATAGCAAGACCTTGTCTCAAAAAGACAAAAAAAAAAAGAGGCAGGACCTAGTGAGATGTGATGAGGTCATGGGTGTGTGGCCTTGGAAGGGATTAAGGCCTCTCTCACAGAAGTGGGTTAGGTCCTGAGAGACTGGATCAAATGCCACAAGAGCAAGTAAGAGTTTTCATGTTACCCTGCTACTTCCTCCATCACCACGTGATCTCTTGTCCCCATGCACTGTTGGTCACTTTTTCGTGCATTCTGCATGTACGATGCCATCTGCCATGCTATGACACAGGACAAGGCCCTTGCCAGATGCAGCTACCCGATCCTCAACTTCCTTACCACCAGACTGTGTGCTAAGTAAACTCTTCTCTTCATAACATACCCATCCTCAGGCATTTTGTTAGAGCAACACCAAAAGATCTAAGAAGTGATCTGCAGCCACGTGCCAGGTACAGCTCCCACCAGCTCTTGAGAGCCAGTGGTTACATTTTCAGGAATTTTCTGAGCTGTTTGGGAAATGCAGCCATTATTTAAAATTAAATTATATAGGCTCATGATTAAATAAGTTACACTACAAATTCCTGAAAAGGCATCACTTCTTGCTCTACCACATTTTACTATTATGTGTGCTCTTAAGGTTACTTATATCTATTATGCCTGCATATGGGAATACGGGTAAGGGCAGCTACACATCTCTCCCCAGCTCCGCATTCAATGACATCACATAGCCACGGTGGAGATGTTTACACTATGGATCCTGGCAAATGCTACAAATCAGAGCTTGATTTATCAATTTGTTGGTTGTCTATATGGAATAAACTGATGGGGAAATGTCAGTAAAACAGGTTCAATTTAGCAGCATGACATGCCTATGACCATTATCTTGTGAGTAGCACAAAGGAGGAAACACTCTCCCAGTATTTGAAAACCATTATTCAGTTCAGGAAAGATGTTGTTCCCCCCAGTGATGAACAAGTGAAGCACCAACATATGCTTTTGTTGTCTCATCTTTGTCTTACTCATGAATGTAAACAAAAATCCCAGCCGCCATTCATGTCACAGCTGCATTCAGAAAGTGAATTGTTAAGCATTTCCCAGCTCACCTACTGAGTCATGATGGTGCCTTTCGAATGAAAAGTCCAGAACTATGGCTATAATGGATATTTAAAACTATGCTGCATATGGAAAAGCTTTAAGACCGTGTTTGCCAGTTCACATTAATGGACCTTCATTTGGGTGGCTTGAAAGGATACTGGGACAGAATATCTGAAATCGGGGCTGGTCCAGAAAATCTTCAAAATTGCCAATCTCAAGATGAGAAGGTGATCCATTTCAACTGCTTGATAGGAAGGGTCGTGGGGGATTGGCCACAGCTCTGCCACCAACTTTACACAAAAGCTCAGGCATTCTGTCTAGCCTCAGGCTCCCTTTCTACAGAATGTGCATAAGATGCCTCTACTGACTCCATCCTGGAGAGATACAGCAACTAGGTGGGGAATGAATGAATTAGGACCCTCTTTAATATAAGGGATAGACTCCAGTGCTTCATAGGGGGAAGGGTAATTCATTGGTTACAATTTTCCATGTTGAATAATTCAAACATCCAAAGAAATGACTCTCAAGTTTCTCCCCTCTGTCTTTCATTTCTCTCTCATCATAGTCACTTTACTGTCTACTATTCCAGACTAGCCTCTTTGTGGCTGGTACTCACCCTGTAAACCTCAATGAAGAGAAAGCTTCTGCCTCCTGGCAGTTTATATACCCTCCCATGAAAAAACTCTGATTGGCTCTGCTTGTGTCATGTGCTTGCCTCTTGAACCAATCACTGTCACCAGAGGCACAGGATGCTGTGATTGGTCAAAATGGGCCAGGTGACCACTTCCACAGCCGAAGTGCTCACAGTCTGTTTCTAAAAGAACAGAAAACTCTCTAGTCAAGTAACATTCAACAGTCCACATCTGGTGATGAATTGCGTTGGAAAGATCAGTGCAACAAGCAAGAAGGAAAGAATGATTATTCTCAGAATAAAGGGATGCAGATTGTCAATATCTTACACATGATTTACTCACTAAACAGGATAGCTTCTTACACTGCAAACCTGGCCTTGCTGCTCCATGCAAGAACCCTGCAATGATTCTCATGACCTGGACACAAATCTTCTCCTCTCTTCTCACAATGCCCTAGCCCCTCCACACTTCCCTGCTTCAAGATCATGTGTCCTTCCTTCCTTTCGAAGGCCTTTTCACGGGCGTTTCCTCTTGCCTATAATGTTCTCCCACTCCTTTCAACGTCTGTCAACCTGACTGCTCTGTTTTCCTTAAAATTCCCCAGATCTCACAGGCTGATCTTTACTGATCACCATGACATCCCCAGGGCTCAGCACAGCACAAGGTACAAGGGTGACCAACAACAAGTACCTCTTAAGTGAATAAAGAAATGAGTACAGTCGACCCTTGGTACCCATGAGAGATGGGTTCCTGGAAAAACCACAGCTACCAAAACCCACAGATGTTCACATCCCTCACATTCGACGGCATTGTGTTTATATAGAATCCAAGCACGTCCCCTGTAACTTTAAATCATCTCTTGATTACTCAGAATACCTGACACAATGTCAATGTGATGGAAACAGTTGTTACACTGTATTATTTAGAGAGTACCAGTGAGAAAAAATCTGTACCTGTGCCATACAGGCACAATCTTTTGCTTACTTGTTCAGATATTTTCATTCAGCAGTTAGTTGAATCCAAGGACTCAAACTCCGCAGGTTCAGGGGGCTGACTGTGTACATCATTATGTAAAGTCTTCTTGAGAGTCCTGCTTTCAGGACACGGATTCATTCATTCATCCATGCATTCAATACTGCATCTTGACCTGAGACAGAACAGAAACCAAGAAAACGCTCTCACCTTCAAAGAGATCCTGGCTTCCCAGAGAGCAAGTGGGAAAGCTGTGACTGGGTGAGTACGGGGAACTAAGGGAGCAGGAAACAAGATTTGGGAAGACAAGATTTGGGAAGACAGAAAACATTTCCCAGGGAAGGTGAACCCAAGAGGAGAACTGATAGACTAATGTAAATTGGAGGAATGAAAGGAGGCAAGTCTAGGGTATGTGGGGAGGGCGGTAGCGGGGTATGAATATTTCAAGTGGTCAAGTGATCACATGGCCCATTTGGACCAATCACAGGCGAAGAAACAGTAAATGGGAAGGACACGGAGAGGTGGTATAGTTTGCATCTTAGGTGTCCTTGTGTGAAGGGATTGGTGCAGCACTTAGAGCTGCTGGGGGGTTGTGGGACCTCTAAGAGCTGGGGCTTAGGTAGATGACTGGGGGAACTTCCTTGAAGGGGGTTGTGAGGCCCCAGCCCCTTCTCCTCCCTCTCTTTCACATCCTGGCCATGAGCCCAACGGTTTTACTCTGTCACACACTCCCATATGATGAGCCACCCAAGACTCAGAGCAATGGGGCCCTCAGGTTGTGGGCTGGAACCCCCTAAGTGGAGCCAGAATAAATCTTTTCTCTGCATGAGTTGCTTCTTTGGAGTATCTGTTAAGATGACAGAAAGCTAACATGGAGAGAGAACATTCTTGTGGGAGAACAGCATGAGGATTCAGGAAACCTGGTCTAGAACAGCTCTGAAGCCGCCTTAAAGAGGCTGGACCTGATCCGAGGGAGGCCATGAGACCCCAGTGAAGCACAGGAAGCAGGAGCGTGAGGTGGCCACCTTGTGTGCTGGAAATATCTTCTTCAGCCGGCCCATCACTTTTGGGGACATGAGCTGAGAATTACTTGAGGGTTTCAATTCAGACAAATGGGCGGCTCTGTAGTAGGCACGGCTGGGCAAGCGCGACAGTTCCTCACCTTTTGAAGTCACTATGGTTACCGTCCACTTTTAGAATCTTCTTTTCTTCCTAAGTCCTAGAAATAGAAAACCCAGGAAAAGGGAAGCAAAGCGCCCCAGTGTGGCAAAGACCTGCGGAAGCCAGAGAAACATCGAGGGACCCTCTTTGCACAGCACAGCAGCAGCCTGGGGGACGGAACTGTCAACCGTAACATCGTACTCGGCCCACACATGGGGACACGTGGGGACACATGGTGCTTAGGTCACCTGAACCATTAAGGCGGGACGCAGGAGTCCTCTTGAGGGGGGGGCTTTGGTTCCCCAAATCTCCTGACAGCCCACTCCTCAGCACATATCAGGATGCTGCTCCCCTCTGGCAGGGGCATGGATATTTTCTTAGCTAGATTCAACCCCTAAGGATAAATGCTGTTTTTATCCCCCCTCCCCCGGGTGCCAGAGTTCAACTCAATTTTCTCAGATTAAATAAAATTTCAAAGTGTCAGTCCCTGGCAAACGACGAGTTGGAAGGTGGTTGATTTTTCTAACCCGATCGCCAGTCCAATTACAATTTTTAATCTATATGTAGATAATGGTGAACAAAAACCCCATAGAAATGTCAAGAGTGAGGAGGTTATTAGCTTAGTTTTAATTACTGTCGATCATTCTCAGCAACTGGAGAGACCCGGCAAAGGAGGAGAAGGCAGCCTTCCTCCACCAGAGTTCAGCAAGGCCCCGGGGCTGCAGGGCCAGAACAGCTGTCCCCGCGAGGGACCGAGGGGGAGCTGGCTGTCCCAGCCCTGCTGGGTCTTCCTGGCAGAGCGGGCTTGGGCTTGGGCCGATCAGGCGGCACTAGCTGATGCGATGTGATGTGGTGTGATGGTACCCTCCCTCTCTGTCTGGTTCCCTGCCTTAGCATCCCCCGGGCTGCCCACCCTTCTCCTGCCGAAAACATACCTACTTGATGAAAAATTATTCTTTTGTCTTGATGATAAAAGTAACACATGCTCATTGAAGGGGAAAATTTGGAAAATGACAAAAGGTGAAATACAAAGAAAAAAAACAATAATCTGTTCTAGTCTCACCACCAAAAACAACAGCTGCTAATATTTCCAGTGGTGTGTGTTTGTCTTGTTTTATAAGTACACAGAAATATTTTACATGTATATATAAGATATAGAAGAAAGACATGTAATATCGAATATTTATAATAAATTATATAAATATGACAATATTCACCTTACTTTAATATTTGCCTTATTATAAATATGTAACTGCAATATGATTGTAATTAATAATATTATGTAGGATATGTCACATCTACCTATAATTATGTGTTTATACGTAACATATGCATAGACCAATCGGAATTATAGTACCCATGGAGTTTTACACTCTGAAGGTTTTGACTTAACATTGTGTTGCTGTTTTGCGTATCATGAATATTGGCTGCAAGCATCGTGTCCCCAACTGCACGTGGCTGCATGGCCAGGGCACACCACAGGTTGCACTAACCCACCTCAGTTTTGCACGCATGGGGCCGAGGTTTGCTGTCATTGCGAGGTAACACTACTTTAAATTTCATGGTGCATCCCAGGTTTTCCACTTTAATGACCATCCATTTTCCATGTCAGTAGCTATCATTTTAATCATTCATCGAACCTCAAACCAGGATTTTTTGAGGACCTGACCTGTGCCAGGCAAGGCATGAAGTGGTAAAGATGGAAATACTAGAAGTCTGTAAAGATTAGACTCTCCAAGCAGTCCTGACTTAATCTGACACTCTTTTCCCTAAGCCGAGTACACGTGTTCATCAAACTAGACCTTCACCTCCTATGTGACCTAGACACAGGCAGATTAATATCTCTCAAACTTGTATGTAAAACTACCTTGAACATTTTCATATGTAAACTCTCACCTCCATTCTAGACTGTTTCCTCCTTGTAAATTCCTCCAAATACAGTGAATGGGCTTTGAGGTATTAACGTTTTTAAAATTCCTAATGAGAAGTCTGCTGTCTATTTAAGTGGAGTTTTAGGTCTTAAATTCATCGATGCCTCAAAAACAAATAATGTTAAACAAATGTAGATCCTCCTGGGAGCACTATAAAGCCCTTAATTAAAAACTAGTACTTTTTTATTTTTAATATTTGGAGTCAAACCTAGGGCCACTCTACTACCGAGGTACCTCAGGGTATCACTAAATTGCTCAGGCTGGACCTGAACTTGCAATCCCCCCACCTCAGTATCCCGGGTAGATGGGATTACAAGCATGCATCCAGATACATTGTATGATTTTTAATGTTATTCCCAAGACTGTCAAAACGATGTAATGAAAGAATAACGTGTCCCATACACAGCTGGTGCAATACAGTCTTTAAACCCTCACATAGACTATTTGATTTATAGAGAAATTTGGAAAGCTATAACATTTTCCAAAGGGTGGAATAAGTGTAACTCATCATTGTTGAGGTGGTTTTTTGTAGGAGAGACACGGACATGTTTTTAATTTTTCCTTGTTGTCTATTTATGCTTTTGTGTGTTAGAGAAAAAAATACAAGTAAAATATCAAACCTGCCGTGGGATTTGAGGTTAGGGACAGAGTAAGAAAGGAATAAAAGAGGTAGATTAACACTGAATTTCGGGAAAGATACTAAGCTCAGCAGCACACAGGCAGGCTGCGGATACAACTGTCAGGTGTCTAAGAGGGCAAGAGACACACTGTGCGTCCATGAGGCCCAGGAGGTCGCTGATGGGACTGTTGCTGCCTTGGGTCGTACCTACCAAGGAGAAACCCCAGGTGACAGGAATTTGAACTGATTAAGTACCCATCCAAGGCCGGGTTCCTGTGGCTGGACCCGGGTCTGTCCCTCTGCTCAAGAGACTAAATATGAAACTCCAACCTGCTAAGGGCCACGTGTGAAAAGTACCACAAGGGCTTCTGCAAAGAAGGCTGGACCTCTCCCTTTGAGATTCTGCACCTGTGGGTCTGGGTAGGCCCCAGACCTCAGGATTTTGAAGGCTCCCTCGATGGATCTAATGTGCAGTGAAGGTTGGAGACTCCTGGTCAAGGGCATCTCCTTTCGGACACCGTGGCTGTTGTCCTGTCCACAGGATCGGGCTTGAAGTCCTCACCCCTGTTGGCCTCTCTCTGCATCAGCATTCCAAAACCTCTCAGCCCTCTGTTTGCAGGATAATGAGGCTAATGACCAATCAAGCCCTAATGAGGATTGATTCATTTATTAAGCAGCAATTATGTGCCAGGTGCTTCCCGCTCCCTGAGCCCAGGAGACTCAAGGGCAAGGGGGATATGGCCTGCAGAAGGGGAGCAGGCAAAGAGGAGGCAGAGGGCAACTGAATCTGAGGGGGTCTTCAGCGTGGATTTGGGGTTCAAGCCCTGGGTATGTTCTGGGAACTCAGCAGCAGGTTGGACAAATACCCAGCAATGAATGAATCAGCACACAGGAGGCTCTCTCCATTGTGTACGTGAGGGAGCCCCGGTAGAGAGGTCCGCAGCCGGCAAGGTCCTCAGGAGAGCTGGTGCTGGAAGAAAAGTGGAGTGGAGGGGAGGAAGCCCACCTGGGAAAGAAATCCAGCCGGAAGTAGAAGGCAAGAAGAAAGGAAACCACACAGAGTTCAGCAGACTCTTGGGGTCATATCTGAGAGCCTGGGCTTCTGGGGAGCCCCACCCAAAAGGAGAATTGGGATGCCTATGAAGGAGGTTGGGCTGAGCTCTCCCCCGGACGGGATGCACTTTCAGAAGGGACTTAGTGTCTAATCACCCACTCCATCTCCCGCTGAGTCACACAAAGCACCCCTGAATCATACTCATATGAGGAGCAAAGTTCTGCTGGTCAACAACTGGAGAATCATCTGATCCTCTGAGCTCAGGGGCAGGCTAAGCAAGAATGCACCAGGGAAGTGGGAGCAGACACCCTGTAAACTACTGGGTCGTCTGTCTCCAAAATCAGGATCTCCAGCTCACTTGTGCTGGAAAATCCAGGGACTTGGCATCCTGGGGGCAAACTACTAACATTTCTGGCTCCAAAGCATGGCAGAGGGACGTGTGAGGAAGGCTGCTCTTGTCACAGCAGCCACGAAGCAGAGAGAAAAGGGAGAGATAAGCCCTTCCAAGTCATGGCCTCAGTGACCTGGGACCCACACACACACCAGACCCCCACCTCCAAACACCAAGTCAGCAATAGCACCCCCATTGTGCAATCATCTTCCCAAAGCCCCACCTCTGA
>NW_004955455.1:1198551-1256166 GCF_000276665.1 Chinchilla lanigera | reverse complement strand
GATGGGATGGGATGGGATGGGATGGGATGGGGTGGGGTGTCAAGGTGTTTTCCTCATGACCAGGCCCTACCACCTAGAGGGAGCCCAAGTCACCCACCACAGAGAGAAATTGGACAACTGACTGCGGCATTCAAATCTTTTTAGCACCGGGCTTGTGCCTGCCTCTCTGACCTCATTCATTCATAACGAGGCACAGATTGAAAACCCCATAGATAGAAAACCCCATCCTGAGTCCTGAGGTTCAGCCTAGAAACAGCTACTGTCCTTATCAGATCACAGCTCAGCAGCAGAAACAAATGCCAAACACTGCCACATAATTGTGTACAGTTCCAGGAATGAAAATTAGGAGCCCTCTAAACTGCATCCTGACCAGTCTCATTTCAAACTCAGCATCTCAGCAGGCTGCATGAGTGCTTCCCCACCTGTCTCTGTCACCTCAGGACCTTTGCTCATGCAGTCCACTCTCCCCAGAAGTTTCTCTGCACACTCTTCCCATCTCCTGACAAACTCCTCCTGAGCCTGCTGTTGTTAGCTTAGAAGTCGCTGCCTTCAGGAAGCCCTGCCTGATTGATGCCCCCACTGTGAGCCTGGGGTTCCCCTTCTCTTCCACCTCTATGCCCTTCCTTAGCCTCAAGACAGCATACACTGTCCTGGACATTGATTCCCTTTTGCATTTCAGGCTACTGCACTACAGTGGAAATTTCACTATGGTATCACTAAGCTTGTATTAAACAGCTGAGTCACATCGCCTTTGTTTGGTACCATTCGCTGATTGACAGACCCCAAGAGTCCTGCAGTCCTCATAAAAATAAATGTTTCCCCACTTTTTAAAATTACATTATAAGTCCTCTGTGACAGGACAGAGAAATCTGGAGAAACTCAAACCAGCATTTCCCCTGCACTTGCAGTACTCAAAGTCTCCACGGACCCTGCTTCCTTGCAGGTAGCACAAGTGCAAAGACCACCTGATGTGCTGCGGCAGGAGGGAAGCAGCCGTGTAGAGTCCCATCTGCAGCTCTGGTCTCTACAGGGGGCCCTCGTCTTAGAAGAAATATGGGTCAAATGAGGTCACCAGAATGTGGACATTTCTGGTCCCTGTGTGGTAGAATAATGCCCCCAAAGATCTCCCAGAACCTGTGAATAGGTAAGCTTGCATGGCAGTTACATGGTCATTGCCAGTGGGATTGCATTAAGGACTTTGGGACGCGGAGATGGTGCTGGATTAGCCCCGCAGGCCCAGTGAGATCACAGGAAAGAGACAACAGAGCCTGAGACAGAGAACAATGGGAGCGGGGAGCAGAGGTCAGAGAGAGAGAGAGAGATTTGGGGATGCTGTGCTGCCAGGTTTCAGGGGAGATGAAGAAGCCACCAGCCCAGGAATGCAGCAGCTTCTAAACTAGAGGTAAGGACTCGGTTCACCCTCAAGCCCCTGTGCAGGTCACAGCTCTTCTTACATGCTGATACGACTCCAGAAAGGTCCATTTTGGGCTTCTCAACTTCAGAACTATCAGCATTTGCATTCTTTTAAGCCAATAATTTTGTGACCATTTGTTATAGCAGTAATCGAGATGAACTCACCCTTCGGCCATGCAAGCCACGTCTCCTGAATGCTGGGCTTTGGATGGGGTCAGATTTCACTGCAGATCTAGAACCCTCCTACACAATGATTGTTCACACATAGGACTGTTCCAGAGGGACCTCAAGTTCAATCTCTCCAGCTTTGGATAAATATTTTATTGATTCTTTCATGTTTCCTGTGAAAGCATAGAGGGATTCATGTGCACACATCCTTTCATGCCCCATGGCAATCCCCGATCCTTAGAGGAACAAGGAAGGGATAGAGAGAATGACCATGCCTTGCATGGTTCCAGCTTGGGTGGTGATTGATGTTAAAGGACAGCACCCTCTGGATGGGTGCAGTGACATCTCTCTTATCTGTTTGCGGGATGGCGCTCTGGCAATGGGCTCAGAGGTACACAGGACATTGAGCCGAGTCCTGCCGGCTCTTTCCCTTCTCCTGCCCCAAGCACCCCAGCATGCTGTGTTTGCTGGACAAATGGATGGATTGGTGGCTGGATCCCGTAATGAACAAATTAATGGGCCAGACGCAATCACCTTGTGCTCCCATCTGTGAGCCAGCCCAGACATTCCGGCATTCGATAGCTCTAGCATCAGCCCCATAGGAAAAAAACAGAAAACAAAACAACAACCTCCGGGGCCCTGAACCATCAGCCACTTTTCAAAGAAAGTCAAGACTCTGTCACATTTTTTTCTTCCCTCCCAAAATTAAAATGTGCCTCCAGTATAACTTTTTATCAAAAATAGAAGCATTTTATCTATCTTTATTGCAGAACAGAGATTACATGGAGACATTCAATTTGGAGTCAATTTAAATTTCAATTGTCTGTGAAATCTAAATCAATAGGGTATAGTTCAATGACGCTTTAATAAAACAGGACATAACAGAGAAATCATTAGGAATTACATATGATAAGAGATTGGAACTCAGCCTCCGTAATGGTGGAGGGGACATTAGAAAATTACCCCCAAGCATTCGAAAGGAAACCAACAGCCTCCTTCCCCCCATGAGACACTGAGAACGGCTTAATTGTGCCGTGAGGCCTGGGTATCCATCTCTGTCAGCCCTGTGATTGGGGGACAATTTACAGCGAATGACAAAGGCAAGGGGTTTGTCTCACCCTAAATATGCACAACGTAGCGCCTGCAATGTGTGTTCCACCCTCTCCAGCTCTCAACATCCCTTCTTCCTCCCCACCGCTGGCCCCTTCTGCCCTGAGAGTTCACCCTCCAGGAACCCTGGGAGAAGATACTCCAGGCCGAGAACAGGGAGATGTGGGACACAGCCGGCTTGAGAAAAAGACAGTGGGCACGATCCTCAGCTTCTTTCCTTAACATGGGCAGTTGCTTCACCTCCCAGAGCTGCCCCTTAGTTCCCCTTCCAGAAAGCAGAGACTTAAGTATCCACTTCACAGGTCAGTGCACAAGGCCTCCAGTAAATATTTGTTGGGTGCTTTTCTGGGAGCAAGCCTTGGCGTAGGGACCAGGAGGAGGGAGTTGAGACATTCGCCTTAGGCACCAAATTTCAGGGACTGCTGAAAAGCGCAGAACTCAAATAATATTTCAATGCACTATTTTTAAAAATCAAAAGTGATGCTAAACAAGTCATCACAAACAAAACCTCAAAATTGTGCCTAAAGGGAAGATCGATACCTTATACTGGAGTCTAAAACCAACACTGTTGGGTCTTTATTAAATTTTTTCAGGGAATGTTTTGCGTTTATTTTGATTTAACTGAGGTTTTTTGTGTGTTCGCACTCCCTTAAATTCTGCACCCCAGGGCAGCACCTCCCCTGCCTCAGCCCTAGTTCAGGCCCTGCAGAACAGTGTCCGAAGTATGCTAAGTCCTGGAGACATGGAGGGCACCAGACAGACCTACACAGCTTCCTTTGCAAGGAGAGACCTTGGTTAGGAACGAGGCAGACAGAAGCGTGCAAACAGTTACCTGAAGAATTTACACTGGTAAGGTCAGTGGTGGATCGTGGCATTGGGAAGGGTAAAGACTTAGATAAAGGGGTTTAATCTCCAAATGCAGAGATGATTTATTTTAGATGTTGTCTTAATCACTTCTCATTCTTGGGACAAAATACACAACACCTGCAAGTTAAGGGAGGTGAGGTTTATCTTGGCACAGTTTGTAGGGGTTTCAGTCCACACTCCCCCAGCTCCAAGGCAGGCTGTATGGCAGACGGACATGGCAGAAGAGGGCTGTGCACAGCATGGCGGCAGAAAGCAGAGAGAGACTGCAGGGAGGAGGGGAAGGTGGTACGCCCTACTGACCACGTTACTGTGGGAAACGGGCCCAGAGGTCTGGTTGACGGCCATGGCGGAGGAGCGAGTCTGAGCAAACTTAGACTTGTCATGTCCTCGGCAAACTGACTGAGTCGCCCCGCCTAGGCTGTCCCGCTCTGCCCCTCGCTCAGTGCCTCCCCTCGATAATCACGCCCCCTTTTGCCACGCCCCTAGCCTGCTCTATAAAATGCCTGGTACTTCCGCAACAAAGTAGATCTGCACCATCAGCCTGGTCTCCAGTGTCATTTTTTTTCACCACGCCGCCACTTGCCACGGGCCCAGGTCCCTCGACCCGAGTGGTCTTACCACACATTGCCAGTCACCCACCTCCTCTGACCATGATCCACCTCCCAAGATCACATTTAGCTATAAACTCATCACTAATGGGTATCAAGATCCAGTCACCTCCCAACCCCTACTATGAGGGCATGACGCTTTGGGGTACATCCAGAGCTAAACCACAACAGACGTCAATCTGACTGCATGAAGGGAACGTGGGAAAGCAGCCTTCTGGATGAGGCTCTGAGATGTCTCAGGGGAGGCTGGCAGGACAGCAGAGAGAGGGGTGAGGAGAACTGTCTCCACGTTGGCAGGAGCCACCTGGTCCTCCTGGACCTGGAAAGAACCATATAGAAGGTGAATCTCTCTCCCCAGGTCCCACCAACTCCCAGTAGCTGAGACACACTGGTCTCTTGCCTTAGAAACTACGATTTCAGGCTCCATTGCCTTTGGGCTTCAGGACTTAATTTCAGCAGCCCCTGCCAGGGTTCTAGCCTCAAACTGAGAGCTCCATCAGCTTCCCTGGCCCTGCGGTCAGGACTTGGATGGAGTCAGGCTGCTGTCCACGTCTCAGGGTCTTCAGGCACAGAGGAAGTGTGTGGGCACCTCTCTGATGCCATAGTCAGCTGAGCCAGTTCCCTAACAACTCCTTTCTCATATATCCATCCCCATATCCTGTTGGTCCTGTCTCTGTAGGAAATGCTAACCCAGAAGACCCTGGTATTCTCATCCCCAGAATGCATTAAAGGGTTAACTCTGCATAAACTTGGAGGTTTGAACCCTACAGAGAAAGGAAATGGTGGTCCCCTGGGAGATGCAGTGAGCCCTAGAAACCAACTTCCCTCGTAGCAGTATTCGTGCACTGCAGGCCTTGGGCCACACCAGGTTAGGTTGTCTCTGCTCTCCTTCTGGCCCCAGTGTAGGCCGAGGGCCATACACTATCACACGAACCACTGGAGGGCTGGTGACTAAATAACCACAGCCAGTCCTGAGTGCACCCCACCCCATACCTATGTGCCCAAGCTCCCAGGAAAACCCGACACTGAAGCTCATTGAGCTCCTGGGATTGTCCACAGTCTGTCCATGCTGTCACGCATCGCTGGTGAGAGATTTAAGTGCATCTGTAAGGCTCCGCCAGAACAGGACAGCTGGAAATTTGCATCCGGTCTAAACTGGCCTCTGCCCAATGCACTTCTCTGCTTTGCTGATTTTAATTTGTCCCCTGCCACAGTATAAGCCACAGTCATGGATCCAACAGCTCTGCTGAGTTCTGTGGGTCCTTCGAGGGAAGGACTCTGTGCTATTGTTCATTGAAACTGGCAGTGTCTCGGGGACCCCAACACCCCACCCCTCACCACCTTCACCCCAGTTTACAGCTTGTGTTTGTTGTGTGATTCCCATGACCATGTGCTAGACTTGAGCTGTCCAGCATGGTCACCACAGCCATGGTGGGTACTTAAGCCTAGATCAATTTAAGTGAAATCCACAGCAGAGAGGGAACCGGCTAAGTGCAGAGGGGCCGCGTGGGAGGCCTGCTTCCTAACCACCCGCTCCCAGGAGCTACTCCACTCCTGACTCAGCTTTCATCCACGCAGGCAGTGGAGCCCCAGGGCCTCACTACCTCCCACTGAGCTTCACTCCCACAGGTTCCAGCAGCTCAGCATTACCATGTGGGGCTCAAGCCTCCCAGCGCCGAAAAGCCAGATCTCTGTCCTTTCTAAGCTGCCCAGCCTCCGTTATCCTATTATAATAGCACAGGCTACTAGGAAGGTGAGTCATGTTACTATAAACATTTGTGCACAGCCATCAGTTTGAATCCCTATTTGCAACTCTGTGTGTGTGTGTGTGTGTGTGTGTGTGTGTGTGTGTGTGTTTTACTGGGGATTGAACCCAGGGCCTTCACACTGAGTTACATCTCCAGACCTTTTTTTTCTTTTGAAACAGGGTTTTCCTAAACCATATGTAATTCAGTCTGGGCTTAAACTTTCAATCGTCCGGCCTCAGCCTCCTACAGTGTTACAGGAGCCACCACGCCCAGCTCCCCACTGTTTTGAATGTATCTCTAGAAGTGGAATTGCCAGATCACATGATAACTCTAAGTTGAACTTTCTGAAGAATCAGTAACTATCCCTTTTGCACACATCTTATGAAGTGGGCACTGAGATTTCTATTTTATCCACAATGTTACCTAATCTTGTGATAGCCCCTCAGTGAGGTCCTTGGTATCCTTCAGACAGTGTATCAGGCCACTGTTGCTGAGTTACAAAGTCCCGAACTTCATAGCTCATAACAACCATCACTTGTCATTGCTCACACTTCCATGAGTTGCCTCAGGATTGGTATACGAATGCTGAGCTCTGCACTGGTGGCAGAGCTGGAGGCCCAGCAACACCCATCTCTCAGCCTCCCCTGGGGACCAGCAGCTGGCCTGAGGATGCTCTTTCCAGCCAGATGTGCAGATGTGTACAAGACATCTTTAGAAAGAGCTTCCTTCTCCTTATGTTAACTGAAGCAAGTCTATGGCCAATCCCAAAGTCAGGGCAGGAACAGGAAGTCATGAATAAAGAGGGGCATGAGAATGGAGGTCAAGACCTATCACAGAGACATTTATATTTCCCTAAGATAAACACTTGTGTACGGCTGTGGCCAGAGTCCACCTGCATGCCCTTGGTTCTATGATTTTTCTTTCTCCATTTTCAAAGAGAGTACACAAGTCTTGGTCCTCATGGTGCTCATGTCTGGAAAAGAGACCACAAGATCAATTAGCACATGAGATAAGGCCCTCCAGGAGCCAGGGGCTGAGGATGTAGGCATGAATAATGGCAAGGGCAAGGAAGAAGGAAGGGTCAGCGCCATCCAGGGGTGGAGCAGGTAGCCCTCAGGAAAAGATTTCCAGAGGAGTTTCTGATCCATGAACTTCTGGGGAATGAACCACATCCAAACTCCTGACTGGTGGATAAAGGATGTGGTTCTTTGTTCAAACAAAATCATACATAGAACCCCAAAAGATAAACTAGACCAAAGCAGAGCTCCTGTGTCCACTCAGCATGTATTTACTAAGTGTCCACCTCATGCCAGACACCGTGTGCAGGAGCTGAGACTTCCTGCTAAGCAAGAACAGCAGGGTCCTCACCTGCTTGAATATTCAGTGCTCCATGTGATAAAGTGAGACCAGTGACTTGAGCTCCTTGGTCCCAGTGCTGCTCTCCTGGGACCCTAATAATAAGAGAATGAACGTTCAAACACCTGTGGTCTATTTCCATCTGTCCCATCTGCATTTTCCAGGTGGGGAAGTTGAGGCCAGGAGAGGGAAATGGACTCACCTGATATTTAAGACAGTGCAACCTTCCAGAAAGTGAATGTCCATGTGGAATCCTGCCTTCTTCATACTCATAGTAAAAGTTAATCTTTCCTGAGTTGCCACTGTGTGCCAGGGCACTGACTACATCCTAACTTACTCTCTGAGATGGGAACAATTATCCCTGCTTTATAGGCAGGACTTGAAGAGACAAGTGACTTTCCCAAAGTGATCCAGCTGGGAAGGAACCCAGCAGGTTCAGGACCAAGTCCCCTGTCTCTTTCCCCGGATCCCTGCCATGGAAAAGAAAGAGCACTACAAGAAAATGTCACTCTTCTGAGACATATGTGGGTGTGTTGTTATGGTTTAGGTCTAAAATATCCCCCAAATGTCTCATGTGTTTGGAACACAATTGGATCATGGGATGCCATACTCATTAGTGGATTTGTCCATTGAGGAGTTCAATAGTTTCTGTGCTGTTAGGAGGTGGCATCTTTTTGGTAGATCACTAGGGGTGTGGCCTGGAGGGTATTCTTCACCCTGGCTCACTCAAGCATGCTCCTCCACCACCACCACACACACACCCACGCACACCCGCTGCCATGAAGTCAGTGCCTTTCCCCTGCCAGGCTCTTCCACCATGCTGCCCTGCCTCAGAGCCAGCCTACCATGGACTAAACCACTGCAAACTGTGAGCCAAAAAACTGCCCTCTTTTAAATTGTGGGTGTCAGGTTTTTTGTTCCAGTGACAGGAAAATGACTAAAACAGTGTGCTTTTTATCATCCTGTGACAACAAGAAAAGTTCTTTATGATCAAATCCTTCCCAAAGAGAGAATGAGGAGGTGTGAGAGAGAGTACAGCCTCCCAGGTCCTCCAGAAGTTGGCTCCATTTCAGAACTCAGCTGGAATGAAGATAATGCACAAGCTAGGATCAGTTTGGTCAGCAGGAGCTAGATACCCCTTACATTCCTATAATTCTGGTGGCAGGAATTTGCTAATGGAATTCAAGATTAGTTTATCCAGATTCTTTGTGACCCATGGGCAGGTTTCACCTTAACTGAACACAGTCAACCATGGTGAGTTCGCAACCTGGATACCGAAGTCCAAGGATGCAAACGTCCCATAAATAAAACAACATAGGATTTGTATAGAAGCAAAGCACATCCTCCTGGGTGATTCAAGCCCTCTCTAGGTTACCTGTCACACCGAATGCAGTGTAAATACAAGGGAGAAGTCTGCACATATTCAGTACAGGTGCAATCTTGTTCCAGATATTTTCCATCTGTGCTTGGTTGAAGTTGCAGATGTGGAACCCGCAGACATGGAGAGATGGCCACATTATTAACACAGGATGTTTTAAAAGGCAAAGAAGTTGAGGATGTAGCTTGGTAGAAGAGTGCTTAGGTAGCCACAATGACTGAATGAATGAATGAATGAATGAATGAGCAAGAAAGCAAAGAAAGCATCTGTGGTAGGTCCAGAGGAAGCACCCAGGGCACTGAGTTCACGGATCTTTTCTCTCAGGATGAAGAGGTGGGGAAATAGATAAAACATGAGCGAGCCCTCTTAGACTATGTGTGGACCAGCTACTGCCAGGCTTTCTTGCTGGTTATTTGCTCCAGGACATCACCAGAGCTAAGGTGGGTCCTGGAGGGAGTTCTAGCACCCTGCAAGCAGAGCCCATGGTGCCTTCCGCCACCCTTGCTCAGGAGGTTAGCTCACCCATGGAAGCAGCATCTTATCTCTGAACAGATTGGTTCCTGCTCAGACTCCCTTGATGGTCCAATTATTTATTCTCTTCTCATTGCTCTTTGATACTTCAGGAGACGGGTTGATATTTCTGAGGAAGCCCAATCTCACTCAAGGGTACAATATTGTCTCTCATCCTACACTTGTAGTTGAATACGTCCTCAGCACCCAAAATCCAAACACAGTCACTGTCCCTTGAATGTCTCTCCTTCCAAGAGGCTGTCATCAAAAGGTGGCTTGGGGAAAACATCCCCCTGTGGAAGCTGCTGGCAGGACAATCACAGAAAGGCACTTTTCACAAGTTGTGCTGTGAATGTGTAACATCCAAGCAGGGCCAGACCACTTGGTGATGGTTGCACAGAGAAGATGTTCTGGATTTTATAGGAGAGGTGACAAGTGAAGGTGCCAAGCAAGGGAAGGAAAGTGAGACGGGAGCGTGGGGACAGCTGAGGTGTGCAGGCAAGAGCAGGTGGTGATGTGGTGGTACAGGGAGGAAGAGGAAGGAGACAAAGGCCCGTCACGAGTCATAAGAATTAAGCATTAACTGATGAGGTCAGGTCAGATTATTAAAGCCCTTGAGGGGCAGGTTGCTGGAATTCACAACTCATCTACTAGGCAGTCAGTAACAACCCTTCCAAGGTGGTTGAGCAGTGTAACACATAATAGAGCCATCCTCATTATTCAGGAATTCTGCTTTTGCAAATCCACCCACTTAATAAAATTTGTTTGATATTCCCAAACCAATACCCGTAACTCTTGCTAAGACCCCTTGATGGTCTATTTATTCTGCAGAGTGGTGAGAAAGTTGGTTGCTGTCGCACACGTTTTCTATCTTGTGCCATGGTTTTTGTGTTCTGAGCTGTTTGTTGGTGACCTTGCTCTTTTAAGGGTCCAGCATGGTGCTGAGGTTCTGGCTGGTATTCTGAGCACAAGAAGGCTGTGATGTGCTTCACAGAGGACATCCGGGTGCCCACCAGACCACCTCTGCTCAGGCATGAGCTAAGAGCTGTGGGCCAAGAGGTCAACTTTGATGAACCAAAGATAAACATCAGTTGAGGTAGCTTTCAACAGAGGCACACATCAAAGTAACGCATTAGCAAACTGCTGTGACCAGATGCTCATGGGGACCTGACCCTGGCTTCCCCAGAAATGGTCCCATTCCACCCTGTATCTGTAGCTTCTTCACAGATCAGGAGAAAGAACCACACCGCATTTCAGAACTATAAGGAGACCATAAGACGGTCAAGGGAAACTATTAACCATCTCCTGAGGGGAGATGCTCTGGAGCCAGATCTCCCGTGTTCAAATCACAGCTCTTCTACTTCCTCGCTAGGCAGCCTTGGGGAACTTGCCTAGCCATTCTGGGGCACAGTCTCTCCTCCTTTGCCATAGGGTGGCTAGAAGAATTTGAATGAGTTCACGTTTGTGAAGCTCTCAGAGTACTGTCTGACAAGTAAGGAATGTTATTCACCTGTGTTGTGCCTGTAAATAAATACATGGCAATAAAGAGAAAAAGAAACTATCTCATTCTACAGATGAAGCAATTGACTCAGGTCCCCACCTGAATGATGGGCAGAGCTGGCTCACATCCTGGTCTTTTCTGCCACATAACAAGGAAGTCGCCTGCAGTGACTCCAACACAGGAACAACACGAAGTTTTGGCAGACGTAAGTACCAGCACTTACCCCCAGTGCTGAGCTAAGTCACAATACGACCAAGGAACCTACCAGGATCTATCTATGGAAGCCAAGGCCAGATGGATTCCGGGGTGCTCGAAAGACACACCTCAACCTCTCAACCATTTAAGAATTACTGGCTATCTTCAGGCAGGCTGTGTGGCTGAGGAACAAGAAATACTACCACACCCAGGCAGAAACCTAATGAAAAGCTGAACACGGCCAGACAGAAGCTTAACAAGAAATACTGGCCCAGCTCTGAGGAGAAGCGCTGCTCCGGGCAGGGCAGGCGGCCTGCCATCTCCCCCCACGGCTGCATCGATCGGTGGCAGCAGGGAAGTCTGGCAACCACAGGGAAGTAGATAAACAGGAAGATATACAGCAGGAGGAGCTCACGCTGATGAAAGGGGACAGAAAGGCAGCTTAAATCATGGGGAAAGTGCTCAGGAGAGGGAAGATAACAGGATTTGTGTTTATGGTGAACGTGGAGACTCAGCCGAGGTGCGTGGCTGGGAAGATGGGGAGGATCTGGGGAGGAGAGAGGAGAGTGGTGGGGGAGTGGACCTGTGCTCCCAGTGACTAACGGTTTGAGGGCAGAGGTCAGCGACAGAATTGAGCCAGGGGTAGGACCTGCACCACCCCATCCCTCCCTGTCCAGGTGGCTGTGGCCTGATTGCATTTCATCCCCTGCCTTGTGTTCCTTAGTTTTCCTGGGCTTGGCCAAGCGCTCCAATAAGGCATAGCCGCACCTGCCCATTCTCCCCCAAGGAGCCCTCAGGATGAGCTCAGACCACACCACGACAAACAGCAGTGAATGAGTCCTTCAGCTGCCTCTGTGCCTCCGACCGTGCTAACAGCCTTCTGTGTCTTTTTCCGACTGATATTCCCTCGAAGACAGGGACAATGGGACTGTTCCCATTGCAATGAGGAAACTGAGGCTCAGAGAGAACAAAACAAGGGTTTTCAGCTCTAGGCTATGGACCAGTAATGATCAACGGCCTGTTAAGAACTGGGCCACACAGCAGGAGATGAGGGGCCGGCAGAAGCAGACTTCATCTGTGTTTGCAGCAGTTCCCTGAGGCTTGAATTGCTGCCTGAGCTCTGCCTCCTGTCAGATCAGCAAGGGGAGGGCATTAGATCCTCACAAGAGCGCAAACCATACTGTGAACTGCGCATGCCAGGGAAACCGCCGGCACCCACACCCCCAGTCTGTGGAAAAGCTGTCTCCAATGAAACTGACCCCTGATGTCAAAAAGGTCAGAGACCCCTGAGTACCAAACTGTCCCCAGCCCACAGAGCACTGCTGGAATTTGAGCCCAGAGCCCACCTTTCTCCACACGGAGCCTATGACCTCCTGAGGCCACATGGGAGACAGCGCTCTGGTCCCTCCCCTTCAAGGCCCTCCATATCTGCTCACAGTGGCGAAGGCTCCACACACACTGGCAATGCCCTTTCTTGGGAACAACTCCACTCTTCTGCCTTCCAATCTTCTCCAAAGATGCAGATGCAACTCTCATAGGACAGGCAGGAAGTGGGAGGAGTTCACCCCAAAGGGGAACTCTCTGCCAGGGGACACAGGAGTTGGTGGGGGGTGAAGGCCTTCGTCCCCTGAGGGTGTCCCAGTTCATTTTGTGCTGCTATAACAGAATACCACAGACTGGGTAACTTGCTGCAAACAGAAATATATGCGTTCATGCCTCTGAAGGCTGACAAGTCCCGGTTCAACCAACCTCCCTGGTGAGCATGCGCCTGCTGCACCGCCCCAAGGCAGAAGAGCACAGGAGAGTGGGACAAGGGGCTGAACTTCCGTTTAGGCGCCCTCATGCCCTCCACAGCCACATCAGTCCCCACCGCCCAGCTCTCTTGTACGGGCATGAAGTTTCCAGCTTCAGGAGTGAACACAGTCAAATCACAGCACAGGGACAATCGCCAGGCACATTTCCTCACAGCCCGTGTGAGGGTCTCTTGGAGGTTTGGGCCCCATGCTCCCCCAGCGATCACCAGCTCCACACACCCCAGTACGGTGGCCCCGCTCCCTCCCTCTGTCCCCCTCCCACTTCTTGTACCTCCTGCTCACCAAACGTCCTGCATGCAAGCCTGTATCTCCGGCTCTGTTTGGGGGGACCCAAACTATGGCAGGACCCCACCTACCTCAAATACAAGAAAATCCAAAAAGTGGCCCCAGCTGAGTGAAGACAGAGCTCGGGAAAAGAGCTCAGGCAGAGGGCTTCCCTTAGTCCTCCCAATCTATTCCCCGGCCTAGAAAGGAAGAGCTTGGGCCAGCACCTTGTTCCCACTTCCAGAAGTCCCAGGGGAGGTACAGCTATCTTTCTCATCAACCTGACTTTTTCCTGGCCATGATGGCAACATCCTGGCTCCCATTGTGTGGAGCCAACATAATCCACAAGGTGGCATTGCCAATCAAGACAAAAAGCACCTCCGTGGTCACTGGGTCACCCTGACTCCCTAGGAGATTCTGGGCCATGGGTCACCCCGTCGCCCTGTTCTCATGCAGTCAGCCTCTGATGGGCATCTTTGTGGGCAGGGGCCTGGTGCCCCCAGCTTCTCAGCTGGTACATGACGGTAGAGTCTATTCAGGGGTCAGTGGTGAGCATGAGTCCTCTGAAGAGTGGGGGGCCAGAAGCTTAGGAACACAGGACAGAGGCTCTGCACAGCCGGGGGAGCTCCCACAAGCTCTATCGGTGCCCGGTACAGCTGTGTCACAGAGCCTGCGACTCAAAGCAACAGAAATCAGCTCTCACTGCGGACCAGTAGAATAGGTCTGAGCTGAGGCTGAAACACCCCCACCCCTACCCACCACAGCCCTCGTCCCCATGGCTTCTCTCTACCTCCTGCCTACACCTCTCCGCTTGCTTCTGTTGCCAGGCCTGTGCCCGGGAAGGTGCACAGCGTGCACTTGGAGCGATGGTGGCTGCACAGAGGGTGGGTGGATCGATGGGGAGGGCTCTTGGTCCCGTGCGGGCAGCTGTCTGGGCACAACACCCCATACAGAGAACTCTTTTTAAAAAACGGAATCCTTCTTACAAAGTCAGTCAAGGGAGAAATACAAATCAGAGCGATAGGAGTCATGACTTTGACCTTCCCCCTCAAAGATGCCTCCTTGCTCCCCACTTAGGTTGATGAGACCTGAGGTAGGGTTGCCAGATAAAATGCAGGCTACCCAGTTAGATTTGAAGTCCAAATAAACAAAGAGCACTGCTCGGTACGAATGTGTCTCAAGCAGTATTTGGAAAACACTCATACCAGCAAATTATCCATGTTTATTCGATATTCAAACATAACTGAGCTCGTAAGTATGTTTTTATTTGCTAAATCTCACTCTCTATCTGGGAGGCCCAGGCAGCGTTGGCAGACTTCATTGCCCTCAGCTGTCCTTCGCTGGGCCTGGACTCTGGAGTTTGCTGCAGCCCAGATCTTTCCGAAAAGCTCACCCAGGAGAGGCTGTGTCAGTCACGGTGCCTGGTCTCCACTGAGCAAAACTGGGGCTAACAAGAACTCAGGCCCTTTGTGACAACTCACCTCTCCCACTGGAGGTCACTTGATCCTTCTCCAAATACCTCCCCGGCTGTGGCTACAATAGCCCTGGCTACAACAGCCCCGGAAGGCAGAAATAGAAAGGTTATTATCCTAGAAACAGAGCTCCCAAGGGGCTGTGGCCATCCAGCAAAGTGGTGAAGGATCTTTTCCTCTGGCTGTGCTGATAAATGGGGGAGGTCTGTGTGTGTGTGTGTGTGTGTGTGTGTGTGTGTGTGTTTGTGCACGCATGCATGCACATATTTACCTTCTTTAGCAAAACCTTGGAATTTGCTGAGAACCAAAGACCTCTCCTCACCCACAGAGGACTTGGTGGACATTCCACCTGGAGGACACATGTCCACAGCCTTCTCCCTCAAGAAACACACGATTCATCCACTCACTCCTCTCTTTTGCTGTTTGCTGTGTCCTTGCTCTATGCCACACTCCGTGCTAGGAGCTGGAGCGACAGCAATCAGTCATGCATCCCTGTCCCCAAGGAGCTCACCATTTGGTAGGGAAAACAGAGAAGAAAACCAAATAAATAAATAAATCCAAACTCTTTGGAAGACTTTGTTATGTGATCTTTACTTCACTGTTTCTAGATTATTTCAGAAATCCTTTTTGTTCCTTTCTCCATTTCCGCCAGCAAAACTGAGCTCTTAGAGTAGCTTTTTTTTTTCCTATAGTGAAAATTAATGAAATCCCAGCCCCTGACCTAAACAATGCAGGTCTTCACAAGACTTCATTAATAGGGAAAAATCTCAAAAGAAGATCAAGACAGAGGTCCCTCTCCCACCATGAGCAAGGGACAGGTGTCTGTCTGTATCACAAAATTCAATGAATTTGCCTAGATAGGATGTGAAATTGAGCATAGCTCTGGGTCGCCTGCCTGGCAAGCGGAAGGTCGTGAGTTCAATTCCCAGTACCAGGAAAACAAAACAAGAATAGCTCTGGGAGTGTGCAGTCTCGCTTTCCTGTGCAATGTGGAGGCTTCTGTGGAGATTTGTCACAGGCCTAGACAGTATACTACGAGCAAAATAATCTTGAGAAATTCTGAAGACTGAAGAGATGTTGCCATAAGCTATGGAAGTAACTTTCAAAGAGAATTATGGCATGCAAATCACTGGCCTTCCTGGAAATGGGCCACATGGGAATCCTGTTACCATGGACACTGGCATCACTTTGAGAGAAATAGGTATAGGACAGTAGAGTCCAATAAGACAAGGATCATTGACACTTTACTCCTTTTTCTTCAAGGTTGATTAGGGAAAAAGAACTATGACTCCTACATTCTGGTTTTACCAATATTTTTCACTCAAGTGGATCCAACCCAGGGTACCCTGTGCCATTTTGCTGTCGTCTTAGTCTCCTCCCACCTGAGATGGCTTCTTTTCTGTGTTTAGTTTCAAAATCTTGATTCCTTTGAAGAGTTCTATACAGTTTTTTAAAAATTTAATGCATCTGCACATCTTGGTGTCCCTTAAAGGCACCAGGACAACCTCAGACTCTGCAGGTAAGAACTCCTAGCTCAGGGAAGGGACATACAGCCCCTCACTGGTGTCACTATGAGTAGGGCTGGAAATTCCTATCTCCACCATCACTCTGTGTCTTTGGACACGTCACATTTCTGCTATGGCTTCAGACTCCCCTTCAGTACAATGAAACACTGAGACAATGTCAGCTACTTTGAACTGGTACGGCCAGCAAAGTTTAATGAACTCTGTGTGCTTTAACACCTCTCGGAGATCTCGTGGTACATTAACCTACTAAAGGTCCTGAAAAGTCCTGCATATGGACTTGATGATGTGTAAAACCTGTGGACGCGCTTCCCTTTGATGAGGGCTCAGGAGCAAACACACCAATCAGGAAACCTCGGAAGGAGGGTCAGAAAGGAAAGGCTGCTGACAGCTTGGGCTCAGGCTGCCTCTTGGCTTCCTGACCTTCTGAGCCAGCCCAGATCCTAGCACTGAAGGACCCTCACAGAGATGTAGGAGGCAACCTCCTCAGAAGGCAGCTCGGCAGTACCCACCAGATCGTTACTGCACGCGCTCTTGAACTCAGTGATTACACGTCTATTACACGTCCATATCGGAGCACAGAGACCTCTGTGTAAGCCAAGCTCCGACTCACTGCTTAGGATGGCAAAGGCTGAAACTAACACAACACCCATCATACAGGTCCAATCACAGAAAGTGCGGGCTGCCCAGGCTGTAGAAATCTACTCAGCACTAAGAAAGGAAGGAGGTGTGAGTGCGCGCATGCGCACACGCAAGTCTCACGTACCGCCTGCCTCTGGGAGGAAAATGCGGAGCTGGGAACAGTGGTCCCTGCAGATGGAGAACAAGAATAATCAAGAGACTGAAGTGAAGGATGTGCAATTTCACCTGCTCCTGCTCTGGACCCCTGGGGTTTTGTACCTACACGTGTGTCACATGACCGGTGAAAATCATGATTTCTAAAAGGCTGAGACACATTTTGATTTATCCATATAATAGAATGCTATCTATAAGCAGTTGTTAAAAAAACAAAAAGCAAAGAATTAAGCTGTTTATGTACTAAAACAGAAATCTCTCCATAACATAAGGAAAAAGGCAAAAATGTAGACATATATAGAAACTGAGTTTTTAAAACATGTAAAATAAGAATATAGACGTATTTTGTTATGTATTTATATGAAACTGATACACAAGGAAGCTATCATAAGTAATAATCATATTTATTGGGGTGCCATAGAAGTGGGAGGGAGGTTTTGAACATCTTCCTTCAAACACGAATATCTGAGTATTATGTATGTATATACTCAATACATTTTATCTTATATATAAATAATGAATATATTATTCCTTCAAAATTACATAAGTATGAGTGAAAGAGGTCTTTATGGACTTATGTGCAACCAAGACCCACTTACAGTGGTACCTTACTTTGTTCCAGGATTCTGGGGAACATAGCCAAAACCGTGCTCATCACTCAACGTGGAGTTCGCAAACAGAAGCAAAGCTTTGCTGAATACTTCTATTTGCAAAATGAATTATGTGTGAACAGAAGCATTCATAAACTGAGAAATTACTGTACTGTATATTGCTAAAGAAACAAAGTAGTGTGTACAATACCATTTCTGTACCAAAACTGAGTCTGTGTACACATGTATACATTTATATAAACATACACATTTTTATACATGGATGCACACACACACACACACACACACACACACACCCTTGAAAGCACACACTCTTTCTGGAACAATCCAAAGGAAACTGCTGACAGTGGCTTCACTGTCAGTCTGGCTTGGAGACAGACAGAACTGTTCACCCTGAAAAGCCACTCATATGTGTACCATGTGCAGAAAATATTTTTTAAATGTTCTAAACTCATCTGGGAATGCTGGTCAATGTAGCAAGATTTTTTTAAGCAAATATTTAGTAGTAATGTTTCCCCCTAGAGGACAGTTGTTCTTTGGTCTTTGGTTTTTGGTTTGTTCGTTTGGATTTTTTTTAGCACACCTCCACTTTGGAATACACTTCAGATATTAAAATATTTGGAAAAACTAAATGTCTGTTTACTTACACTGACCTAAAGAGATGTTCAGCAGCTATTACAAAGTGAGGGAAAGTTTCTGAACTGAAAATATATCACAGCCCAGTTTTTGTGGGTACCCATGTGCACATATGCTTGTATGTTATATCAGATAAACATACACACGAAGGACTGGAATCCTGACTCTCTTGTTTATTAGCTGAACGGTTTAAGTATGGCCCTAAAAACTGCCAGGCCCATTTCCTCATTTATAAAATAGGTGCAATCACTCTCCCTGTCTTCAATTAACTCATTTGATTCTTCTAACAACTTAGAATGCAGTAGCTACCCCATCGTCAGCTCTCTGTAGTGCTAGCTCCTGATATGGCTATTGCTCTTTACTATTTATCACAACAGTTCCCATGTTTTATATCCTTTATATAGAGAATGAGGCTGGTAGTGTCCCAACCACACTCTGCACCACTTCCCTTAGAATATGAAATTTGGGCAGGGCAGGAAGAACCACCACTGTCTACTTTATACACTTCTGTTTTATTGGAACCTTCTTTACAAAAAGCATGCTTCTTTATAATTAAGAGAAAGAAAACAATAAGCAAAAATAAATTGACAGGGACAAATGCTAGCTCAGCCACACTGGCAGATCAGGGGGCTGGTACAGCCTGAATGGTCTCAGATCTCACACCCACAAAGCAGGAAGCCAGGCCAAGCAGTGACTGACACACACATCCCACAGCTAAATTTGTCCGTCCGTCTCCCGCCTGCCAGACACAGGTTCCTGAAGGTAGAAATTACATCAAGGCCATTCAGGTTTGTGGTCACTCTCCCCAGTCACTCAGAGCACAATGAAGCTCAGCCCAGTACCTCTGTTATCAAGTGCCACTGATGGTGGTGTGGTGGGGAAGGCATCAATACCAGCTGCAGCCCAGGCTCTGGGGGCTGATCCAGAAAGGGCTCGCCTACTTCGGTCTGACCTGTGTGATCCTGTGATCACCTACTTTGGTCTGACTTGTAAGCATATTAGGAGAGTTGTATTGCCCCCACCTCAGGCAATACCAAAGGACTCCAGTGAAAAGAGGGGTTACTAAATAAAACATCCACCCTGAGGTCCCCTCTGTAACCCCCAGTGACAATCCCCTCTTGACCAAGGCTGGTAGTGTCCTAATCACACTCTATACCACTTCCCTTAGAATATGAAATTTGAGCAGGGCAGGAAGAACCACCTTCTACTTTCTACACTGCTGTATTATTGGAACCTTCTTTACAAAAAGCATGCTTCTTTATAATTGAGTGAAAGAAAACAATAAGCAAAAATAAAACAGGAAGACATGGCTTCTAAGAAAGAAAGAACTCACCCAAGTTCAAAGAAAGAAAGAAGAGCCGCAGGTCTGGCCATCCCTAATGCACCTGCTCTTGACGCCACCTAGAAGCTGAGGTGGGACCCACCATGCCTCATTCAGAAAGTGAACCCAGATATTTGGTGCCTCCTTGGAGCCAGGCCCTGCCCCAGACTCGAAGAGCACAAATTCATTTGCCATCCAACATGGATTTTTTTAAACACCAACTCTGTTCCAGGAACTGGGCTAGGCACTAGGGCTGCAATGAAGCAAAAGAAGTATGGGACCTCTGCAGGGGAAGCAGTGAGCTGTCCAAACTGAAAGTGACAAAGTACTTGGTAGTACAAGTGAGACAGCCAGAGTGCTGGCAGTGGGCATTTGAGCTTATCCAGGGGAAATCAAGGCTTCCCTGAGAGAGTGGAGTTTGCACTGAAATCTGAAGCAAGAGTGAAGAAGATGAGGAGGGAAGAAAGGACATGAAGGCAGTGAGGGCTGCATGTGCAAAAGCCCTGTGGTAGGAAGCATGAAGAACCCAAAGAGGACCCTTGTGGTGGAAATAGAATGACATTAAGGGGAGTACCAGGCAAAAAGATCATGAGGAAAGAGACCATACAAATCTATCCAGGGAGCTGAGGCCAAAGTAACAATTTAGCTTTCATGTTAAAGCAATGGGAAAGTTTTCAGAGAATTCTGCACAGGAACTAACTGACCCGTTTGCACCCTTAAGGTCCTAACAGCCCAGTAAGAGCGAGAAACACAGAAAGAAGTCATCGCACCCAAATAGTTACCAGCGACAGGTAAACCCAAGTAACTGGGAACCCTCTAATGCAATCGGGGAGGTAGAGGGCTTCCTGGAGGCGGTGAAATTCTGAGTGAAACATTTCACAGACCATCACAGAGTCCTGGGTCGAAAAGACTCCAGCAGCACCTTCTAACAGGGATGCAGGCCTGTTTCAGAGATGAGGCCTGGGGACTCCAGGTGACTTTGTCAGAGACCAAGGGTCACATGGGGCTGTGCGATTCCTTGCGCAGGTCAGCCTCACCAAGGGGAACAGAGGGCACACAGGCCCAGTGCAGGTGGAAGCTGTGCTGGGGTCTCTAACCCACCAGGCATGGGAGGAGAGCAGGGCAGGGCCGGTTAACCACACAGCTCCATGGTAGCCTCCTCCCGCCTGGCTGCTGAGTGCCCCATAAAGCCAGCCTGCAGCCCTGGGAAGCACGGAGGTAAGAAGCCCTGGGGAGCTGCCAGAGCAGTTTCCAAGAGGGCTGAGGCCTGTGGGAGAAGGGAGTATTGGCTGCACTCTTGGGAGGGAAGCTGACAAAGGCGGGCAGGTGAGTGGGCGCCTCCAGGGAAGGGCAGGTTTAGTACCTCCTTCTCTGCAGGAAGCACGCAGCAGAGCCTCGGGACTCAACAGGGCTCCACGGGGACACGCAGCAGCAGCGGTGATAATAGCTCAATAAAAACAAATCGACATGGGGAACTCTTGCAACTCCACTACTAAAAGACAAACAGCCCTGTTGTCTATAATGGGAAGAGAAGAGGAATTTCTCCAAGGTTTGTATGAATGATCCACAAGAGCATGAAAAGACGCCCGGTGCCCTTTGTCATCAAAGAAATGTCAATTAAGCTGAGCTGGGAAGATCAGAAGTTGGGCCAGCCTGGACAACTTAGTGAGCCCATATCCCAAAGTTAAAAATAAAAAGGGCTGGGGGTGTAACTCAGCGGTGGAGGGCTTGCCTAGCGTGCACCAGGCCCTGGGTTAAATCCCTAGTACTGCACACATGCACACGCACACACTAGAGTGAGATCCCATCCACATGAAAGGCTGTAATCAAAATATGGACAGTAACAAGTATCAGCGAGGATGTGGGGAATGTAGAGCCTTTCGCACTGCTGATGGGGACGCTCCTCGACAAGTAAGCCTTCAGTTGCCATGTGACCCAGCAACTCAACCCATGGACAGGAACGTGCCCGAAGGAATTGGACACAGGTGTTCAAACAGATATCTATACACCAATATTCACGGCAGTCTTATTCACAGCAGCCAAAACACAATTCAGAGCAACCCAAATATCCTCCGATGGACGGCTGTATGATACAACATGCTCCATCCACAATGGAAGAGCTTTTAGCCATTGTTAATGGTTTGGATCAACGATGGCTCCCAAAAGGCTAATGTGTTCAGAGCTAAGGCTTTAAAGATGACTGGATCATGGAGTACTAACCTCATGGATGGATTGACCTATGGATGAGCCACAGCAGGCCACGTTGTTAGGGGGCGGGGCCTTGTTAGAGGAAGCAAGTCATTTGAGTAGTGTCCTGCAAGGGTGTACGCTTGTACCTAGCCCCTTCTCTTTCTCCGTGGCTCTTCCCTACTCTGCTTCCTGGCTGACACGGAGTGAGCAGCTTTTCTCTGCCATGCCCCTCTGCCATGATGTTTCTGACTTGGAGCTAGCCTTCCATGAACTGCACCCTGTGCAACCATGAGCCAAAATAAACCTCTCTTCCTTTAAGTTGTGATGTTTGGTATTTTGTCCCACTGATGGAAATGTGACGCATAAAGTCACGCAAGGGAATGATGTGCTGATACCTGCTGCAGCACGGAGCTGCCTTGCTACAGACTGAGTGGAAAATCAGGAACCTGTACATGATCCCATTTCTAGAAAAGATCCATCGTAGCCAAGATCATAGGGACGGGACATGGACTGGTGGGTTCTCAGGGCTGGGGTGGAAGCATACTGCTAACGGGCATGTGACTTCCTCTGGGGGTGATAGAAAGTGGTGATAGTTACAGGAGCTTGTGAAGGTACTGAAGGACACTGACCTATCTACTTTCAGATGGTAATTTTATGTTAAGCATATTTTACCAGCACTATTAAAAATCTAGGAAAATAAATAAATAAATAAATAAGTAGATTGGAATATTGTTCCAGTATTCCAGCACAGGATTTCACCTGTGGCTCCTTATCACACCCAGAATAAAATCCAGAAGACTTGCTCTGAACTCCAAGGCCCCACATGAATTGTCCCCTCCCCACCATTCCTCTCACATGTCCCTGTCCTCATCTCTCTCTTACCTCCTTGCTGTTCTTTGAAGACACCAAGTAGAATACCACCCCAGGGTCTTTGCACTTGCTGCCTCCCTCAACCTGGAAAACAGGTCTCCAGTCAGCTCATCTCATCTACTTCACATAGGCTGTGGTGGGTAGGCTGAAGGTGGACTCCAATTGTCCCATCTCCCAGCATGCCCCCCTTTGTATAGTCTCCACCCCTTGAATATTTGACTTTCTTCTGTGACTTGGAGATAACTGGAGACCACTTGCATGACCACATTATATAAAGCTGCAACATTCCCTGCTGGCTTCAGTGAAGGAGGCAGCCACTTTGGGAAAGCCTGTGTAGGAAGGAGCTGGTGGTAGCTGCTGTCAAATGCCCAGCGAGGCCCCGAGGGCATCTACCATCTGCCATCCAGCAAGAAATTGAGGTCCTTGGTCTCATAGGAGCCAAGTTGTGTCACCAACCTCATGTACTTGGAAGAGGATTCTTCCTCAACTCATACTGCAGCCCCAGTCCACACCTCACCTGCAGCCTCCACATGAGAGCCTGAAGCAGAGAAGCCAGTGATACTGACACTGTATCTGGGCTACCAACCCACAGAAACTGAGAGGTAATGAACATGCATTGCCTAAGGGTGTGGTGAATTTGTTACACAGCATGGGTAGCTAATACACAGGCCTCTGCTCAAGCTCACCTTCTCAGAGTGGCCTCCTGTGGTTCTTCCCTCTTCTAAAATAGAATCTACCCGACACACAAAGACACATACTGCACAATCTCACTTGTAGGTGGTCACTAAAATAGTCAAATGCATAGGAACAGAGGGTAGTATGGTAGTTGCCGGGGGGTCAGGGAAAATGTTGGTCAAAAGATAGCAAGTTTCAACTATGCAAGATGAATAAATTCCAGAGACCTGATGTACAATGTGGTGATTACAGTTAATAATGCTGTAATGAATATCTAAAATTTGCAGAGAGGGTAGGTTTGTAGTGTGCCCACCACAAAATAAATAAGCAAATGACGAAGGTCACTCTGTGAGGTGAGGGATGTTTGAATAGCTTCATGGCGATGGTCACTTCACACTGTGTACCTACATCCAGCCACTGAGTTGTACACTTTAACTACATAAATTCTCATTTGTTGGTTCCACTTAAAATAATAAAATAAGATTGATCCCATCCTTACCTTCTACTATTACCCTGATTATTTTCTGCATGTTGACTCTTTGTATCATCATTTACAGATTTTTAACGTGCCAGAGCAAAGACCTAGCCTATCCTACTCACCTCCATCTCCCCAGGGCCTCTCGGGAACCTGGCCCATAAGAGACCCCAGGAAATTCAGAAGGAAAGGGTGATTTGCCATCTGTGCATAGCACTACCCGAGTGCATCTGCTTGAGTCTTCTCAAGGACCCAATGAGCTGGTGTCATCATCTGATTTTTCAGATGTGGACTCCAAGGCTCCATGGTAAAGACAGGTACGCCCAAGTTCACCCAGCTGGTAAACAGCAGAACCAAGATTGAAATACAGCCTGGCCCCAGAGACCACAATCTTGACCACCACCTCAGGCAACCTGTGGGGATCAGAGCACCTTGCTTCTGAGGAAAGGTGATTTCCTCCACCCTGGAGCATGGTCCTGAGGGAATCCCCCATGGTCCTCATGGACAGGAGAAGAACCAGGAAGAGGATGCTAAGGTTGGAGTCCTTATTTCCCTCACTCCCTCCTTACTAAATTGCATGGACTAGCTGTGTCCCTCAATAGAAGGTGCCCTCTCCATGCTCTTGCTCTGCCTCCTGGCTCCTGACCTCCTCCCAGCTGGGGATGGTCATCAAGTCTCATCACCACTCCCTGAGGGAGTCCCTGCTGGTTTCCTACATTCTGCCTCTACTGGGTAAAGTACTAAGCTTCTTGCCCCCAGTGAATACATCCTGCCTAGTCCCTGCCCCTTGAGTGTGGTCTGGACCTATGAATATGATGGGATTTCACAGTGCAATTAGGTTCCTCATCAAGTGACTTGCAGTTAACCAAAAGAAAGATCGACCCAGGTGAGTCTACCCTAAGCAGGGGATCCATAAGAGAAATAGAAATTTTGAAGGTTGAGAGAGTGCCACCTACTTGGGTCGAAGAAGCAAACATCCACTTCAGAAGCTGCTGTTGGAGGAGGACCCAGAAAGACAGACCGTGGTCTCCAGGGCTGACAGACATCGCTGGACAACAGCCAGCAAGAACACAGAGACGTCAGCCCTGTAACCACAAGATACCAAATCCCCCAATAACTTCCACGAGCATAGAAGAAAATCCATGACCTCAGAGGAGATCAGAACCCCAGGGACACCTCCTGAGACCCCAGGCAGAAAGCCTAAGGACACCATGCCTGGACTACTGGTCTGAGGATCCCTGAGAGTTAGGAGATGAGAATGGCTCAAAGCCACTGAGTTTGTGGACACTTGTCCTGCAGCCATAGAAAACAAATACACTATCCTCAGCTCCACGGCAGTTCCTTCATCAGACTCATCTCGTACTGCACTGACTGGGCAGGGCCATGCATTACTTCTAGGCCCTCACAGATACATTATTTAGCCTGAGTTTCCCTAACTGTAATGGAAGACAGTAGCTAAGACATCAGGCCCATCCAAGGAGACGATGTGTTTAGAGCACTTCGCTCCACTCAGAGTTCACCACTTGGAGGTGGGTGGATCAGGCCAACCTGACAGTGACCAGGCTCCTGCTCTACAGCATCCAGTAGATGCCTCTGGGTCTTGCTGCCCTGTGATTGCCCAAAAGTGGATGAGCCCATCTCCCAACTCTCAGATGCCTGTGCACCTTTGGGATCAACACCCCACCCTTCATCCTCTGCCTGTTTCATCTGAAGATGAATGAGACCGCAGTGCTCCTGGGCTAGAAAGGGCCACTGTCAATGGTGTATGCATGCTGCATTTAACTGAAGCACAACACAAGGGCCTGGGTGCTGCAGAGAAACCCACTTCCACGCTCTCATCAATCCCCTGGAGGCGGAAAGGAGAGGAGGCTGAGAAGTGGAAATGCCTTGCTCAAACCAAATCACTCCACTGGGCTCCCACTGAGAACCCAGCTGGTTAGAAGCAAACCACAGAACAGAGGGGAAAGAGCTGAGGGGTGGGGGCAGCTGGCACTGCCATGCACGCTGCCACCTAAGGCAGCTTGAATATAAAGATGCTTCCAGCTATGACTCACTGCAGGGGAAAACTCAGGAGATCCAAGTGGGGAGGCCAAGGTCTGGACACACAGTCCTAATCACAAGGACTTCCTTGTTGTCATAAATTTTCCACTAGGGAATCTGCTATTGGCCTCTCAGGTCAACCCAGATGTGGACTTTAAGGGGAATCTGGTACACTCTTCTCAAGCTGAACCCAGTGTTAGGAGACAAATGTTGCTAAATGCTCCAAAGCAGACCCTTGGTCCCCTGAACTTCCCCTTTGCAAAGCCTCTCACAGATGACCTGATCTTTGTGAAAATGCAGGTGCAGAAGCTAGAGTGACACTCAAAGGAGACAGTCATGAGACGTCTGTAGAGTCTGGAGGCGGGGCCATCCGGGGTCCCTTGGAAGGGGATGTGAAGCAATCAGAGAGCAATGAATGAGTTCAAGATGTCTTTAAAGACAGGCCCTGTCTGTGCTATGCAGGACTCCAACAGGCTGACCGCCGGTCTGCTCATCCAATTCCTCCTGGGGTGGTCGACTGACTCCTACCCGGGCAGCCCTCTTCCCTCTCAGAGACAGCATGGGGCATCATGGAATTGACCAAAATAACTCAATATCACCCCCAATCTTCACTGGACAGTGCTGCGGACTAGATGTCCACTGGCCCCCAGAGGTGCTTATGGTAAAGGAATGGTCCCCAGGGTGGTGCTATTGGAAGGTGCTGGAACCTTTAGAAGGGTCCCTGTGGGGGTCCCACATCACCAGAGGATGCACTCTTAGAAGGCAGTTCTCCTGATGCTTCTCGTGCACCCTCTTGAGTTTCCACGGGAGGTGGTGATAAAAGGAGCAGGCCCGGCCCCTCTCTGCTCCTGCCTGGGGCATGGGTGCTTTCTCCTTCCCATACACGCTCCGGCCGTGAAGCCTTGCCACCCGCTAGGCTCACCTGAGGCCAACTCACTGGTCTGCCCAATCTTGGACTTTGAACCTCCAAAGTAGTAAGCTAAATATAAATTGCCTCTCTCTAAAGGTAGCTGCCTTGGGTATTTTACTGCAATGATCCAAATTATTCTTGCGGACTAATACAACAAATTATTTAATGTTTTTGAAACTCAGTTGCCTCATCTGTAAACAAAATCTACACCTAAAAGGGTAAAGGGAATGGTAAATGAAAGGGAATTCCAAAGCAGCTGGCAGGTCTTCATCAAAAGAAGTTATTCCTTCCTCATTTCTCCTTTCCTCTCCTCAAAGCGCTTTGCAGTAGGGTCAGCAGAGAGAGGATGGCTCTTCCACCAGGCTGTGGTGTGACCTGGACATCTCTTGGACTGTGAACTTGTTGGGATGCTTAGGGTTGAAAATCGAAGACTCCTTCAAATTAACTCAAGCAAGGGAAGTGAGAGAAAGAATAGCTTTTATAAAAAGGCAAGGGTGACTCAGCGAATAAGGAGCTAGAAGCCAGTTCTCAGAAAAGAACAGGAAACAGGGACAGGGATGTGTCTGGAAGTCTAGTGTTCCTTCATCCTTTCTCTTCTCTCAGCATCACTTTTTTCCCCAGCACTGGGGGTTAAACCCAAGGATTTTGCACTGATCTACAACACCAGCCTATTTTTTCTTCTGAGGCAGGGTCTCAGCAATTCACTAATTTGCCAAGGCTGGGCTCCAACTTGTGATCCTTCTGCCTCAGCCTCCCAGACTGCTGAGATTACAGGTGTTCATCACCATGCCCAGCTTCAGTATCATTTTTATTTATAACTCCCTCCCAGTCTACAGAATAGATAATGACAGCCAACAATTTACCTAAATACCCAGTCTGGGCCAGCAAGACCCCTTCCTATAAGCTTAAATTCAAATTCCTTAGGAACATAATCATTGGCCTAGTTAAGGTTGACCCGGAGCCCTCCCCCAACCAGTAGCTTTCAAAAGTAGAACCATGAGGATTTCATTGTCCCAGCATGGGTTAGCCTCTACCCTGGTCCAATCAGCAGTGTCCAGGGGCTGGGCCATGATGCTTCAACATGGTAGTTCTTACTGAAAACTAAAGGGATTAAAAAACCAAGTGGGAAAAGGAACCAAGGGCTGATCTTCAGAGAAAAGGAACAGAGTATGACAAATAGTGACTTGCTGAGGGAAATGAGACATAATAGCTGCCCTCCAGGAGCTCACAATTTCAAGAGAGTTTCAGGCTCAAAGGTGGACAAACCCCATTACCATTCAGAAAAGACCATTACGGGCAATAGGACTGAGACATCACATAACCAGCCTGTTGGTGGGAGAAGTTCCCAGAAGCCACATCATCCGCCACCCCAAAGCCATCCTAGGACCTGACAAGCTAATTAATCACAATTATTATTGATGTCAGTGCCAATCCACCTGCTCATGTCGCAGGACATTAGTTATTACCAAGAATGATGAATCCCAGGATGCAGAACATGCTAAAAATATTAATCTACAAGTGAAAATGATTTTAATTGGATTTCGCCCTTGGAGTCATGTCAGGGGCCTGCATTCAATCAGACTTGTCCAGTCAGCAAAGCGGACCCCAGCCTTTCAAATTGAAACTGTGATTGGCTGGCAGAGGTTAATAGAAATGTTGGGAAATAAATAGGTTATTGATTGATCATAACAATCAGCTGGCTCCTGGCTTACCTTGCTGACCTCGCCCACCCAATTCTACGGCAAATTCAGTTAGCATCTAATTATAGATCACTTTTACAATACTGTGTATTAATGAGCAGATAATACCGTGGGGGGAGGGGGATTCTTTCTGGAGAAGTTTCCCAGGGGCAGGAAAATGTAGTGTGGTCTCCTGTCCCTGACTGGGAAGGATTCTATGAGGAATAAAGTTGCTCTCCCCACATCCCTGTGGAAACCTCACTCATGCCCTCAACACACATTTCCTGGGCATGAGCTTCATGCAGGGGACCTAGGGAGGTGGCCTGGTGTCAGATGTAGCCCCTCTGCATAGGAATTCCTGTATATTCCTCTGCACAGGATATATTCAGATATTCCTCTGCACAGGAATTCACTCTGTGATGCAGGGGTCCTTAGACCACCAAGCCCAAGAGTCATTCGGCAGGTGGTTGCTAAAAATGCCGAGCCCTGGGCCAGATGCACAGGAGTTTGCATCTTAACAAACCATCCTCATCCCAGAAATTCAGACATAGTCAAGGAGCCTTATGTTAAGATGCACTGGACTGGTCAGGAAAAGCTGCACCAGGAAAATCATGATTCATAGCTTGGGGACCTTGCCCAGCAGGTTGTCCACAGTGTGGTAGGAAACAAGAGCAGGGTCACCAAACCCGAGTAGGACCGCCAAGGTGAGCTTGAAGAACAACTTGCCCCATAAAAGATCACTTTGTGGATACAAGCTCTTGCTAAATCACTAACTTGTCCAGGCTTGAACTTGCAATCCTCCTGCCTCAGCCTCCCAAAGTGCTAAGAGCACAGGTATGCACCACCATGCCTGGGTAAAAAGTGACTTTTAATGGGGACTAATGGTATACACAGCCATGATTCTGGCCCCACTACAGAGACACTGCATGTCTTTCTCTACCCTTCAAGGGGCAGAGAACCTGGCTGGGAAGACAAATGTATAAATCACTTTAGCTGTTTTCTCAAATCCAAATGGATTTCTGCTTTGTAAAGCAGAGATTCTTTGTGTGCTTCATCATGCTGAACCAACGTAACAATGCTATGAAGATGAGGATGGCACGGATGGGGAAACTGAGGCTTGGAGGTACAAAGGACTTGTCCCAGGTCACACAGCCGATACATCCAGAAAAAATGCAAGTCCAAGCTTCATGCACTGTGGCACTGTGATCACCTGGGTGGGGAATGTAGCCCTTCCACAGGGTTCAGACAGTGGGTCCCAAGCCAGGGCATCGTTAGGAGAGCTGGGTGACAGATGATCAAAATCACAGCTTTTAGGACAATGATGGACCAAGTATGGTGGCTTGCACCTGTAATCCCAGCACTGGAGAGGCTGAGGCAAGAGGATCACAAGTTCAAGCCCAGCCTGGGCAACTTATTGGCTTAGTAAGACCCTGTCTCAAATAAAAAATAAAATAAAAGGACAGACCAGGCGTGGTGGTGCATGCCCATAATCACAGAACTCAGAGGCTGAGGAGGAAGGATCATTGTGAGTTCAGGGCCAACCTGGGCTACACAGTGAGACCCTGTCTTAATCCACTCCCCACCAACAAAAAAGGACTGGGGAGATAACCCAGTATGAGAGCCTAGGTTCAATTCCCAGCACAGCCAAAATGAAGAAGAAGGAGTGGGGAAAAGGAGAGGAGGAGAATGAAGAGAAGGAGGAGGAGGAAAAGGAAGAGAAGAAGAAGGAAATAAAAGACAGTGCTGGGAAGGCACTTACCAAGCTTTCAGCTTGCTGACGTGGATCCAGGAGCAAGACCCTGACCTCCAAAGCAAGAAGACAGGGCCATTTCAAGAATAACAAACAGGTAGCTGGCAGCACCAGTGCAGGGCCCCCACAGAGAAGTAGGCTGCCTCTGATAAACACAGTTTCTCACCCCACTCCTCCACACCCCCTGCGCGGGCTCCTCACTCTCATCTCCCCCTCCAAACCATTCTCTTCCCGGCAACCGGAAGCCAAGGTCTAAAGCCACGCCATCCTGCGGAGCAAACAGCCTCAATGGTTTCCGAATACACCTAGGGCCAAATCAGACCTTTATGGTGGTTGAACAAGCTCTGAATGAATGACCCAGCTCACTTGCCCCTCCAGCCTCACATCCCGCAGCCTCTTGGACTCCAGCCTCATCCCTGTTCCTCTGTCACACCAAACTCATTCCCACTTCTGGGCCTTTGCCCTGGCTGTTCCCTCTGCCTGACATGATCTATCTCCTAATGTCATATGTAAGGCAGCTTTCTGTTACTGTAACAAAATATCTGAGATCACCAACTTAAAAAGAGGAAAGGTTCACTCTGGCTCACAGCTTTGGAGGTCTCAGTCCATGGTTGGTGGGCCACACAGCACAGGTTGGGCCTGTGGAGGGCCAGAATGTCAGGGCAGGTATGCACAATGGGTAAGCTGCTCACCTTGTGTTGGCAGGAAAGCAGAGACAAGCAGCAGGAGACAGCACCCCACAATCCCCTTCCAGGGCATACCCCATGACCTATGACCTCCCTCTAGCCTCCATCTCAAAAAGGCACCACCACCTCCCTACAGTGCCACCCTAAGGACTAAGCCTTCAGCACCTGGGCCTTTGGGGACATTCCAATCCCAGTAGCAGCCCGCCACATGGCTCCCCCTCAATAGCCCAAGTGCCACCTCCCCTAGAGGTCCCCCCTGACCTCCTCCATCTACCTGTTCTTCTTTGAATGAGACTTGGGCCCCTCCCCCAGTCCACTCACCCTTGGGTCACCCTGTCCCATGTCCCACCTCCCAGAGTGGTTACAGCGCACAACACCCTTGTTTCCACGGTGAAAATCTATCTCCCCTACCGCCCCATGTGCCCTGTGAGCAGAGTGAGCTCCTGCTCGCCCGGATGCCACAGATCCTGGCACCCAGCACAGGCTCGGTGCTCAGCCAATTGACAGTCCAATGCAGATCCAAAGTCCTGCCTGTCTAGAGACTAGGGCAGTGAGCACTCCCGGGGTCTCAGTCAGGGGTGGTGCATACCCCAGGGCTGTTCCCAGATCCATGAGCATCTTGGTTACTTTTCTCTCAATGCTGAGACAAAATACCTGACACCCAAAATTAAGGAAGGAAAGGTTTATTCAGCTTACAGTTTGTGGAGGTTTCAGTCCATGCTTGTCTGGCTCCAAGGCAGGGTGACACATGGCAGAGGGCTATAGGTCATGGTGTCAGAAAATAGCAAAAGCAACAAGAGCAAAAAGGGAGAAGCAGAAGGGGGAGCAAGCCTCTTTCCCTCCCTTATATTGTCTGCAAACTACCCCCAACCCCGCTGGGGCGGGTCTAGCACTCACACGCACAGTCCCAGCATTGGACCATGAATCAATCATAAATTCTAGAAGGCCACCCCATGACTGCATGAGGCTTTGAGGGGACATCCAGACACAAACCGTAACAACAGGGGAACAAGGAGGTCAGTCCAGGAAGACACCAAGGAAGGTCACAAGCTGAGGCCAGTCCTTGGGGCAGAGGAAATTGAGGCCTGGGTGCATTTATCCTGTGTGTCTCTTACGTGGGAGACTCCTGTTCTGCACAGGAAATGGGAGGCCCGTAAGGACCCATCGCCCCCATCCAAGACAGACATGCTGGTGGCTTGGGCCAGGACACCGACTGGCAGGGCAATGGGGGAAATGGGTAGAATCAAGAGCTATTTAGGAGATGATGTGACAGGACTTGGCCAGGGGCTGTAGCAGGGGGAAGGGAGGAAAGATGGCTTCCTGGCCGAGACTGTGGGCTGTCCCTGAGATAGGAAGGCCACAGGGGACCAGGCTAGGGAGTAGGGGCCAGGGAAGATCGTTTATGCAGCTAAAAGAAAAGCATAGAGGAATGCACCCACTGTCCATTGCAGCCTAGTGAACTCCATGACCTAGGAAGTTTAAAATCACACCTTGCTTATGAACCTTCAGCCTAGACAGAGCTTGACAGGGACAGTTTGTCTCTACTCCAGATAGCAGCATCTGTCTCTCTGTCTGTGGACAGCTCAATTAGAGCTTCAGGATCTACCTTTGAGATGGGTTGATCCTGACACTGTGAAGTTGGTGCCAGCTGCAGGCTGGGAGCTCAGTCAGGGCTGTGGATGAGGAGTCAGGGGGAAAACCTCTGTTCCTCTCTACCTGGCCTCTTTGGAACCACTGGAGCTTTCTTACAGCACGGTGGCTGTGTTCCAAGAGTGAGTAGGCCCCCACATCTATCTCCTAGCTTTGGAAGTCACATAGCATCAGCTTCCCATTGCTAGGACAAAATGTACCCAGACATACACAACTCAGGGGAGGTGTTTATTTTGACTTATGGTTTCAGAAGGTTCAGTTCATGGTTTGCTGGCCCCAAATCAGAAGCATCATGGTAAGAAGTGTGTGGTGGAGGAAAGCTGCTTACCTCATGGTAGTCTGGAAGCAGAGAGAACAAGGAAGAGCCCAAGAAAAGATGTAACCCTCAGAGTCATAGCCCCAGTGACTTACCTCCTTCAGCCAGGGCCCTTCTCCTAAGAGCCCATCAGCCATGAGCTCAGCCACAGGTTAACCCACTGATGAGGTCTCTATCCCTATGATCCAGTCACCTCTCTGGGAATCTCTTAATACAGTCTCACTGGCAGTCAGGATTAACTGTCACAATCATGTGCAGCAAAGCCACACGTCTGCCACACCCAAAGGGAAAAGGCCTGTGGAGGAGGGGGGATTGTTGCAGCTATTTGTGGAAAATACCTCAGCACTTTAGGAACCCATCAAAATAATAATAGATACTGTTTCCCACACCTGTACCCTGGCTCCCTGGGGGCCTCCCACCCTTCCCACCATCCCATGAGGGAGACTCAGTGCCAACTCCAGTTTATACATGGGCACACACAGGCTCAGGCAGGTGACGTGACTGTCCAAGGAGACGGCACCTGAGCTGGGACTTGATGAGGCATCCTTCCCTCCCCAGTGTCCGCAAAAGACCCAAAGGTGTTATGCTGGGTAAAGGGCCCAAATCAAAGACGGGGCATCAAGCAGTACCCACCCCTGGCAGCCTGAGGACCTGAAAAAGTTTTGAGGCCTGACCCTGGCACCATGAGGTGATGTCAGGAATGAGTTCCCTGGTGGCCCTGCAGCCCAGTTGCTGGGAAAATGTCCCAGCGGCCCTACGCTTCCAGGGCACGGGTCCTGGGCCTGCTGGAGGCTCCCACACATTCCTTGAATTCCAAGGCTTGTCTGGGAAGAAGCCTGTCTCCCCCAGCAGAGGCCTCACCGGCTCCTACCAGGGCTCTGTCCCCAGCCACGTGACTTCATCCTCGCTGTGGGTGCTTCGCACAGGAGGGTCTGTTCCCCAGCCACAGCTGGCAGGAGATGCCCATGGGGACCTGGCCGCTGCAGCTGCGGCTTCATGCATGTGTACATCCAGGAGACTGAGCAGGGAAGAGGACAGAGCTGCATGCCAGCTGCCAGCTGGCTCCACGTCAGGGTCCAGGTGGCCCCTGGTGCGTGTGTGTGTGTGTGTGTGTGTGTGTGTGTGTGTGTGGTTTGGTTCAGTTCGGTTTTGGTCCTGATGATGGAGCCCAGGGCCCTTCACATGCTATGCAAGTGCTCTACCACTGATTAGAGCCCAGCCACCACCACTCGTCCCCCGTGACCCTTGGGCCATTCTACCTCCCCCGGATTCTGTTGTAAGACCTATGTGGTCTGATCGACCAATACAGTGAATGTTTAAATTTTTAAAAATGTATTACAGCAAAAGACACACTGCATTGATCCCCTTTAAAACACTCTCCCAGCTTCTAACACACTTACCCCACCATACTCCCCACTTTCTGAAGCAGTTCTGGAAGTCCTCTTTCATGAGTGTCTTTAATTGTACTGTCATGGCTGCCTCCACGTCCAGAGTTGATTCCAAAATTTCCCTTCGTGAGCATTTTGACTTTGGGGAAGAGCCACAAGTTGGATGGTGCCAGAGCCCCCGTGAACAGGGCGGATGAGCGCACAGCATAACGTTTCCAGGGGCTGCCGGCTACTTGGCAGGAGCGTTCACCGTGTTTTTTATCACACATCGTAAAGACGCTCATGAAATCCCTTTGACAGGAACATAGTGTCATCCCCCTTTTTCAGATGAAGAAACTGAGCCTCGGGAAGGCAAAGTCACCAGGTCCCTGCCACGCAGCCAGGGAGGGGGTGGTCTCCCTCCCCTGCCTGGGCACCTCACACACGCGAGGCTCCGCTGGCTTCTATTTCATTCATCGCCCACAAGATGGTGGTACTGGCCCATGCCTGGGCTCCCATGGTAGTGGATGCTGGGTAGAGCCAGGAAGCAGGCAGATCCCTGGCTTGGGGACCTCCCCATCAGCGCGGGCAGTAAAGGAGCAAATAAATACAAAACCCCACCTGTGCTCTATCTGCCCAGCGGGGACCAGCTCGCTCCAGAAGGAGTACCGGGGAGAGAAATCAGCAGGGCAACACTGTTTGGCTTAGGTTTTTTGCAGCTGGGGTCGAACCTAGGGCCGCATCATCACTGAGCCATCTCCAGCCGAGGCTCAACCTCACGGGCAAGATGGAGCCTGCATTTGAGGTGCATGTGCGCCTTGGGCCTGGCAGCCGCCTTGAACCCAGATCTCCTGTTGTGTATCTTTGGGTGTCTATCCCCTCTCTGGGCCTCCAGGCCCCTTCTGTAAGATGGGGATAATGAAACTCAAGCCACAGTTAGCACCGCAGGAATCAATCATCCCCCGCTTAGCAGAGAGCCTGGCATCCACTAAACCCTCAGGAAACAGCCAGCGTCCCTTTATGTCAACCCCTGGGGCAACACTGGGAGTTGCGAGGTGGGCAGGGAGGGAGAAGAGCACCTCATCCGCAGGTCCTCCGGGTGCACTCACCTCAGGGGAGAACCCTGCGGGGAGACGACATGGCCAGAAACGCCAGTGTTATTGACACAAAGTGACCCTTGCCAAGAGCAGCACGGCGGAATGCAAGCCAAACTCCGAGTCTGCCCGTTTTGCAGAGGAGAACACTGAGCCTCGGAGAAAGCCTGTCGCTTGCCTTTGTTTCTGTCAAAAACAGAAACCCTCCGCAGAAATAAGCAGAGCTTTTCCAGAGTTTCTGTTCTCAGCTGCACTCGCGCCAGCCCCTTCCTCACCGGCCCACCCATGCTAGACCCTGTCCAACGCCCTGAAACTCTGCTACTGCACAGGTGTCCGGGCAGAGCATCCCCAGGCACCTCTGGGTAAATTGGAAAGAAAGCCAATTTCCAAGCGCCAGGAAACAGCTACAGTGGGTTTGGTATAATAGCGCCATCTGCTGGCTGAATGTATGAATTACAACTTTCGCTGGGCCTCTGAGCACCAGCCTGTGACTTTGGAACTCTGCCCTCGGGGACCCACGTGACAGGTGACACGGCAACAGATTGAACGCACATGCAGATATCAGAATCCAACAGAATCTGTCTTCTATTAAACCATCCATGAAAGAGATTTACCAAAAAGAGTAAAGCTGTCTTGTCCCTGAATTTGTTTTCTTTTGTAAAGTAGCTATTTTTCATAAAGCATGTGTTGTTGATGTCGGTAAGCAGTGAGGTTTATTACTATTATGGTTGTTTTTCCCTGAATTAATAAACAAGCCTTTAAAAAAAAAAAAAGAAAAGGTTAGTTTTCATTTCTAGTACGGGAGATGCACTGTGCCAGTTCCTCTCCCCTGTTCAGGACTCCTGTCTGTCCTAGTTGCTCATCTAAAGTCTCCACGGGCTGTGAGCTCTGGCTGGCAGCTAGCACCCTGGTGAAGGCAGAGCAGGGGCAAGCAGCATTTTGTTGAATCAGTGAAAAAGAAGTCAGCTGACGGTCCCCAGAGGGTGGCAGCCACACACCCGTAAGGAGCCATTTGCTGTATAGTAAAAGTGAAAAGGGCACCTGAACCCCTAGAGTGTGAGAATTACCGTGGCGGAGGATGGGGTGGTCAAGAGAGGCTTCTCCTAGCGGGTGATGTTCAGCGGAGACCGGAGCCATGCGAAGAGCACAGGGACAACCCAGGCGAAGGGCAGAGCCAGGGCAAAGGCCCTCTGGAGAGGACTGATGGGTGCCCTCCCGTGACGCAGGGGCCAACCAGCCGGCGCGAGGGGCTACGGCACAGCCTGGTATACAGGAAGCGCTCAGCGCAGTTCCTGGGTGAACCGAGGGGAATAAAGCAGCTGGAAGACTACAGTGGGCAGCTGGGAGCTGCCGGGAGCAGGAAGAACCCTCTGTCAGGTCGCGCGTTGGTCTTTCAAGGGCATAGGGGACTTAAAGACGCCCCCAATGGGGGTGGTTCCTTTCAAAAGACACTGAAGCCCCGAGGCAGAAAGCGGCCCCCAAGATCGCCCAGGCAGGGCAGGGGTAGATTTGCACCCAAGAACAGGGACGGCGTCCCTCTGGGCTGCATGGGTCAGGAGGTGCCGGGAAAGTGTGCGCATGCTCGGCCCGAGTACTGTCCTGGGAGCTGCTGGCTCACTTTCGGTCCCGACTCCAGGGCCCTTTCCCCCGCCCAGACCAGCGCCCTGAGCTTGCCCGAGACCATCGGCCTCTCCCCGCCTACCCCGCCCACAGGGGAGGCTCTCTGCCAGCCCCCGGCATTCCCAGTTCTCATCGCGCATGGGGCAGCCCCCGGCTGGGAGCTCAGGTGGTATCCTCCCGGGAACGTCCCCCTGCCCTGCCCAAGACCCTGTGGAGACCCAGCCCCTCTAGAACTGGCCTGATGATTCTTGCCAGAGCCGCTCCAAAATGCCCTGCTCGGGGCTGGGAATTTAAAGGGGCTGGGAATTTAAAGGGGCTGGGAATTTAGCTCAGCGGCAAAAGCGCCTGCCTGGCAAGCGCAAGGTCGTGAGTTCGGTTCCCGGTACCGGAGGGAAAAAAAAAAAAAAAAAAAATGCCCTGCTGCACCACAGCTACTCCTTCCTGTGGACTAATTTCCAATTCTTCAGGGCTCCCTCGGGTGTCACCTCTTCCAGGAAGCCCTCCCTCAGTACCGATCCTTTCCTCACCCCCCTCTGCTGGCTCCACCGGCACCCAAGGCTCCCATGCCCTGTCTGGTGCTAACACTGAGCGAGCTTTCAGGGGCAGCATCTGTGGGGTCTCAGGCCCCGCCCCACAGCAACCCCACAGGGTGGCAGCGCTAGTGCTGCGCCCATTTCCCAGAGCAGATGAAGGCTCCAAGAAGGGCGGCCGGCCTCAGGGTCTCACAGCCTGGAACTGGCGAAGTTGGGGTTCAAACTGAATTTTGCTGCAGGAATTTCAACCTGTTTCAACCAGGAATTTCAACTGACTCTGGAACTCTTAAAAACACCCTGACAAGCTGGCCCTAGCTGCCTAGAGCCCTGTTCATTTTGGTTGTTTTGATTTGTTGTAACTGGGACTCACTACGTAGTTCAGGGTAGCCTCAAACTTGCAGCAGTCCTCCTGCCTCAGCCTCCTGAGAGCTGGGGTTAAAGACCCCGAAGATAGCATATCCCAGATCCAAAGGAGAGCTAGGTGATCAATCAATAAGAACAGGGATTTTCTTTGCAGCATTGCCCTATGCATAGAGCAGTATTACTTTTAAAAACCACTGATTCAGCTGGTCCTGGTGGTGCATACCTGTACTCCAAGAACTCTGTGAGGCTGAGGCAGGAGGATCATGAATTCAAGCCCAACCTACACAACTTAGTGACATAGAGAGACCCTATCTTAAAATAAAAAATTAAAATGGCTGGGAATGTAGCTCAAACCAAGGCCTTGCGTTCAACCCCAGGAACCCCCTAAAAAAATACTGGTAGAGCTGGTGGCTGCACCACAGTGTGAATATACCTGCAAACTATCTACTTAAAAATGGCCAAGGTGGTAAATTTTAAGTGGTGTTTATCTCACCACAATTAAAACTACAAATAAACACTCCATCATATGAACGCCTAAGGCCACAGTCTCCAGGAAAGATTGACTCAGCCATGCCAGCTGTCCCTTCTACCCCAGGCCACATGTCCCTTCTGCCTTACCAGTCACAGTCATCTTTTGGGTGTGAATTGATTTTTAATATCGAAATGGTGCTTTACACAGAAGCAGCTACATTTGTGGGTAGAAAGAAAGAGAAAGCCAAGTGACACGCCATCGCTGGATCCATGTCAGAATCAGCTTTTTAAACAATAGCAGAATTTCTGTGCACATTCGCCATCCCTGAAAGCCAAGGACGCAGAACACAAACATTTCTTCTTGACTCTCGAGAAGGTCTGTGGGGTCCAGGGTTGGGAACCCCCCCACACCCGCCGCCGCCCTCAGCACATCCCCCGGGACACCAGCACTGCCGTGCAGCGGCTCCTGCATGTATGAGGTCTAAGGAAAGCCTGGGCCCCTGGTCAGGGTGCAGCCACTGCTGAGCAAGCCTGATGTCACTGCACTTGAGGACAGAGGGACTGAACCTCAGCAGGCGCAGGCAGGGGAGAGCGCCAGACAACCTGCCTACCAGGGCTCAGCTTCTTCCAGCATTAAGTCAAGGAAGGACACACACGCACACGCGCACACATGGACACACACACACACAGAATCTCACAATCACAGTCACTGTCAACATGGTCCTAGGCCAGTCCTTCTGCCTTCCCCGAAGGACTACACACTTTCCCCTACACACTTTCCCACTACACACTTTCCCACTACACACTTTCCCACTACACTTTCCCCTACACACTTTCCCACTACACCCTCTGCCCAACACACTTTCCCCCCCTCTGGGACCAGGATGGCCTCTTGGACACTTGCGTCTCCTCCTGCAGCCACACAAGACAACTGCCCCTCCCTTGGACTGGTACCCCAAGGCCACGCTCCCCGGATCTTCCCCAGGACTCTATGTCACATTTTCCACTGTCACCTTCGTCCTCTGTGCTTTCCCACCAGCACAGAGTTACCTCTCCCTGGGCCAGGGGATGTGGAACCCGCTTCTCTCCAGACAGGCTGGAGTGTCCCAACCTCCTGTGGTTTCCAAACTTTCTCTGCACTCGGGTGTATGACATGTGGCCGTATCTCATTACCAGCTCCAGAGTTCCAGCTGGGCTGAAACAACCGAGCGGCCAGCTTGAGGCTTCACCCCCACCTCTGCCCCTCAGGCCACATCCACACAGCTCCCCAAGGCGCCACGTCCGAGTTCCCAGCCAGTGTGGGATCCCCAGTTGGCCCCCATGCCTACCAACTTGTGCAAGCACCATGATGACAGGCCCAGAGCAGCGCTGGGCACACCGGGGTCCTCAGCAACCACAAATCCTACTACTTGAATACAGAGTTCTGGAGTGGGAGTGTTAACGGGAGCGCGTGAGTGACATACAGCCGGGTGGCCACTAGAGGGCGGCAGGCAGGTGCTGCCCAGGCGCAGGCTCTTCCCTGCTTGCTCTGCTCTCCTCTCCTCTGTAGCTCAGGCACCCGGATCACCCTTCACATCCCACTGCCAGCTCCACACCGTTAGCTCCGAGCCCGGGGCCGTGGCAGAGAGGCTGTCATAGCAGCCCTGAGCCAAACTGCTATCCAGGAGGCCTCCCAGCCAGCCTCTGAAACTGCTCCTGAGCAGTGCAGTCCTCCACGCCCAGATCTGTGCTCTCCCATAGACCCTACTGAGAAGCTGAGCCAGCAAAGCAAGCCCCTCTTCCCATCCCACCCAGGCATCCCCTGCCCACCCCACATGGCTCCTCCTCTCCACTACTCACAAAACTCCCTCCGGCAGTAAAGAGACCCAAACTTGCTGCTCCTCCATGCAGGTAAACTGCGTTAAAAAGGTTTGCAGTATATAGCCAGGCGTGGTGGCGCACACCTGTAATCCCAGCACTCAGGAGGCTGAGGCAGGAGGATCGTTTCGAGAGATGATGATTTTGGTTAAAAAAAAAAAAAAAGAAAGAAAGAAAGAAAGTGGTCCCACATCTACATACTTCTGGTGTGAGTGTCCGGCTTCTCCCACCTCTTGAGACCAGCCTGGCCTACAAAGTGAGCTCAAGGCAAGCCTGAACTGCACAGCGAGACCCTGGCTCAAAAAGACCAGAAAAAAAAAAGAAATACATGCGATAGAAGAGTTAGCGATTAGAAGAAGCCCTGTTAAATTACACTAAGATATAAAGGGCTGATGGATGTATAACCCTGAATATTCCTATCTGTTCTGGGGTTACCAAAACTGACATATCCAAAACAGGGGCTCTGGGCCCTGGCCTGATGGGTGATGCCTCCACACATGTCATATTCTCTGCAGACACCACACAGGCATATTAAGGTTTATCAATTACATGTGGACTGTGAGATTATTGTTTAAAAATACTAAGGTAAATGCAGGGAAGTTAAAGGATATGTCCATTGGTCAAAGTGTTGTAAGGCCGATTCTAGGTCTGACCCCACCTCAGCAGGTACCAGCCCTTCATCAGGCCTGGGCCACCCCCCAGCCCTGGCGCCTCCTTTAAAGACCTGTGGTCATTATTGACATCTGACTGCTCAGACCAAGACCAGCCACCAAGTCAGACCTCACTAGCTAGGCCACTCCCTGTTAGTCAGATTCCAAATCCTCCCAGCCATGCTGCCATCCAAGCTGTTAACAGTAACGGTAACGAGGACTGTCACACCTGTTGTTAGTCAGAAAGAAATCCACAAGCCATTAGTTTCTGCTGAAAGGAACAGACCAGGAAGGCAGGAGTGAGTTAGTCAAGGGGAAGGAGAGGTGGATTAAGAGCCGGCCAAAGCCAGGCGGGGAGCCCGAAGCCCCCGGATGGGTGGGGCTGGCTGTTAGTGGACAGCCCCTGGGGCAGCCAGGGCGAGGCAGGGGTTAGCTGGGTGACAGCAAGAGTTAGTGCGAGGGAGCCAGAGATTAGCCCAGAGAGGCCAAGGTGCCTACTGAGGGTGAGGCATGAAATCACCCCCAGGTGTGGCCCTGGCTTAGCGGCTGGCGGGCTCTGGGGGAGGCTGGCCGGGCCGGGGCGAGGGCACGGACGGGATAGAGAGTGAGGGGTGACTTCCTGGCCAGCCTGTGGGCCCCTGGGATTCATATCCTGCTCCCCACTTCCTCCCCCTGCCAGCTCCCCAGCTCTCTTACAGATGCTTTCCTCGCTGCCTTTGCAACACAGCTACAGACGCCCCCTAGCTTCTGGGTGTGAGAAGTTCTTTCTAAAGGATTTTGGTTAAAAAAAAAAAAAAAAAAAGGTAAGTGGTCCCACATCTACATACTTCCGGTGTGAGTGTCTGGCTTCTCCCACCTTTTGACACAGAAAGGCCCTTTTAGCCAGCTTCCTACACGGGAAAGGGCCCTCTCACTGATGACTGGGCGTCCCTTCCCTGTGCCTAGTGATAAGGAAAAGCCCCTGTCACTGATTTCCAGAGTCAAAAGGCCTCCTGTCCACCCACCCCTTTTCTCAGTTTCAAGTATAGAGAATGCCTCTGTAGCTGACTTCCTGTGTATTAAAATCTCCCCTCAGTGATTTTTCATTAGGGAAGACTCCTTTATTAACTTCCCACTGGGAAAGTCTCCTGACTGACTTCCGGTGTCGGGCAGGGTCCTCCCACCAAGTTCCCTTTTGGGAACATGCCTTCTTTGACTTCCTTTCCAGGATGGCTACTGTGTCTACGCCTTTCCAATATTAAGAACAATAACCTCACCTCCTACCAGGGAAGGAAGCACAGGCCCCTTTTCTCCATTTCTCTGGCTGGGGAAAGCCCAGAACTTCACACTATAGACCCACAGGCCTCCACACTTACACCCCAGAGGATGCCCTGGCCCTGCCCACTCCCAGTGGCAACCAGCCTTGTGCACAGAGGAGAGAGGTCATGCTCAGAGTCCAGCCTCCCGCATCCGCAGGGCGACCTCCGCCTCCTCTGGGTGCTGTGCATAAGGCCGTCCCCTGCCTTAGACCTGGCCCAATGGTCTCTGATCTCACAAGCAGTCAATCTAGGACATGGGCCTGCAGGACCAGCCCGGGGACATCTGCTTGCCAAAAGGAGAGGGACCAGCCCCCAGGGGGGACCCAGAGCTCGGCAGGGCTGGGGTTAGTAAGAAGAGAAAACAGGGTTAGTAGGGCTGGGTTAGTAAGTCAGCACAGCACCAGCGACGGGGGCGCCTCGGCAGACACACACGGGAGTCGCTAGGAGAGAAGAACGCACGCAGGTCCATTAGTTTGTTAAGGGGTGGTGGGGGGCAGGTGAGGCGCCCCCAGGTTAGACAAGTTAGTAATCGGACAAGAGAGCTGCCTACGGGAAAGAAAGCTGATGAGGAGAATGTGAGGGACAGACGGTTAGAGGTTCAAAGCAAGGGTCTGGCTCCAGGGAGAAGGGTCTGTGTGCAGAGTACCCAGGGAGACCAGGCAGGGGAGCGGCTGTTGCCGACTGGGTTTCTGGGCCTCCTAACCCCACCCCGACCCCTTCTCTTATTTTAAGTGTCTGCCAAGACCTTCACAAGGATGAGAATTCTCACTGCAGCCAGTGAGGTAAGAATCGGTACTCCCCGTCCTTACCTAGGAAACTGGGGCACGGAGAAGTGACTTGCTCAGACTCCACCCACCCCACTGCTAGTGGCAGAGTTGCTAAGTAATGCACACGCCCCATCTGCACTGAGCATCTGCACATAGACCCCGGCCCAGGCCGGGCCCTCCGGAGCCTCGTCTGCCCCCACGGCCCAGCCCCGTCAAAGGCCGAAGAGCTGCAGTTAGTAGGGTCTCGCTGCAGGGGGGTTAGTAGGGCATGCTCGGGCCTGGTTAGTGGGTTAGTTGGTTGGCAGAAGGCCAGGCACCTCGTCACACGCCACAGCGTCCTGGCCGAGCCCTGGGTTAGTAGGTTAATCACACCATGCAACACGGCCCGGCCCCTCCAGCTGTGGCTCCAAAGACCTCCTGTCCACCCACCCCAAGTGTGGGGCCTGACCAGGGCAGGGGGGTCCACCTCTGCGGCCCTCAGTCCCACCAGAATTGAACCCGGCCACGTGGACCCTGCATGTTACAGCTGTTTCTTGGCCATGGGTCTCAGAGCTCCCCACCCCCACAAACGCTTCTGTTACCCTGGAAAGGGATGCTGCTTGTCCTGGGCAGAAACCCCCTGCCTGCTTCTGGTCAGGCCCATCCCAGAGGGCTAGGTCCTTTCACTCAGGCAGACGCAGACACACACACACACACACACACACACACACACACACACAAAGACGTGATCCCAGAGCCCCTCCATGCCCGGCAGGCATGACGCCCATCACAACTAACCTGCCCTCCCCTCCTTCCCACAAAACTGCATTGAGCTGGCCTGGCCTGGGGACCAGGTTCAGACGCCCCACCCTCTCCTGGTCTGTTTCCTTTCCAGCCAACGTCACACAGCACCTGGGTGCACCCCAGTTACACCATCTCCTATCCCCAGTGCACGTTCCCTGCATGAAACCCGGCCTTGCCTCTCCCACAGTTCTAAATGGTGCTCTGTGAGAAAGAGATTCTGTGAAGAAAAAAAGAAGTCAAGAAATACATCACCCTCTCTTCCCACCCTGAGTATTCGAAAGCCACATGAGCATTTCAAAGGCTCTGATAAGTCTTGTGCGGCCTGCTCTTACTTCAGGAATCTTGCTCTAATTTCTCCCTGGAAGCTCTGGGCTCTGCCATGTCTTTCTCGCCCTCCAAGGCCCTTGTTGGTCCAACCTTGCTAGAAAGCCTCTCCCACCTACTTCCCCCAAGTGGCGGCACCTGAGTGAGCCCACAGTGCTTGATTCTGGCGCAGAGACCCGACCTCTTCCCCGAGCTCATTAGAAAGGGCTGTTAGGACAACAGGCGGGGAAGGCCTAGCTAGTCAGTTGGAAACACCTCTGGCTCAGAAGTTCCAAAAAGACCAGCCCCAAATCTAAACTCCCAGATGGGTGGGAGTGATTACTGAGCACCTACTAAGCACCCAGGACTGTGCTGGGCACATTATCTCTGTAGATGCTCCCCGCACCTGCTCAGCAGGACTGCAGCCAGCCTCCCTTTTAGCGGGAGTCCAGGCTCAGGGTGGTGAGAGGAGTTGCCCACAGTTGTACAGCAGAGGGCGCACCAGAGACCTATCTGGCTGCAAAGTGCAGGTTCTTTCAGACCCGGCTCTCGCACCGGGTGAAGCCGGTTCTGCATGCCCCAGGGGCACCTCGACCCACCCTGGCCCCACACCTGCCACTCCCTGCTCTGCTTTCCATTCACTCACTCCTTTCTCTATAGGTGGGGATTCTGGGGAGACATGGAGCTAGCTTCCCATGTTTGCGGTGACTGCCCTGTCACCGACCGAACGGCATTCCCCCAGAATGCACAGGCTGGATCTCTAGCCAGATCTCTGGAAGGTGCACAGGACCTTCCAGTGACTAAATTTAAATGAGGTCATGAGTGTGGGTCCTTGCTACCCTAGGACTGGTGTCTTTGCAAAGAGAGACACCAAAGCACCACTAAGAGAAGGCCACGTGAGGACACAGTGGAAGGTGCCATTGGCGGGGGGCTTCGCCAAAAGCCAAGCCTGGCACCTGGGTCTTGGACTGTCTGTTCTCCAGAACCATGAGAAATGGACCTTGGGCTCTGAGGCCCTGTAGTCTGTCTTCAGTATTTTGTTACAGCAGCCTGAGCTGATGAATACCCACCACCACCCCCTCCCCAGGAAAAGGACTCCCAGCTTTGAAGATGGTCTGAGGAAAGCCACAAGCTAATCTTTTGTAAGCAGTGAGACTGTCTGCTCTGCAGGGACTGTCATCGGGGGGACGTGGGACAGTGGGTGTGTGGGGAAACTGCATATGGGAAGGATGTGTGTGGGGCCTGTCTTGCAGGCCTCCACTCCCAAAGGCAGAATCCAGGACCACACACCAGGACCAGGGGGCTGACTGCTAGGCACCTGTCCCGAGCTTGTGCTCAAGTGGCCCATCCAGTCTTTGGGCAAGGGGATTCTCTGTGGGTGGCAGGAGTGAGACCAGGGCTGTCGGTCTGTTTCTGGTGAGCCCCCCCAACCCCGGCATCCTCATCTCTACACCTTTGCTTTTCAAGACAGCATCCCCTGCCCCTCCAGTCGCCTCCCATGTCTGGACACCACCGGGGGAAGGCCCTAGCTCCCCCCAGGTCCTGACCGCCTCCCTCTGGAGCCATCAGGGAGAGAGACATGGAAAAGCCTCACCCAGGAAGCCCCCACCAAAATGATAAAAGATAGAAGGCTCCGATGGGCTTCCCCCAGAAGCCGAGCCTACCCCCCACCGGCAGCACCTCCCCAACTTTGTCTTTGTTGAGATCGGGCCCTGGGGACGGTGTGCCCAGGAAAGTGCCTGCCCGGGCAGAGCTGTAACCAGAGGAGGAATCCAATCTGCATGGGGTCTCAGGGCTCAGCAGGGAGAGCCGCGTGGAGAGCTGTGGCCCCTCCACACGCCCGGAGCATGCGCCAGCCCAGGATCCGGTCCTTGGCTGACCGTCTGCCAAGAGCGGCTCTTCTCAGAAGACTTCCCACGGGCACTGGAAGGGCGAGGTCTTCAGAGATGGGACCACCGAGGGCTGCTCCCGGGTTCCTGCAGCCAAAGTCCATTCACCCAGTGCCCCAGAGCGGAGCAAGCCAGAGTCCTGGGGATGTGCGGGGGCAACGTGGCCTGGGGAGGCACAGCACGGGATGGTGAGGCCAAGATCTCTGTCCCAGCTCCCCACATCCCCTATCCAGGCCCTGTCTGGGGTGCACATGCAGCAGAGACCCCCAGCGTGTCTCTTGTGCTCCAGCACCCCAATGGAGCAGAAGCCAGGGCTTTGGACAGTAAGATATTTTAGAAGAAACTTAGGAATAAGGAGGATGTGATGAAAGCTGTGAATGTCCCACCAGGCAGGGGTAGCTCAGGGCACCCAAAATGAGCACCAGGGTCAAGGATGGAGACAGGGCAAGGGTTTCAAGGTGACCTGATTTCTCTTTCCAACACTCACTGAATCTAGACACACATCCCCAACGTGCACACACTTCCCACGACGGAGAGCTCACCTCCTCGCCCAGCTGTGAGGAAGTGTGCTCCTACATGAAGATGCAAGAGAAGGGGACCGCATGTCTGGTGTTCAGCGCTGGATCCCAGTGTCCGCTGTAAGGAAGATGCCTGGTCTGTGTCTATGGGGTGGAGGACCCTGCTAAAACCCTGGCCGAAAGCCCACCACCTGTGGTCTGGGTTCATTCCCATCCACACCATGACCACACAGAGCAGCCTTCTGGCCACTTGGGTCCTGGACCTTCTTGTGAGCAGAAGGATCTGGCCAGGCCCAGGCCAGGGGAGGGCACAGGAGGAAAAGACAACCTCCTCCCTGAAGGGAGGCTCAGCACACGTCCCCCACTCCTCGGCCAGCCCAAGCTTACCCGCAGCATCCAGCCAACATGGTGATACCCAGGCCTGGTTCCTTCTGTGCAGAGACCCCACACAGGGCCATCCTGGAAGACAGAAGAGCCACCCAGGCCGCAGGAGAGAACCACACCCACCCCTGCCCCAGCAACCTCCCTGTTCCCCAGCAGCAGACTGTGAGCCCAGAAGAAGCAGGCCAAGCTAGGCAGCTTGGGAACTGCCCAGTGAGAGCACTGGGCAGAGAGGCAGGAATGTGCAGTTCTGTCCCAGCTCTGCATTTGCCGTGCTGCGGCCCTAGGAAGCCTGTGTCTGTGCCTGTCTCTGGGCCCTGGGACCCTTGCAGTGCACAATAGTGACTGTCACTTGACTGAGGCACTAGGTGGAAGACAGGAGGGAACTTTGTGCCCCGCCTTACCCTCCCCACCCCTCTCCTGGCACCCCATGCACTCGAGGAGACTGGGGGACTCCAAAGGAGGGTGGGTTAGGGGTCTTTGGAGACCAGCCCACACACCAGTCTGGAGAAGGCCAGAGGCTGCCTATGGATCCTAACCCAGGTTTGCTTTGGGTCAGCTGTGCTATCTTCATCAGCCTGCAGACGGAAGCCAGGCAGTTAGGGACCCTCTGAACATACCGTCAGGGCTTGCTGTCAGCACCTGGCCAAAGCTAGAGACAGACACACTTGGAGCCTCTACTTGAGAGGAATGTGTCTCACAGGCAACAGTGCTGAGGTCCCCACTTGACTGCAAGGGCAAAGAGCCCTGGCCAAGGGCAGACGGATGGGCCACAGGCGGGTAAATTTGAATACTTATCTGCAAGGCTGCTTTCTTTCCTGCATGGCCAAGACTGCCTTGAAGAACCCGGAAATTTCCTCCTCTCTTCTCTGTCCCAGGAGCTTGGTGTGACTCTGCAAACAGACCCTAGGCTGCTCAGGAGGGAATTTTTTGATCACTTCCCCTAGGCTGATGTGGCCAGATCCTAGGTATTGTTAAGGCAATGCAGTGTTAAAAAACTTTAGCTTCTGGGTTAAGTTAATGCTATTTAAAGAGTGGAAACTAAGATATGGACTTAAGAGTCAGCCAAATCCTGTTAGGACTATGGCTCCCCAGTCCCACATATTGAATGTGTGGCTCAAAGCTTATTCGGAAAGCTTAGCCAGTATCCAGCACATAGTAGGTTTCTCTCTCTCTCTTTCCTTTTTTCTTTTTCACCAATGATTTAAACCGTGAGTACATCTTTTTGTCATATCTATGGTCCCGAAATATGGAAAATATTTATCCTGGGGCATCCTCTCCTTTAGTATACATACCCCAGCTAGGAAGCACAGAGCCAACTAAAATCCCCCTTGGGATCAGCAAAATGTGCCATATCCATGCCATGAAATCTACTCAACAATAACAAGAAGCAAATTATTATACATACTATGACATGGACAAACCTCTAAAACATGATAAGTAAAAGAAGATAGGTACAAAAGAACTCATTGGTGTGACTGCATTTATACAAAATGCCCACAGATGAAAAAATCTACAGAGGTGGGAAGAAGACGGGTGGTAGCCTGGGGCTAGGGTGGAAGGGAGATTAGCAGTTAGTGGTAAGAGGGATCTGACCGGGGCACCCAAATATTCTGCAGATGGTTTCTGCAGATGGTTTATGCCGATGGTTGCACTACCTGGTAAACTTACCCAAAACCACTTAACTGTACCCTTGAAATGGGTGTATAAACTATCCTAATGCAGCTGAAACCACTTCCCCCAAAAAAAGATTGAATGACTGGTGCACACACACAAGGATGAACCTCAAAAGCATTATGGTGTGCATAAGAGGTCACACACAGGAGATTCTACATATGGAACTTTAGAAGAATAAAACTATCCATAGTCACAAAAAGCAGATGCGTGGTTTCTTGAAGCTGGCCCTGGCCGTGGAGTGACAAGGAAACACTTTAGTGTGACAGAAGCAGTCTCCATCTTGCTTGTGAAGATGGCCACACAGGTATATAGGTTCATCAAAAAGCACTGGAATGTATACTCCAAACAGGTGCATATTCTTGTATGGAAACGATACCTCCATGAGGTTTTTTATTCACAGCCTGTTTATACATGATAAAATGGACCAGAACTGAGAAGTGCCAGATCAAAGGGACTGCCATGGTCCCAGCAGTCAGCTCTCACTAGGCCCACATCTCAGCTCTCACTAGGCCACACAGATCCCCCGCCACTTCCAGCCAAGGTCAGGGAAGATGTGCTTGAGGGACTGGAACCACAGGGTCCCCGAGGATCTCTCCTACCTCTGACATCCAGGAGGGTTCAGAGTGTTGGACTTCGCAGTGGACCTGGTCGCATAGCATGAAGCTGGTCTCGGTACCCCCGGCATACACAGAAGAGATGGAGCAACACCTTGTGTCCCGCTCAGGTGCCACTTCAGCCAAATAAACTTGTCTGGAAACACACGGCTAAGCAGGGACCTCGCTCCAGCTGTCATGGAGAGAGACAGACACAGGAGAGAGGGAATAAATACATAACAATGGGCAGGCTGGAGAATGACAGCAGGAGCTTGTCTCAAATCACAGCACCTGCCAAAGCTGACCTCCTCGGATGCAGGTCACAAGCAAAACAGGAAGTGAGAGGGATTCTGGTCAGTCCAGTGTCAAACCCAGACATCCTGATGAATGGGAAAGAACCTGAGCTTTATGGCATGGATTCCACCAGACATCTGTATGACCAGATGAGGATCTTGAGAAAGATCCACTGCCACTCTGAGCTTCAGTCTTCTTATTCACAAGATGGGGATAATGACAGCACACACCTCACATGGTGACTATGTAGATTAAATAAGATGCTAAGTATAACCTACTGGCTTGAATTCTATTCCTGTTATTGCTGTTTCTGCGACTGTCCACACTGCCCATTAACACTGTACGTGGGATGCAGTATTGTCCTTTCCCTTAAACAGCGCACAGTACTCCTGGTAGCAAGAACAGCAACCAGAAAAGCATTCAGAGGCTGCCTTTTAGGATCACGCTAGGTTGATGTCTCTTTCCCTGACTCTGGGACACAAGGACTGCTCAGCTATCTGAGCCACACAGGAGCCATTGGCCTACATAGCATCAGATGCTTTGGGGCTCACAGATCTGGGGAGCTCAGGGGAGCAGTGAGCTTCACAGGAAACCTGCTGAGAAACCAGGGAGGCTTCTACAGAGGAAGGTAAAGTGCTACTTCTTTACAAATTCAAACGCTGCATTTCCAAAAGAGGAAGTTTGAAATTCAATTCTCCTCCAAGTAAGAGAGCCCCTGAAGAGAGGAAAGAAGAGCAAAAGGATGAAGCTGAAGCTGAGCTAACATTTACTGAGAAAAGACACTAACTGGGGACACTTTTACCAACGTGACATCAATGACTTCAATTTTATTGGACCCATTTTACAGAGGAAGAAACTGAGGCTCAGAGAAAAGTGCCTTGCTCTAGAGCCACCTAGCTAGAAAACAGTGCAATCAAGATTAATAGTCCTGGGCTGGGGATTTAGCTCAGTGGCAAAAGCGCCTGCCTGGCAAGCGCAAGGTTGTGAGTTCGGTTCCCGGTACCGGAGAAAAAGCAAACAAACAAAAGATTAATAGTCCTGTCCAACCCCAAAGGGCATGAAGACTTAGTTCAAATATGGGAGTGGGCATTAAATGAGAAAAGACTTGAAGAAGGTATATACACCTCGCAAACTAGGAGGGAACTGGCCCCAGACTGCTAAGCCAGCCCTTGTCAGTTTATTCTGGTTGTTTTCATGGTCTTGAGGCAATTGATTAAGCTTCCTTGTAAGAAAGAGGTAATACAAACTAGGAGATACAAACATGTGTTAGAGTCAGACTAGATCCAGGTTCAAATCCTGACTCTACGGCTAATTGCTGTGTGACCCTGAGCCTGTCACTTCACCCCTCTGAGCCTCAGCTGCTCATCGGTGGTGCCCACCTGCCAGCCTTACCCTGGGGTGTCCATGAGGTAGCACCCAGCAATAGCCTTGGTAGACAGGGACTCGGCAGTGGCTGGGGTGGTTCCCACTCACCGCCTACTCCACACCCTGGATCACAACAGCCCAGCCCTCCCTCCCTTCCCAGACACTTCCAGTCTGCCTTCCACAGGGGCCCACCTGGCACCGTGAGGGACAGGGGACACCTGCCTCCTCCCATCCCATCAGCACGGACAGGGATGGAGAGACAGATGTCACCCTCGCCCGGGCTGCGTCTCTGCCTCTGGGAATCCTTAGCTATTGTTCTGCAGAGCGCCAGTGACAGATGAACTGGGCCTCAGAGACAGGGGAGGGGTCCCCAGGACAAAGCCAGAGCCTCTAAGTTATTCACCAGCCCATTGAGCCTGCACAATGGGCCCAATGCCCCAGAAACACACTGCGCAAACACTCCAGGATCACCAGAGGCTGCGCCCACAGCAGAGGGAAACAGCAGCTAGCAGGGCAGCAAGACTCAGGTGCCTGGAAGGGAACCTGGCTGGCACACAGCAGGTGCACAGGGCAACAACTGTCTCTCTCAGCATCCACGGGGGTCAGGTAACTTACACACACTGGTGCTCGGCCTCAGCCAGCCCCGTTAACTGGGGTTGCGATTCCCATGGAGCAGGTGGGGAGACTGAGGCTCGGGGAACGGAAGTGTCTTTCTGAAACTGGCACAAGCAGGGAGAAGGGCTCACACACAGCCCTGTGATCCTTACTCCCTTCTCCCTTCACCAAGCTTCGGCCCCTGATGAATACATTCCTTTCCCAGGAGGGAGTGTGGCTCAAGTCAGAAAAAAGGAACTTGAAATGAAAATGTAGGAGAAAAAAGGAAGCATCTGGCAGATGCAGCCACAAGAAACTGACTACGCCACCATGTTCATCTCCTCCACGAAGCACAAAGATCTCCTACAGGGGTTTCTGCAAAGGTCAGAACAACACAGAGATACATCTGACACAATTTTTTAAAACAGGACACCTACAGAATAATTTCAATGATCACTTCACTCATGAAGATGTACCAGAGGGGGGCACACAGAAGTGCAGTTTTCATCTCTTATTTTTGCCTTTTCCAAATCTTCCACAGTTATAATGCATTTTAATGCATCTATTAACTGTGTAGAAAAAAACTCACCAAAAAATTATAAAACTCTTTTCCTCCCCACCCCACCCCGGTACTGCAGATTGAACTTAGGGTTTTGGCATTGAACTACATCACGTAGTTGCCCAGACTGGACTCAAACTTGTGATCCTCCTGCCTCAGCCTCCCAGAGTGATGGGATTACAGACATCCACCCATGCCCAACTCCTGACGTAACTTTTTAAAGCAGGCTATACATAGTATAACTTCAATTATCATTTTCAGTAATAAAAATATATCAGAGGAAACACATAAAACACATTATTTTAGGCTTTCCCCAATCTTCTACAATTATCATGCTTTGTACTAAAAGTGTTTTTAAAAAAAATCACCAAAAATTATATAACTCTCATTTTCTAACGCGGGTATAAAGAGTGACTCTCCTGAAGCTGGTGGGAAAGTCTTCTGGCTCCTCTTTAGGACTCTGAGGACTTCAGCTGCCTTCTGCCAAGGGGAGGAGAGAGGGTCTAATGTTACAAGAGGAAAGATGGAGGGTAAAACTCAAGAGTCGGTCTCATGGCAAAAGTCATGAATTGATGAAAGAGGCAGGCCTGGGGGGCACAAAACGTTTCCACAAGAAATTAACCGCATTCGGAATGGAATGAGTTCAATGTCACCCAGAACTAGGGGTTAGCAAAGAGCTCCAAGGAAAGGGTCTGCCCCGCCTGCCGCTCTGCCCTGAGCTGGGGCGGGGCGGGGCGAGGGGGGAGGGCTGTGGCCTCAGCGGAGTCTGACCACCTGCCCGAGGGGGGTTGGGGAGAGGAGTAACCCTCCTGAGCCCGGCCCCACCCCAAATCTGCTGACGCATCCGCGCGGCCACGTGGCCCAGACATCTGCGTACGGAAGCCCCGCCCCGAGTCTGCGAACAGCGGCGCTCCGGTTTCCCTGTCTGTCAAGTGGAATTACTCATCCCTACCCTGCGTCTCCCCGCTCCCCAGGCGACCGCGACGCGCCCAGGCGCTCCCAAACCAGAATGCGCTTTGGAACGCCAGGCGCGGCGCCCAGAGCCGGTCTACCTCAGCCCCGGGCTGCGCTCCGGACGGATGCTGGCACGGAGAAAAACAAAGCCGCGGCCCGCGCGGCCCCTCCCTCCCCGCAGCAGGTGGGGGCGTCCTCCGCGCCGCCGCCCCGCACTGGGGTGTGAGCGCCAGCAGCCCCGGGCACCTCGCAGCCTCCGGTCTGCAGCCTGGGACCGGGTGGGGGTGGGGGCCAGGGACCCTGGGCGTCACCTGCACGTTCCAGCGTAGGGCCCTCCTCAGAAGGAGAGTCGAGGTGTGGTGCTTTCCCTCTCAAATCCCCAACCTCTCCAGCGAGTGTACTAGAGCTGGGGAGAGGCGGGGGTGGGGCATGCAAGCTGGTGGGCCCTGGGGTCTTTCCAGGATCTTTTGGATTTGCAACTCGAGCTTCAGTGTCGGTCACTTCTGGACTCAAAATCACCAGCTGTGTGACCTTGGCTGGGTCGCTAATCCTCTCGGATCTCCGTTCCTCATCGTTAAAACGGGGCTTTTACCACCTCGCGGGACTGTGCGGGTAAAAGCGCGCAGAGCACTGAGCCGGTCTCTGGCCTAGAGAAACCGCTCCCTGGACAGATAAACCACCTTCAGCGTAAACAGTGTTCTCACTAGGGACGGTCTCCGGACTCCCGCGGTCCTTTGGGAACCACGCTGGGCGCGGAACATCTGGGGTTCGAGTCCCAGAAGTGAAGGACCGACTGCGGGGCGGGGGTCTGCGTAGGGGGTAGAGGAGCACCAGGACCCCGCCCTACCCTCCAGTTCCAGGTCCATGTGAGATCGGTCCTTGCCTTGGCCAGGTAGCTGCTAACCTGGTGGGCCGAGAAAGGTGTGGGGCTCCCCACCCCCATGTCTATCTGGTAGTCGGGGAAGGGGGACGGGCCTTTGTTCCCCCTCAGGTCAGGACTGCAAGACCTCCACCCGCCCTGGACTCCCAGCCACCCGGCCCTGGCTCTTCCCCACCCACATTCCCAACCCGGGCCCGGGCATTTTGCAGCTTTTGACAATTGCGGGCTGGGCACTGCGGGGCGGTTCAGGCAGCGTTCGCCTTCCCGGAGCCCTGCCCTGGGACACTGGGACCTTCCGTCGTCGCCAGCCTCCGAGAAATAGGCTGCTCCCGCGCGGGGACAAGGATGCTTGGAGATCAGGGCTGCTAGGACGGGTCGTGGCTTACCTCGGGTCCACGGCCCAGCGGCTGAAGTGCAGAGGGCTCTTTGTGCCCCGGCTCACAGCGCAGAACTGGGGGAGCCCCTGCAAGCGCCTCCCCTCGCAAACTCCTCCCCGCACTCGTCCGCAGCCTCCCTCCCTCTGGTCCCCGGAGTGCAGCCGGCGTCGTCTTTGTAGCTGCTGCAGCGCCCATGAAATTTTAATGCGGGAGCGGCTGGCAGGCGGGCGGAGGCACCCCACCCCCGGCCCTCGCCTCTGCCCTCCTTCCGCCTCCCTGAACCCCTGCAACCCCACACTGTACTCCCTTACACCCGCCCCAGGGTCAGGACCCGCGAGGCGAGGCGAAGGCGGGAATGGGGGGAGCGCACCGGCGCCTCCAAGGCACAAAGGGGAGAGCTGGGCTGTGCGCTCAGCCTCCAGCATCCCCGCCCGCGGCGCTGCCATGGCAACGCTTGCAGACCGGACTGGCCGCGAAGAGCTCGGGCTGGAGAGGCGTGTGCAGGTGGGATGGACCTCTGGGCGGAAGCCTGAACCTCAGCGTAGGAGAACAGACTCGTCCTGGAATACCAGGTTCTTAACCCACAAGGCTTCGGATGTAGCTAGCTGGTCAAGGAACCCTGCCAGATGCTCACATAGGTAGGTGGAGTCAAGATTCTAACCCAGATCTCTGATGTACTTGCCTCTACACACACCACTAGTCCTAAGAACATGTTTGGTCATTTATTTTAGCAGCCCTCTCCTTATTACCTGCATTTCACTGTGCTAGAACATGCCATTGGCCTCTAGAACCTGACTGCCCTGGGTTCAAGTTTAGCTCTGACCATGCTGGTGACCAGATGTGGCATTAGGCGGCCTACCCACCCTTCCTGAGACTGTTTTCTGTCCCACTGAGTAGATGATAATGGAATCCACATCACAGGCTTGTGTGGGTTCAATGAGGGAGAGTACTTTGCACAGAACCCAGCACTTAGTAAAGGCTCGGCACATATTTTTATTAACAGATGGGTCACCTTTCATTTTCATACTTTTGTGTCTGCTTTTGTCATCTTTATTGATCAGATAAAGAGATGACAAAAGTGATGGCAGTTGTTCACGCTCACTATCAGGGACCAGGTAGGATATGAACCCTTCCCTGCAGGTTCCAACTTTACTAGCCATGGTCTATCCCAGTGGTGGCACACCTATGGCACACGTGCTGCAGCCAGCTGTTTGTTATCACTGAAAGCTCTAAAAGGTTTGCCATCACTGGTCTATACTATGTCCCACCCCCAGTCTGAACACCCAAACACAGTTCCACATATCTACAGCACATTTCTAATGTGTCCAGTCCAAGACCAGTGCAGGAGGCCCGAGGGTCCCAGGGACTACCACCTCTCTGGCATAGCAAACAGTCCTGCCAGGAAAGGAAGAACCTATGTGGAACAGCTAGAGCAGAAGCAGAGCAGCGTGTGGTCACAGATCACCCAGAGTACACAGCCTAGTGGTGCTCTTCCCCAGGTGTGTAGCTTCCCTCCCCACCAGTCACATCTGCCCAGGTGACATGTGCATGACACATCCTTAGGGAACCCGGAGGATGTGGAGGAATCACTACTTTCTCTTCTAAGTAGTCCCAAGCCACCTACTTCATAATCTGCCCAATCCTCTTGTGTAGCAGTCCATCATTTCCAATATCCATTTGGAAAAAAAAAAAAATCAAACCACTTATCTGCCGCCAGATTTACAACACTTCCCCTATTCTCTGGGGCTTCTTGAACACAAGCAATAAGGAGTCCATGATCTCATTTCCAAGCATCTGTGGTTCCAGAGCTACCTTTGCAAGGCAGGCAGAGGTGGCCAACGGGGAGGGATGACTGGGCACCCCCTGTGATCAGACCACGTCTAACTCAGAGGGACTTAGAATGAGCCATAAACTGAGCGAGGTAAGGAGGATACAGACCTATCCATGTCCAAAAGACCCCCAGATCCAGCTGGGGCTGGCCTGGGTGACCTCTGCCCCCAATTCTCTGGGACATTTTTTCATCATGGGGCAGATCAAAATATTCCTCCTGGGGTGAGAGGTGAGTTGATCTCCCTTTGTCCATCTCTTGAGGATTTTCAACATGAGCAAAACCTTCCCTATATTCTCCATCCACTCAGGAAGATTTACTGCCTCTGTGCTTGGGGCAGGGTCAAAACCTCCTTTGGAAGTCAGATCTAGTGTAGTAGCTATAGCTAGCTCCCCAACTACTTAAGTCTGACCCTGACTTTTATCTTATAAATAGACCCAGGACATAGAAAAGCTCATCCCAAGACCATAAATGTCATTCTTGCCCCAACTGACCAAGAGCCCCAGTCTTGCAGGAGATTTTAGGGGTGGTTGTAACTTGAGCTGTAAGAGTCTGGTAGCAGATAAAGAGGTGCCCTGAAGAGATTTGTTTATGTTCTCTTTTTTGCCTTTCTTGAAAATGACCTAAGCCACTTATTATGGAGTGCTGGTTGCCATGGCAATGGAAAGAGACACCATCAGACCTTTCAAAAGGGGTACTTCAAAATCAAGTTTATGCCTTTAATCTGGACCTGTCCCCTCCCTTATTCGCATGAGGCACCATGGCTTCAAGGATCTGTAGATTAGATGGTCTTTGTCCTTAATGTACTGCTCAGCAGCCAGAGCCTTCCAGGTTGGATTCTGACCCTGGCCATATGTCCAGGAAAGGGGAACCTGGGTCTTTTCCTCTCTTTCTAGAGAGCTGTCCAGGGGAATGTGCCTTTAACAATTCCTTGCTGCTACAAAATTTTCCCACCTTCATAATCTCTCTTAGATGCTATGAATTTGACCTTCTGACACTGTCCTCAGTGCTTTACTGACCAGCACCTCTAAGACAGTGTAGGCTTCATCTCTGACAAAGGAGCAAGGTAAGTCTCAGAGGGGGAAGCTGCCTTTCCAAGGTCAGCCAGCTAGAAAGCGATGAAGGTGCTCTAGGAACCCAGTCCAAAAATTGGCTCCAAAATCTGCACTCGGAACCTCTGAAAACCCCTTTGCACTCATGCCTGAGCCATCCTTCCCCTGGGAAGGAATGAGCCTCCCCAGCCCGTCATTCTGGACACTGAGCCATTCCGGGATCATTCAGGGGTCACCCACTGCCCTGCCCTCCACATGCACAGCAGTGGTTAATCTCTGCCTCTGTTTAGAAGGAACATAATAGGCTCGGGGTCATTGCCACGGACAACTGGATTTAGAAGTCACTTAAGTTTTATCTCTGTCCTAACCCCACAGCTGCCTAAATGCACAGAGTCCAGTAGCCCTACCAGGTAAAGGACAGATGGTGCTGTTAGCGTGGGTTCTCCCAGAGGCAGAACCTGAGATAAGGGTGGCAGAGCAAGGAGTGTGTCTGGGAGGTGATTCCAGGAAGCCCTGGTGGGGGTGGGAGAGACAGGAAAGAGAAGAAAGGCAGAAGAGGCTAGTCTGCTAGGGATGCTGTTTTTAAAGAAAGCCTGTGCGGCTTAGCCAACAGATTTCCTCAGTTCTGGATCTGGAAATCCAAGAGCAAGGTGCTGGCAGAGCTGGCCTCTCCTGCGTCCTCTCTCCTCGGTTTGCAGGCTGTACCTACTCCATGTGTCCTAGGATGGCCTTGCTTCTGTACAAACACACACCTGGTGTTTCTTCCTTATCTTAGAAGGACACCTGTGCTATTGGATTAGGGTCTCACCTTTTCAGCCTTATTGAATCTTAATTACCTCTTCAAAGGCTCCACCAGCTAAGGCCCCTACATAGCAATTTGGGCACACCTGTAATCCCAGCACTCAGGAGGCTGAGACAGGAAGAGCCTTTCAAGTTTGAGACCAGCCTGGGCTACAAAGTGAGCTCACACCCAGCCTGAACTGTATAGCGAGACACTATCTCAAAAAGACAAAAAAA